>NC_135967.1:10725000-11033000 GCF_053455715.1 Rhinoraja longicauda | reverse complement strand
CTGGCAACATCCTTGTAAATCTTCTCTGCAGCCTTTCCAGCTCAACAACATCTTTCCTGTAACGTGGTGACCAACTCCTGTCCAACAGATTCTCATTGGCCACAGTTTGTCATCAAGTTCAAGTTCAAAAGTTCAAGTTTAAAAACACTTTATTTGTCCCCGTGGGGCAATTTACATAGGCACGTAGAGTAGTACAAAAACTATAGGGGGAGAGGAGGGGATTAGCAGGGTGAGCAGTGGGACAGGGGTGGCTGGGAGTTGAGGGGCTGAACAGCCTTTTTGGACAAAGGTTGCCCTTCTCTGTGTTCCACAGCCTGGGCAGCGAAGCCGGCATCCTGAGGGGAGCCACTCAAACGCAGAGAACAGGACGTGTGAGGGGTCCTGTAAAATCCTGCCAGCTGACCTTAGCATCTGCTGGCAGGAAGTCCAATAATGAGTCCAACAGGGAGCCCAATAATTTTGGAACAGACTCTGGCTGTGCTCTGCAGACGGTTTCTGTTCTGAAAGCTGATGGAGTGGAACCAGCAGGTGAAGGAGAACGTGATGATGCTCTCAATGAAAGAGTGGTAAAACGTTATGAGGATGTCCTTGCTGACCCCAAAGAAGTGGAGCTTCCTCAGGAGATTACTGCCGCTGCTGGCATTTCCCGAGGATACCCTCTGTATTGGAGGCAAATTTCAGCAGGTTGTCGAAGATCATGCCCAGGTACTTTCATGTTCCTCAACAATCTCCACAGGCTTCCCGTGGATAGTGGCAATGACTGCCGCAGCCAGTTCCCTCTGCTTGTTGGAGAAGGTCACTACCATCTCGTCGGTCTTGTTTGCATTTAGTTCAAGGCAGGACTTGTCGCACCACCCCACAGACTCACGAAGAGCTGAGCTGTGGTGCTGTGAGGGGCCTGAGAGCAGAGACAGGAGAACTGTGTCATCAGCGTACTTGACCAAATGACAACTTGGCCGGGTGGACCTGCAGTCATCAGTATACAGAATGAAGAGCAGGGGTGAGAGGACACAGCTCTGCGGGGAGCCAGTTGATGTGTGTAGGAGATTGGAGTAGGTGTTATTGACCAGCACTCTCTGTTGGTGAGAAAGTCCACAGGATTAGTCGGTCACCTAGGTGGAAACGGGTGGTGAGTTTCTCTGCAAGAATGTGTGGCTGCAGGGTGTTGAACGCACAGGAGAAGTCTGCAAACAGGAGTCTGGCTGTAGTGTTGGGGAGTTCCAGATGTTTATGTATGGTGTTGAAAATGAATGCTTTTACATCATCAACCCCTCTACCCGCTACCCGCACAATATGCAGACTGGAGTGGGTCCACCTGTGAGTCTGCTGCCTTAATCCTAATCAGATGTGCAGCACTTTGGTCAACGTGGGTTGTTTTTAAATGTGCTATACAAATAAAATTGACTTGACTTGACTTGACTTAATGATTTGGTTTTTGGTGACCCTCTCCAGAGCCTTCATCACAAGAGAGGTGAGAGCCACAGGCTTGAGGTCATTCAAGACCGTGATGGTGCCCTTTTTTGGTATGGGAATAACTGTGGAGTGTTTCCACAGCTGGGGGACTATGCTGCTGCCCACGGAGCTCTGGAACAGGAACTGGAACACGCCCCCTAGCTGCTCAGCGCAGCACCTCAGGGTACGGCCGCTGATGTTGTCTGACCCAGGTGCTGAGTTTGCTTTGGTCTTTTTGAGGGCCCTGACCACATCCTCTGTGTTAATGGTGAGGGCAGAGTCTCCAGGTTTGAGTGCGGAGATGGTTGCATCTAGCTGGGTGCTGTTGTCTGTCTCGAAGCTGGTGTCGAAGGAATTGAGGTCATCAGGTAGTGATGTTTGCATTAGGGACTTCTCAATGATATGTTTGTGAAATGGAAAGACCACGGGTTTTCCAGGGAAGCTACTCCACTTCGATTTACATTTATGTGTGGGAAAGAATGCAGTTTAAACCGGAGATAGACACAAAATGCCAGAGTCTGAAGAAGGGTCTCGACCTGAAAGGCCACCCATTCCTTCTCTCCAGAGATGCTGCCTGACCCGCTGAGTTACTCCAGCATTTTGTGTCTATCTTAAATCTACATTTACATCACTAGGAGTCCCTAATCGCGTAAAAAACAAAATTATGCATCAGGCATCGTTGGGCATTACTGATGCACTCTGTATCTTTATGGTGCATTCACTCTCTGCCCATCTTTAACCCCACATGGTTAAAAATACCATTAATATTGTATTTCCACCTCCCCATTAAAATCAATAGTAATCATGATTTCACTGTGTTTGAGCGTTATTTGTGGTTCCAAGTTCAGGCTTCATAATCATAAGGCACAGAGGCGTACAATGGAGGTGCTGCCCCATAGGTTCTATCCTGACCTCGGGTGCTGTCTGTGTGGAGTTTGCAAGTTCTCTGTGTGACCGCGTGGGTTTTCTCTGGGTGCTCTGCTTTCCTTACCACATCTCCTACCATGTGCAGGTTTGTAGGTTAATTGGCTTCTGTAAATTGTTCCTCGATTGGATGATAAAGTGGGTTAACATCGACTGATGCGAATGAGTGACTGATGGTCGGCATGGACTCGGTACGCCATAGAGCATGTTTTCATGCTGTGTCTTGAAACTAAACTAAACTAAACCAAACTAAACTCAACTAAAATCAATGCACAATGGCCTGTAGTTTGCTAGTAAATATTGATGATTCTGAATGGGCAGTTGACATTTACCCATTTAACCGGCAACAAGTCAGAGAGAAACACACACGCAAAGTGAGAACTCTTTGCATTTACTCTCCATTAGTTGGTATCTTCTTTGGTGCTGTCTCAGAGGACAATCTACCATCATTTAGACAGCTACATGGATAGGATAGGTTCAGAGGGATATGGGCCAAATACAGGCAGGTGGGACTAGTGTAGATGGGACATGGCGGTAGGCATGGGCAAGTTGGGCCATAGGTCCTGTTTCCATGCTCTATGACTCTATGACTATGATTCTATCATCTGAAACAATCACACCACTCTTTTAAATCTGTTTTCCACTTGTGAAACTATCACCATTTCTAGTACTTGCGTTTGGCTTGATTGTATCCACGTACAGTATTATCCGAGTTGATTGGATAGCACGCAAACAAAGTTTAGGTTTCGGTTTATTATTGTCACATGTACTGAGTAAGCGCTTTCTAGCTCCTGTATCTTTTACCAAAAGGAACCAGGGAAAAGAAGGAATGGCCGGGGGGGGGAAGAGTATTTGATTATATTGGCTGTTTACCTGAGGCAGCATGAAGTGTCAACGTATTCAATGGTGGGGAGTCTGGTCTGTGTGATGGACTTGGCTACATCTGCAACTCTCTGCAATTTCTTGCAGTCTTGGGCAGAGCTGTTGCCAAACCAAGCTGTGATGCTACCTGACAGTATGCTTTCTATCGAAGGTAGACACAAAATGCTGGAGTAACTCAGCGGGTCAGGCAGCATCTCAGGAGAAAAGGAATGGGTGACGTTTCGGGTCAAGACCCGAAACGTCACCCATTCCTTCTCTCCAGAGATGCTGCAGGGCCCGCTGAGTTACTCCAGCATTTTGTGTCTACCTTCGATTTAACCCAGCATCTGCTGTTTTGCTTCCTACACAGTGTGCTTTCTATCGTGGATCTGTAGAATTCTGTAAGAGTCATTGGAGGCATACTGAATTTCTCCTTCTCTGAGGAGGACGAGGTGTTGGTGTGCCTTCTTGACTGTCACATGCATCAGGGAACAGGGTTCGACCCTGACTACAGGCGCTGTCTGTACGGAGTTTGTGCGTTCTCCCCGTGACCTGCGTGGGTTCTCTCCGAGATCTTCGGTTTCCTCTCATGTTCCAAAGACGTACAGGTTTGTAGGTTAATTGGCTTGGTATGAAGGTAAAATTATACCTGGTGTGCAGGATGGTGTTAATGTGCAGAGATCGCTGATCGGCGCGGACTCAATGGGCCGAAGGGCCTGTTTCTACACTGTTTGCGCACTGTATCTCTAAACTAAACTAAACTAAGTTTACCCAATGACAGATCATAGAAACATAGAAACATAGAAAATAGGTGCAGGAGGAGGCCATTCGGCCCTTCAAGCCAGCAACGCCATTCATTGTGATCATGGCCGATCGTCCCCAATCAATACCCCGTGCCTGCCTTCTCCCCATATCCCTTGAATCCACTAGCCCCTAGAACTCTATCTAACTCTCTCTTAAATCCATCCAGTGTTTTGGCTTCCACTGCCCTCTGTGGCAGAGAATTCCACAAATTCACAACTCTCTGGGTGAAAAAGTTTTTTCTCACCTCAGTTTTAAATGGCCTCCCCTTTATTCTAAGACTGTGGCCCCTGGTTCTGGACTCGCCCAACATTGGGAACATTTTTCCTGCATCTAGCTTGTCCAGTCCTTTTATAATTTTATATGTTTCTATAAGATCGTTGGTAAAATGAACGCCAAGGAACTTGAAGCTCTCAACTATTCCCACTTTGTCACAATTAATGCTGATTAGGGGACGTACTCCACATGCTTCGATGTTGAGGAGTTTTTGGATCCTTGTTTGATTAAGAACAGGATCTGCAAACCCTCTATTTCACCTAAGATTACAGGGCTGTGGGGAAGCCGAGGAAGAAGGAAGCGAAACATTTTTTAAAATATATATATATATATATATGACATTTTAATGGTTTTGAATGTCAGAGTCTCTTTTCGTTCAAATTGCCAGTCTTGCCCTGACCCTGTCACCATTACACAATCTCCAATTTGATCACTTTCTGCCAGATAATGTTTGAATCTTCAGCTGAGTGGACCTGTGATTTAAACTTTTAAACTTTAAACTTTAGACTTTAGAGATACCACATGGAAACAGGCCCTTCGGCCCACCAAGTCCGTACCGACCAGTGATCGCTCACCCCCTCCACCAGCACTACCCTGCACACGAGGGACAATTCACAATTTTTACAGAAGCCAATTGTGTACGTCTTTGTAGTGTGGGAGGAAACCGGAGCACCCGGAGAAAAGCCACGCAGTCACAGGGATGACATACAAACTCCGTACAGACAGCATCCAAGGTCGGAATCGAACCCAGGTCTCTGGTGCTGAAAAGCAGCAACTCTACTACTGCATCACAGTGCCGCCCAAATGTTCAAAAGGAGGCAAAATCGACAGTGCAGTGGACAAAATGCAGCAGGCTGCTAATAATTGAATAGTGTCTGGTTAAGGCCGGCAACAGATAGGATGGGCTTGAGGGGCCTCCTTCGGCGGGGACTGAGTGGATGTTGCACGCACTGACATGGCTCCGTGAAGACTGCCACTTCCCGATCTCAACACGGTGTCAACGAGGCAATGAAAACAGGCTGGAGCTGTGCAAGCATGTTTTATTAATCTCCTGCAGGAGAAATAATGTGTCACTTAGTCTCTAATACAAAGAGATATCAAAATATAATGATGGCAGTCAGAATTACCATGACCTAGGGGATATCCTGAAATCCCGTTATCACCTTCAATTTCACTTCTTCCTTGGGATTATAGAAATTCCCCAAGCTGATTATCCCAGCCTGACAAATGTCAACAGATTGGCATTATTCCTGAAGGATCAGTGTGGGAAATGACTGCAGATTTAGCCCACGTCATTGTATTTTGACTCAGTGCTGCTATCTGCTGTCATTTTAAGAAGTACCATTGCGGCAGTGCTTTCTATAAAGCAAGTTCTTGCTTCATCCAAAACCATAAGACATTGCAGAGAGGGACGGCACGGTTCCCCAGTGGTAGAGCTGCTGCCTTACAGCGCCGGAGACCCAGGTTTGATCCTGACTACAGGTACTGTCTGTACGGAGTTTGCACATTCTCCCTGTGACCGCTTGGGCTTTCCGCGGGAGTTCCTGTTTCTTCCCACATTCCAAAGACACACAGGTTTGCACGGTATTTGGCTTCGGTAAGAATTGGGATTTGTCCCTCGTGTGTAGGATGGTGCTAGTGTGTGGGGATCACTGGCCAAAGCAGACCCAGTGGACCGAAGGGCCTGTTTCCATGCTGTATCTCTGAACTCAAATTGAAAGTTGTGGACGTAGCCCAGACCATCACGCAAACCAACCTCCCTTCCATTGACTTCTAGTTCTTACCAATAAATATCATCAGCAATTTGTCCTGGAACAGCCACATCGAAGCAATGGCCAAGAAAGCACGCCAACGCTGCTACATCCTTACCAGGCTTAGGAAGTCCAGCATGTCCCCAACAACCCTCACCAACTTCTACAGATGTGCCATGGAAAGCATTGCATCAGGATGCATCACAGCATGGATTTGGGAACAGCTCCATCCAAGCCTGATAGTCATTGGGAAGAAGCTGCTCGTAAACCTGGACGTTACAGATGTTGGGCTCCTATACTTTCCCGATGGCATGTGTGAAATGAGAGTGTGGCCAGGGTAGTGTAGGCTTGATGATACTAGCTGCCTTTTGGAGGCAGCGCCTCGAAGGTGGTTCAAAAAGTAGCTCCAAAGAATAATAAAGTACAATAAGGGAATAAGCGAGTGGTATAGAGTTAAGAGTAAGAGTACGTGGCAACACCTCAGGGAAGGGGGTATAAAAGCTGTGATCAGTGCAGACTCTCAGCAGCAGGGAAGATGCTGTTCTGAAGACTGGGCACCCAGGCTTTCAAGCTCCTGCGTCTCTCTCCAGAAGGCAGTGGAGAGAAAAGGGGAATGGCCAGGGTAGCAGGCATCCTTGACGTTACCTCCAGCCTTCCTGCCCCAAGGCACAGTGAAGGTGGACTGGATGGCAGAAAGTGACAAGCCAATGATGGATCCGGTTGTGTTCACCACTCTCTGTAGGTTCAGGTGGTGTAGGGCAGAACAGGCTGAGACACAGAATGCTTTCTATGGTGCATCTGTGACGCAGCGGTATAGTTGCTGCTTAACAGCACCAGAGACCCACAATCGATCCTGACGATGGGTGCTGTATGATCAGTGCACATTGTCCTTGTGATCCCGTGGGTTCTTTGGAGTGTGGGAGGAAACCAGAGCACCCGGAGACAACCCATGTAGTCACAGGGCTGACTTTTGTATCAGCAGCAAACTTTTGTATCATCAGCAAGTTGCCCTTCATGTTCTCATCCAAATCATTGATGTAGATGACAAACAGTAACGGGCCCAGCACTGAGCCCTGGGGCACACCACTAGTCACAAGCGTCCAGTGTGAGAAGCAACCTTCCAAACTCTGTACAGACAGCACCCAAGGTCAGGATCGAACCCAAGTTACTGGCACTGTAAGGCAGCAACTCTACCGCTGCACCACTGTACCACCCATAATTCAGGGAGTGGATGGGATTCGTCTGAGGGATAGCACAGATTTGATAGCACAGATTTGATGGGCTGAATGGTCTTCTTCTGTCATAAGGAAACATGACAAGTCCGACCAGAGAAAATGTAGTTCATGTTCATGGATGACGCCTTGCAGGGGAAGCAATGAAGCTTACAGAAAAATATGCCTCAGGCTGCGAAGATAGACACAAAGTGCTGGAGTAACTCAGCGGGTCGGGCAGCATCTCTAGAGAAAAAGGAATAGGTGACGTTTCAGACCGAAACTCTTCCACAGACTGAGAGAAATTGACCAAAGAAGGGTTGCGACCCGAAATCTAGTCCATCCAGAGATGCTGCTGACCTGCTGAGTTACTCCAGCACTTTGTGTCCATCTTCGGTGTAAACCAGCATCTGCAGTTCCTTGGTTACAGGTGAAGTGTAGAATCCGGATGGAGTTGGTGGGAAGGTCGGGGGAATTAAATATGGAATTATGCAGGATTAGGGTAAAAAAAGTTGAAATGAGGAACTGCAGATATAAAAGATTAAGAGTTAAAATATCAGAGCTAATACTTTAAACTTCCCTTTTGCCAGGGAGCCTGAATGTGCTTTTAATCCCTGTTTAGATACACTGACTTAAGGTTTGACAAATGTTACAAATATAATTTTGCTTAAATCTCTCACGCTTCAGCATGAAAGTAAGTAGCTGTCAGCAAATGCATCTCTTCTGACTGCAGCTGCACTCTGACACGAGGAATATTAATTTCTCCAATCCACTCTCCGCAGTTAACAGCCATGTAATTTGCTCAGCAGTTTTGCTTTCAGATTGAGTGGCATGTGTATGGTGGGTTACTGTATGAAACGAGGAACGGTGCTGAAGAAAGTGGTGTTGGAAAATGGCCATCAATTAGACAACTTTCATTACCAGCCTCCAGTGTGCCTTCGTTAAAATTTATTTTTAACCACAGGAAGCTTCAAAAATAAATAACCAATTTGTGCCTGAAAATACTTTAGTAAAATCCAGTCAATGAAAGATTAGTGTTCTACAAAATGACATTTCTCCACAATGTGATTTGTGCAATAGGGAGAAGGTTGGGCAGGCTGTGTCTTGACTCCTAGGAGAGCAGAAGGCTGAGAGGCGATCTTACAGAGGTGTATAAAATCACAAAGAACTGCAGATGCTTGTTTAGAGTCAGAGAGTCATAGAGTGATTCAGTGTGGAAACAGGCCCTTCAGCCCAACTTGTCCACACAATGTCCCAGCTACACTAGTCCCACCTGCCTGTGTTTGGTCCATAGCCCTCCAAACTTGTCCTATCCATGTACCTATCTAACTATTTCTTAAACTTTGGGATAGTCCCAGCCTCAACTACCACCTCTGGCAGCTTGTTCCATACACTCACCACCCTTTGTGTGAAAAAGTTACCCCTCAGATTCCTATTAAATATTTCCCACTTCACCTTGAACCTATGCCCTCTGGTCCTCGATTCCCCTAATCTGGGCAAGAGATTCTGTGCATCTACCCGATTTATTCCTTTCATGATTTTGTACACCTCTATAAGATCTCCCCCCATCCTCCTGCGCTCCATGAAATACAGACCCAGTCTACTCAACCTCTCCCTATACCTCACACCCGCTAATCCTGGGAACATCCTCGTAAATCTTTTCTGAACTCTTTCAAGCTTGACAATATCTTTCCAATAACACGGTGCCCAGAACTGAACACAATATTCTAAATGCGGTCTCACCAATGTCTTAAACAACTGCAACTTGACCTCCCAACTTCTATACTCAATACTCTGACTGATAAAGGTCAAAATGCCAAAAGCCTTTATGACCACCTTATCTACCTGCGACTTGACCTTCAAGGAACCATGCACCTGTACTCCTCGACCCCTCTGCTCTACAACACTACCCAGCGGCCTACCATTTACTGTGTAGGTCCTGCCCTTGTTCGACGTCCCAAAATGCAACACCTCACACTTCTCTGTATTAAATTCCATCAACCATTCCTCTGCCCACCTGGCCAATCGATCCAGATCCTGCTGCAATCATTCACAACCATCTTCACTATCTGAAAAACCACTAACTTTTGTATCATCAGCAAACTTGCTAATCTTGCCCTTTATGTTCTCATCCAAATCATTGATGTAGATGACAAACAGTAATGGGGCCCAGCACCAAACCCTGAGGCACACCACTAGTCACAGGCATCTAGCCTGAGAAGCAACCTTCCACCATCACCCTCTGCTTCTTTCCATGGAGCCAATTTGCTATCCATTCAGCTAACTCTCCTTGGATCCCATGCGATCTAACCTTCCAGAGCAGCCTACCATGCGGAACCTTGTCAAAGGCCTTACTGAAGTCCATGTACACAACATCTACAGCTCTGCCCTCATCAACCTTTTTGGTCACATCTTCAAAAAAATCAATCAGATTTGTGAGACACGATTTCTCACGTACCAAAGATAGACACAAACTGCTGCAATAACTCAGTCAGTCAGGCAGCATTTCTGGGGGAAAAGGATGGGTGTTGTTTCGGGTTGCGATCCTTCTTCAAACTGAGTACAAAAATCATGAGGGGAATAGATAGGGAGAATGCACAGTCTTTTACCCAGAGTAAGGGAATCAAGAACCAGAGGAATAGGTTTATAGTGGGGCCAGATTTAATAGGAACATAAGGGGCAACATTTTTACTCAGAGGGTTGTGGGTGTATGGAACGACCTGCCAGAGGAGGTAGTTGAGGCAGGTACTGTAACAGCATTTAAAAGGCACTTGGACAGGTACATGGATAGGAAAGGTTGAGAGAGAGGTTGAACTAGCTTTGATGGGGCATCTTGGTCAGCATGTTTGAGCAGGGCTAAGGGGCCTGTTTCCATGCTGTACGACTCCATGATTTACAGGCCATTATTCTTTGTCTCAATCTGTTTTTATCAATGTGATATGAAAATCTCTTCCACAACATTAGATGTTCATTAGTCAGACTACCGAAGGATGCTTGTTGGCTCTAGTTCTCTGGAGCACAGAAACAGG
Source organism: Rhinoraja longicauda (assembly GCF_053455715.1). Taxonomy (NCBI): domain Eukaryota; kingdom Metazoa; phylum Chordata; class Chondrichthyes; order Rajiformes; family Arhynchobatidae; genus Rhinoraja; species Rhinoraja longicauda. Next base: position 11,022,695 of record NC_135967.1, on the reverse strand, counting down.
CCATTCAGCCAACAGGTTCGTATTGGAGTTAATGTTTAAAGATGGCATAAGAGGTTACATTTGTTATAATGTTATTGTCACGATGTCTGACATTGCCTCAATCCATACCTCGAGTACTCTCTGTGTAGAGTTTGCAGGTTCTTCCTGTGACCATGTGAGTTTCTTCCGGGTGCAGGTTCTCCCACATCACATATGTGTGGACTGAGAGTTTAATTGGTCTCTGTAAATAATAATAATAATAATAAGCATTTATTTTATATAGCGCCTTATCAGGTGCTCAAAGCGCTTTACATAAACAATCAAACATAAAAACAAACAGACAAACTATCCTAACGGAGAAGCGGCGAATAAACAACGCCAGCGTCCTCTCACGTCAGGGTCCGGCAGTAGAGAACAAAAAGCACAGGACACACAGATACAATTTTTACACAATTTTTACACAAACAGCCATCACAGTGATTGCTCTAGGCACACCCTCACTGTGATGGAAGGCAAAGTCTTATCTCCTCCTGATTTCTTCTCCCGTGGTGCCACGAGGTGATCGAGGCTCCCTACTTGCCCTACGGTTACAAGTGAGTTCTAGAATCTGAAAGGAACCGATGGGGAGGTTGGGAGAATTAAAAATGGGGTTATGCAGAATGTTAAAGAAAAGTAGAAACAAGGAACCAAAGACACAAAATACAACAGTAACTCAATGGGTCAGGTAGCATCCCTGGAGAACATGAACAGGTATTGTTTCGGATCAGACTGATAAAGTGTTCCGACACGAAACATCACCTAGCCATGTTCTCCAGGGATTCTGGCTGACCCGCTGAGTTACTTCAGCATTTTGTGTCTTTCCTCAATGTAATAAGGTTTGGACTTGATGGGTCAAAGGACGTGTTACCTTGCTGAATCTCCCGATGACATTTTTTGTGCAAAATGATTAGTTTGTATTGAATCTTGGGGGAGGTTCAGACTAACGTGCAATCCTGTGGTCTTCATATTGTAAAGGTGAATACAGAGGACCTGAAGAAATCTGCTCAATGGTGCCTTTTGTCACCTTTAACGATAAATACTCATAAACACCTGTGGAATGACCTGTTCCTGTTCTACACAGCATGGTGGCGTAGCGGTATACTGCCTCACCGCGCCAGAGACCCGGGTTCAATCCTGACTACGGGTGCTGTCTGTATGGAGTTTCTACGTTCTCCCCATGACCGCATGGGTTTTCTCTGAGATCTTCGGTTTCCTCCCACACTCCAAAGACGAATAGCTTTGTAGGTTCATTGGCTTGGTATGAATGTAAAATTGTCCCTGGTGGGTGTGTCGGGTAGTGCTAATGTGCGTGGATCGCTGGTCAGAGCGGACACGGTGGGCCAAAGTGCCTGTTTCCGGGCTGTATCTCTAAACTAAATTAAACTACAGAGAAACACCCTCACCACTCCCCACCTACGCCATCTCACCCATTTCGCAGTGCTTTCCATCTTCTTTCTCCCTCATGAGTTTCTGCAACTTCTGCTTACATTTTTCCCCAACACATTCCACCCATCAAAAGGAAGGTTCAGACCTGAAATGCCATCTGCCCATTCCCTCCACAGATGCTGCCTGATCCGCTGAGTTCCTCCAGCTCGAAAACTTTGTGTTTTGAGCAAGATTCTGACATCTGCAGCTCGTTACAACTCTATTCGACTTATCTGCTCCCTGCACCAATACTTTAGGGCAGCATAGTTGCCAGTAGAGTTGCTACCTCACAGCACCAGAGACCCGGGTGCGAACCTGACTACGGGTGCTGTCTGTATGGAGATTGTACGTTCTCCCTGTGACCACTTGGGTTTTCTACGGGTGTTCTGCTTTCCTCCCACACTCCAACGATGTGTAGGTTTGTAGGTTAATTGGCTTTAGTAAAATTGTAAAAGTTGTCGCTAGTGTGTAGGATAGTGCTTGTGTACGGGGTGACCGCTGGTTGGCGCATTCTCGGTGGACCGAAAGACCTGTCTAAAGTGATCTTGAGCTTTTGAGGGTGGCACAGTTGCTGCCTCGTAGCTCCAAAGATCTGGGTTCAATCCTGATCCCGGTTGCTCTCTGTGTGGAATTTGTATGTTCTCCCTGTGACAGCGTGGGTTTCCAGAAGGTTCTCTTGCTTCATCCACATCCCAGATACGTGCAGGTTTGGAGGTTAAATTTCCTCTGTAAGTTGCCTTTCGTGTGGAGGGAGTGGGTGAGAAAATGGGCTAACCTAGAACTGGTGCGAACGGGTGTGGAGTCAATGGGCCGAAGGGCCTTTTTCTGTTCTGTATCTTTCAATCAATAAATCAATCTAATTTATCAAAGGGCACAGGAAAAAGGGACAGAAAAAGTTGGGCTAAGGGAGTCTATTCTACCATTCAATAAGACCATCTACCTGAAATCCAAATTATGACTTTAAAGGTGATGTCAGACTTCTAATGTGTGTTAGAATTAAAACATTTTTAAAATGATTAATTGCTTTGAAATTTGTATGCAATCTTCTTGGCTCCATGTTATAAAATGGGCACAAGAACCTGAAAAAAAGAGTAAAAGAAAGTTTTGACAATAGAAAGGATGTGCTCAGTATTCAAGGTCAGATCTCTTTGCAAGCGGGATATTGTCAGACTAATATTTAGTAAAAATACTTCATTGTTAGCTGAAGATAATGGGAAATAAGTATTTGTTGATACAGGCACATGGTGCTAATCTGTTTAATTTGATTATAAATGTTGTCATATTTTTCCATCATTTTCTGGTTTTATTTACCGTTGAGATTTGATTCTAACATAAGAGACTGTAAGATCCAGCTGCCAATAGTTCTTCATTGTCAGGGCCAAAGCTAAGCTAAACTGAAGGAATACAGAGTCATGGAGAGTCGAAGAGTCACACAGTGTGGAAACAGACCTACGACCCATACCAACCAACATGCTCCATCTACATTAGCCGCACCAGCCTGTGTTTGGATCAGATCCCTCTAAACCTATTCTATCCATCATATACAGCTTCTTTATTTATTTTTTAGTTTAGTGATACAGCGCGGTATCAGGCCCTTTGACCCATCGAGGCCGCGCCGCCCAGGGTAATACTATCCTACACACACTAGGGACTATTTACAATTTTACCGAAGCCAATTAACCTACAAGCCTGAACATCTTTGGAATGTGTGGAGGAAACCGGAGATCTCGGAGAAAACCAACACAGGTCGCGGGGAGAACATACAAACTCCATACGGACAGCACCCATAGTCAGGATCGAACCCGGGTCACTGGCAAGTCTACCGCTGCGCCACCGTGCTTCTGATCTTGTGATGTACACAGAAACCACCTCCTAATCTCCAAACTTCAGAGGCTTTTGAGATTCAAAAAGGATTGTAAAGAAGGACCAACTTTGGCCCAAAGACACTCAGTGACAGCGGACAAGGAGATGGAGAGTAAAAATATTGCTTGCAGCAGCATCGCGCACAACTTATACATAAATTACACCTACAATTCTAAAAGAATGTTACAATGAAGAAGACATTAGTGCAAAAGCATTATTAGGAAATAAAGAAGTCCACAGCAGTGCAAGAGGTGGACCATAGTGTTCCATTGCCGAGGTAGCAGTGGGACTGTGCAGGTGGGTTTAAGAGTCTGATAGTTTTAGAGAGCTAGCTGTTCCTGAACCTGGTGGTGTGGGACTTCAGGCTTCTGTACCTCGAAGGAGGTAGTTGAGGCAGGTACGATCACACTGTTTAACAGACGTTTGGACAGGTGCAAGGATAGGATAGGTTTGAATAGTTCAAATAGCGTCTGAAGAAGGGTCTCGACCCGAAACGTCACCTGTTCCTTTTCTTCAGAGATGCTGCCCGACCCGCTGAGTTACTCCAGCGTTTTTTTGTCTATCTTGGGATAGGTTTAGATGGTCATGGGCCAAGCATGGACAAGCGGGACTCATGCAGATGGGGTGTGCTTGTCAGCGTGGGCAAGTTGGGCCTAATGTCCTATTTCCATGCTGCATGACTCCATGACTCCAATCAAATCCAATTGGTAAATAAAAACAGAAAATGCTCAAAATTAGCAGATTAGTACCAAATGCCTGTATCAACAAATACTTATTTCCCAATTATCTTCTGCTAACAACTGAAGTATTTATACTAAATACTAATCTTAAAACGTCCTGCCCCGCCACTTGTTTCACTATTCCTGTGACCTTCTCTATTTTTTTCTGAGGGTCAGGATGGGATTTAATCATAGGCGGCTGAATTTTTCTAGCCTCCGTTTAAGTTTCACCAACGGAACAGTAATGATGCGTGAGTGACAGCCTTGTTTAAAAAAAAATCACTCAAAGAAAGATTTCAAATTCTAACCTGAGGCTTAACAATGACTAGGTGACCTTAGTGGATGAAAGGAACTAATAATGTCCATCAATAGCTTTTAATTAGAACATCATTTTACCTTGCACATGGGTCAAAGCATCCTTGAAGTGTATAGTTGACCCTCAGTTTAAGTTCATTGCAAGTCTATGCATGAGTGCCAGTAATGTGAGAAGTGCAGTTGTCATGGAGTCATATTGTCGTACAGGACAGGAAAATGGTACTTTGGCCCATCATATCCATGCTGCCCCCCATTGATGTTAATCCCATTTACCAGCATGGCCTGCAACCCGCTATGCCCATCTAATTCAAATCTGCATCTTGACACTTGTTAACTTTTAGTTTAGTTAAGAGTCCAAGCTAATCATCTGTTAGCACAAGTTCTGTGTTATCCCACTTCCCCACCCACCCCCTACAGACTAGGGGCAATTTTACAGAGACCAATTAACCGACAAACCCGCACATCTTTGGGATGTGGGAGGAAACTGGAGCACACTGAGGAAATCCACATGGTCACAGGCAGAACATGCAAACTCCATACAAACAGCATTCAAAGACAGCATCGAACCGGGACCTTTGGTGCTGTAAGGCAGCAGCTGAGCTCTTTTGCACACTTTTGCAGCACAGAGCAGTAGTAGAGTTGCTGCCTTACAGCACCAGAGACCCGGGCTTAATCTAATCCTGACTACGGGTGCTGCCTGCACAGAGTTTATACATTCTCCCTGTGACCACGTGGGTTTCCCTTTTGTGCTCCAGTTTCCTCCCACACTCCAAAGGCGTGCAGGTTTGGAGGTTAATTGGCTTCTCTAAATTGTGAATTGCCCCAGGTGTCTAGGGTCATGCTGGTGTACGGGATGGTTGCTAGTCAGAGCGGACTTGGTGGGCCATAAGCCCGGTTTCCACGTTGGATCACTGAAGTCTAAAGTAAAGTCTAACGGAGTATTTGCCTCCACTACCTTGTCATACAGTGCACCGCACATTACAGCCACTTTCTGGGATAAAAATTAATTCTCTAACCCTTACCCTTTCCACCTTAAAACTGCCCACCCTGGTTTTACACATCTCCATCAAAACTGTTTCTCACAAGCCAACTATCTGTGCCTCTCACAATTTTGTAAACCTGTATCAGTACTTCCAGTGAAATCATGTCCTTCCTACAGTGAGGTGACCAGAACTGCATAAGTACTCCAGCAGCAACCTAAACAAAGTTATACAAAGTATTAACATGACCTCCCTGCCTCTATGTTCTACTCTTAGGCTAATGAAGGTAAACATCTCATGTACATTCTCAAGCAACCTATCTGTGTATGTGTTTGTATGTTTATATTGTGTGTGAAGGTACATGATTATAGTGCATGTGTGTGTCATGTGTGCGCTGAGAGTCATTCATGTGATTGTGCATTGCATATATGCTGTATGTGGAATTTTGTTGTAGTATGTGCATGGCATGTGTTGTGCATGTTTAACCTATGTATCTGTCGTGTTGGGTGGGTGTATGTATCATGGGGTCAGGAAACAAGTCTTTCGGACCAACTCATCCATGCCAACCAAGATGTCCTATCTAAATTAATCCTATGTTCCCGCCTTTGGCCCATATCGCTCTCAACTTTGAGATAGCCCCGAAATGCCATCCACCTAGAGATACTGCCTGACCCGTTGAGTTACTCCAGCACTTTGTGTCTATCTTCAGTATAAATCAGCATCTGCACTTCCTTTTTACACATTCCCTCCAAACTTTTCCTCTAGAGGTAATTGTTGGATGTTTTTATCATACCTGCCTCAACCACTTCCTCTAGTAGCTCATTCCATGTACGTACCACCCTCTGCGTGGAAAAACCTGCCCCTCAGGCTCTTGTTAAATGTTTCCCTTCTTACCTTACACCAGTGCCCTATTGCTCTTGATTCCCCTACTGTTCATTGAACCTCTCTATGCCTCTCATAAATTTTGTACACTTCCATAAGATCACCCCCTCAGTCTCCTGCATTCCAAGAGGTAAAGTCCTAGCTTGCCCAATCTCTCCATACTCCAGCCTGTGTGTGTATGTGTGTGTGTGTGTGTGTGTATGTGTGTGTATGCACTGTCTATCTGTAAAATGAAATGTACTTACATGGTTTGTGTGTGTCTGATTATCTTGCTTATTCGGTCAGAGAGTCAATAGGATTAACAAACTTATCAGGAAGGCTGGCTCCGTCCTGGGGGCAGAGTTGGATTCATGGGAGGTGAACTTGCAGGGGAGGATGCTCCTCAAACTGCAGAGTATCCTGGACAATACAGCTCACCCCTACCATGACACACTGGTCAACCTGAGGAGCACCTTCAGCAAAAGACTGGTTCCACCACGATGCAGTACAGAACGCCACAGAAGATCCTTCTTCCCTGTGGCTATCAAACTGTACAACTCCCCCCCCCCCCCCACCTTCTGTCATGGGGCAGACTGAGGCTGACTCCCCTCCCCCACCCCCACCCCCCCCCCCCCCTTCCCTCCACAATCTTTGCACATCCCCCAAACCTTTCAACTCATCACTTTAATTTCATGTTTCATCTATTTTGTGTTTTGTGTATTTGGTGTGTTTATGACTGTTGGCAGATCAATTTCCTTCCTGGGATAAATAAAGTTCTATCATATCGTATCGAGTCATATAGTTCGTTAGTTAGTTCGTTTAGTTTATTGTCACATGTACCGAGGTAAAGTGAATAGCTTTTGTTGCATGCTAACCAGTCAGCAGAAAGACAATACACGATTACAATCGACTCATCCACAGTGCACAGATACATGATAAAAGGATAACGTTTAGAGCACAATTAAACCCAGTAAATTCCGATTTCAGATAGTCCGAGGGTCTATCCGATTAAAGAGGTAGATGGTAGCTCAGGACCACTCTCTAGTTGGTGATAGGATGGTTCAGTTGCCTAATAACAAATGGGAAGAAACTGTCTCTGAATCTGGAGGTGTGCGTTTTCACACTTCTGTACCTCTTGCCTGATGGGAGAGGGGAGAAGAGAGAGTGTCCATGGAATATAACAATGGCATTGGGAAACATAACCTTTCAAAGGGACATTAGTGTAGTTTGGTTTAGCGATCAAGTTGGCCCACCGAGTCCGCGCCGAACAGCGATTTGTGCACACTAACACTATCCTACACACACTAGGAACAATTTACGATTTTTACAGAAGCCAATTAGCCTACAAACTGTACGTCTTTGGAGTGTGGGAGGAAACCGTAGAAAACCACGTAGGTCACGGGGAGAACGTACAAACTCCGTGCTGACAGCACCCACAGTCAGGATCGAACTCGGATCGCTGGCGCTGTGAGGCAGCGACTATCCCTGTGCCATCGTGCTGCCCTGTTGGGTAATGTGTTCTGACTGTACTCTGGCTCACAACCTTTCTCCATAGAGCCCCTTGCTGGGATTTTGATTGGGGCCATTCTATTTCATCAATGGCACCATCTTAACCTGATATCCATTCTATACATTTACCATCAGGAACAGGGCCCCTTGCAAAAGGTTATGCAAAAGTAGTTGATGGGTTGATTCGCACTTACTGGGGGTCTGGTATTTTCCCCAATACGAGACCAAGCCCTCTGTCTTGATCACCCTTGTACCATCTAGGCATGTTTAGTCAGTGCCAGCCCCATTTTCTTCCAAGCTTTGTTCTGCACAGTTTTGGAACTCAGTCAAAAGGGAAAACTGAGCATAAGTTTCTATGAGGAGGTTAGTGATGTGAATATAACTCACTGTGAATTCGCTCTGATCATATGTCCAGAAGATTTGGGTATCGTAGCGGTGCTGTGTTGGAATAGATCTGACTGCAATACTTCATGTTAATGAGCTCTGCATTTGCTGTTCAATGCATCACACAGCACCTTGCAATGACAGTGTCTGAAAATTAGTCCCATCTGAGGCTAAATGCACCAGACTTATAATCCAAGTTGTTAGTAACCATATTGGTGGCCTCTATTGAATGACATGCCTGTTTCCCTGTGTTGAGGTGAAATCTATGGAGGTTTCTTCAGCTTTGACAGCGTGTTTTTGCTGTCCATTGAGCAGATAATATTACAGCACAATAGATATACAGTGTGGAAACAGGCTCTTCAGCCCATCAAGATACAAAGTGCTGGAATAACAGCAGGTCAGGCATCATCTCTGGAGATCATGCATAGTGACATTTTAGGTCGGGACCCTTCTTCAGACTGCCCTTCACCCTACCGTGTCCATGCTGACCAAGGTGGCTTCCTGAGTTACTCCCATTTGCTTGCATTTGGCCAATATCACTCCCAATCTTTCCTATCCTATGTTGGAGGAATTCATGGTGTGCTCATGCCTCCTGCATTCTGGAGAAGGTGTCCACAGAGGATTCAATAGCTTTGGGTTTGATCAAATGTTGTTTGCTGGGATGGTGATGGGCAAGTCTGGGAACAGCTCCATCCAAGACCGCAAGAAATTGCAGAGAAATCTGGACGCAGCCCAGACCATCACGCAAACCTCCCTCCCTTCCATTGGCTCCATCTGCACTTCACGCTGCCTCGGCAAGGCCACCAGCATAATCGAGGACCAGTCTCAACCCGATCATTGCCCTGTCCATCAAACAAGTGTGAAAATGCACATGTCCAGATTCAGGGACAGTTTCTTCCCAGCTGTTATCAGTCAACTGAACCAACCTATCAACAACTAGAGAGCGGTCCTGACCTGCTATCTACCACATTGGAGAACACGGTCTATCTTTAATCGGACTTTACTGCACATTATCGTGCACTAAACATTATTCCCTTTATCCTGTATCTATACAATATGAATGGCTCGATTGTAATCATGTATATTCTTTCCGCTGACTGGTTAGCACACATCAAAGGCTTTTCATTGTACCTCGGTACATGTGACGATAAACTAAACTAAACTTAACTAAACTAAACTAAACTAAACTAAAATAAACCTGCCAGTCTAAGGCAGTGGAATGTGCTATATATTCACAGGTTTTGGTTTAGGTGTATTATTGTCACGTGTACTGAGGTAGAGTGAAAAGGTTTGTTGTGCATGCTATTCAATCAGATCAGATATACAATACATAAATACAATCAAGTCAAATTCAAGTACAATAAATGGAGCAAAGAGGAAGATACGGAGTGTAGAGTATTGTTCTCAGCAATGTGGAACATCAGTACCATAGATAAAGTCCAATGTCTGCAATGGGGTAAAGGTGATTTGGACCGTATTCTCGCTTATGGAAAAACCATTCAGAAGCCTGCGACGAGAGGGGGAAGAAGCTTTTCCTGAGCTCTCTTCCTTTATTGCCTTGATCTTCAGTAAATTCCCTAAAGAAATCACCTATTGCAGTGAATTAAAAATAAATCAGAATCAAAATCAAAGTGAATGAAATATGCGCCCGGGCATTGCAGACTGGGCCAATTAATTAAATCAATGGTTTTAGTAAATAAATTGCCTTCCGTATTCTTTGGAGTGGGAAAAGCCACTGACAATATGTAGCAACTTTAAAAGTATGTGTGTTGATTTCTGTATGCAATAGAATTATGGAAATAATATTAGATTTCTTGGATATTGTGCTGTGCAAAATTTGAGTTGTGTCTTTATTATCAAGTTGTTTCCATTATTTACTTGATCACCAATCTTTTCCAAATTTAATTTTAAACATATAGTTGTCAAGTGATTACAAGGACTGCTCTATAAATGCAATTAACTCCCATCCCTGTCCACAGAGTTTGGTTCTGTTATTAATACAACATCAGAGCAACAGTTAAAATGTGTTGCTTGAGGTTCAATGTTATTTGCTGATGGCAAGTGCACTCCACAACAAATGTAGTCACTGGGGGAATGTGAGAGTCAATCTAACCACAGCAAGATCGTGTGGCCAGCAATACGAAGCTACTTCATGATACTTAGGCTGCATCGTGTACTGACTGCAGGGCAGATGTCATGGCAAATATAAGCCATACCTGCAAAGAGTTCTGGAGAGGCTGCAGAGGAGATTCACCTGGATATTACAGGGATGGACCATTTTGGTAACAAAACACATAAACAGGGTGGAGTTACAAGGTTGAGCTTAGCAACATCACTTTGGTCCCTGAGATGTTTTTGGGCACATTTGTAACATCAGTAATGGCACATGGTCAGAATGGTGAAGACTGCTGCCTGGATCAGAGGGCATTAGCTGTAAAGAGAGGTTGGACAAACTTGGATCATTTTCTCTGGGGGATCGGAGGCTGAAGGGAGACTTGATAGGCATAAATTATGAGAGGGATACCCTGGGGTAAACAGTCACAACCTTTCTCCCAGGATGGAAACGTCAAAGGCTAGGGGGGGGGCATAACTTTCAGGTGAGAGAGGCAAAGATTGAAGGAAGATGGGTACAACATTCTGGAGTAACTCAGTAGGTCAGGCAGCATCTCTGAAGAAAAGGAATAGGTAATGTTTCAGGTCGGAACCATTCTTCAGACTCTGAAGTTTGACTCAGGGACTAAAGAAGATTTCCGACCCGAAATGTCATCTATTCTGTATAAGAAAATAACTGCAGATGCTGGTACAAATCGATTTATTCACAAAATGCTGGAGTAGCTCAGCAGGTCAGGCAGCATCTCGGGAGAGAAGGAATGGGTGACGTTTCGGGTCGAGACCCTTCTTCAGACTGTCTCGACCCGAAACGTCACCCATTCCTTCTCTCCCGAGATGCTGCCTGACCTGCTGAGTTACTCCAGCATTTTGTGAATAAATGTCATCTATTCTTTTCTCCCGAATTGTTGCAATACCTCCTGGGTATCTGTGTTTGGTATAAAGCATCTGCAGTACCTTCCTACACAAAGTTTAAAGGAGATGTGCAGAGCAAGTTTTTTTACAGTGGTGGGCTCCGGAATTATGTGATCAGAGGTGATGGTGGAGGTACACACGATAGTGACATTTAAGATGCTTTTATATAGACACATGGAGATGCAGAGAATGGGGGGATATGGATCACATGAAGGTTGACTGGATCGCGCATCAGTAAAGTTGTTACCTTACAGCGCCAGAGTCCAGGGTTCGATCCTGACTATGGGTACTATCTACACAGAGTTTGCATGTTCTCCTCGTGACTGCATGGGTTTTCTCCGGGTGCTTCAGTTTCTTCCCACACTCCAAAGAAGTACAGGTTATCGGTTAGTTGGCTTCTGTAAATTGTGAATTGTCCCTAGTGTGCAGGATAGTGCTAGTGTACGGGGTGGTCGGCGGTCGGCATGCACTTGATGGGCCGAAGGGCTTGTTTCTATGTTAGATCTCTAAACTAAACTAAACAGGTGGAGGAGTTTAGTTTATTTTGGCAATATATTTGCACAGCCAGTGTGGGTTGAAACATAGAAACATAGAGAATAGGTGCAGGAGTAGGCTTTTCGGCTCTTCGAGCCAGCACCGCCATTCAATATTATCATGGCTGATCATCCAGAATCAGTACCCCATTCCTGCTTTCTCCCGATATCCCCTGATTCTGTTAGCCCTAAGAGCTGAATCTAACTGTCTCTTGAATACATCCGGTGAATTGGCCGCCGCTGCCTTCTCTGGCAGAGAATTCCACAGATGAAGGGCCCGTTACTCTGCTTTATTGTTCTATGTTCTAAAATGCTGTGGTTGGAAAGGACTAGTATTGAAATTCCTCCTTCAATGGGTTGCACTGGACACCCAAATATTGTCTGTGAATTGGATTTGACTCCTGAAATTCAGTATGTTTAAATCAATGGAAGCAAGTTTCAGAAACATCATACACATTACACCATTAACACAGGTGGCTGAGAGAACAGTTGAAGTGTGGAATGCCGCTTTGCAGACTGTCGTGGACTTTCACAGTCTCCTTTACTTTGCTCGCCGTGGGATATAGTTGGTTGCAATTGTGAAGCATATGTGTACCACAGAACAGTCATGGTGTAGGAAGGAACTGCAGATGCTGGTTTACATTGAATATGGACACAAAATGCCAGAGTAACTCAGTGGGTCAGGCAGCATTTCAGGAGAAAAGGAATAGGTGATGTTTCAGGTTGAGACCCTTCTTCAGACTGAGAGTCAGGGGAGGGGAAAACTAAAGGTAGGAAAAGGTACAGAACTAATCAGAGCCGGCACTGATGGCCAAGGAGCCAACACGGCTCCATTGTTGGCTGTGGTGGAGGTGATAACGAGGGGATACAAACAGTCAAACTAGTAGGATGACTAGGATGATTGATGGACTGAGAGAGAGGGAATGCAAGGGGTACTTGAAATTAGAGAAATTAAGTTTCATACCATTGGGTTGTAAGCTGTCAAATGCTGTTTAGTCTCTATCTTGAGTGATAAACTAATATGAAAAGGGAGTGACAAATTCTTTCAAAGGCTAATCGTATTACCTTGCTTTGAGGTCACTTAACAAACAAGAGGAGTTAAAAACACACATTTTTACATTTAATTTTTGTGGTGTAAATTGTTCATCCAGCTGAGGGTTTAGGTTTAAGTTTATTATTGTCATGTTTACCAGAGTACTGTAAAAAGCTTTATTTTGCATGCTCTCTAAATAGATCAGATAAGTCCACACATAAATGCAATCAAGTCAAACTCAAGTACAGTATATAAAGCAAAGGGGAAGATAGAGTGCAGAATATAGTTCTCAACGCTGTCTGTACGGAGTTTGTACGTTCTCCCCGTGACCTGCGTGGGTTTTCTCCGAGATCTTCAGTTTCCTCCCACACTCCAAAGACGTACAGGTATGTAGGTTAATTGGCTGGGCAAATGTAAAAATTGTCCCTAGTGGGTGTAGGATAGTGTCAGTGTGCGGGGATCGCTGGGCGGCGCGGGCCCGGTGGGCCGAAGGGCCTGTTTCTGCGCTGTATCTCTAAATCTAAACACTGTAGTGCACCAATTACATAGGCAATCCAATGTTCGCAATGGGGAAGAGGCGAATCAAACACTACCCAAGCTGATGGAAAGACTGTTCACAATCCTGATAACAGAGGGGAAGAAGCTGTTCCTGAGTCTGGTTATACATGCATTCAAATTTCTGTACCTTCCGCCTGATGGGAGCAGAGAGAAGAAGGAATGACCGGGTGGGATAAATCTTTGATTATGTTACTACACAGCAGTGGGAAGTTAGATGGTCAATGGTGAAATGTCTGGACTGTGCGATGGACTGAGCTACTTCTACCACTCTGTGAAATTTCTTGCGGCCTTGGGCAGAGTTGTTCCCAAACTAAGCTGTGTTGCAAACCCCACTGCAAACTATGGCACATCTGTAGAGGTTTGGAAGAGTCATTGGAGACATGCCAAATATCCTCAGTCTGCTCCTGAGGTAAAGGCGTCGTAGTGCTGTCGCATGGTCCACATCTGATCATTGCTAATATTAATGCCAAGGGACTTGAAGCTCTCGGCCATTTCCACTTCAGCACCATTGATGCTGAATGACGCAGTTTAAAGGAAGCCGGTCTACAGCCACTGTGCAGGGAATTGGAGCCACCTGTAAGCAAAATTGAACAGGAATGGCAGCTTCCATATTTCCACTGACAGATAAGGCCAAGCAAATCTATACTGGTTAGCAGAACATTCCATCAGGCCCATTCCACCACTTATTTCCGATTACCCATCATAGACAATAGACAATAGGTGCAGGAGTAGGCCATTCGGCCCTTCGAGCTAGCACCGCCATTCACCGTGATCATGGCTGATCATGCACAATCAGTACCCCGTTCCTGCCTTCTCCCCATATCCCTTGACTCCGCTATCATTAAGATTAAGATATCATTAATGTTCTCTCTGACACCCCACCCGCTACCAGGACAACTGCAATCAATAGATGGCAACTCCATATTTTAACAAAGCGGCAATCTTTGATGAAACATTATGATCAGGTTAAGATTTCAGTAATTTTTTTCTCTATTTCCCTTGATGTTTCAATTATTCAATGCATTTTTGATCTGAAAGTTAATTCTCTTTTTAATTATTCTAAATGTAGGAATGATGGTTAATGGTCAGGGCAGACTCGATGGGCCGAATGGCCTGCTTCTGTGTTATATATTTTTTACAATGACGATAATTTTTTTGCCCGTACATTCAAACGTAACTTTCAAGTACGAACTGTTCATGATTTCACTGTGCTGTGCATACCTGACAATAAAGAACCATCGAACCATTCAGAAAACAATTCCAGGCTAGGGAGAAAGAGCAGAGAGTGAAGTGATTAGACAACTTTTCAAAGAGCAGGCATAAGGACAATGGGCCAAATGGCCTTTCCATGCTGCTTGCTTTTAGTTTAGAGATCCAGCACAGTACATACCCTTGGGCCCATCGAGACCCTGCCGACCATCGATCACCTTTCCACTCGTTCCATGCATACCACCTTCGCATCCTGCACACTTGCGGCAATTTACAGAAGCCAATTAACCTACAAACTTGCATGTCTTTAGGATGTAGGAGGAAACCGGAGCACCCGGAGGAAACCCATGCGAGTTACAGGGAGAATGTGCCAAAGGGCTTGTTTCCATGCTGTATATTTTTTACAATAACTCTATAACAAGAAATTAATGGTTCAAATTCAATTATAAATTATTCATCAAATTAATGAATGATGTATATGACAGGGAAAAGCCATCAAAGGCCATCAAGGTGACACAAGAAACTACAGGTGCTGGAATCTTGAGCAAACAAACCAAGTGCTGGAGGTACCGTATGAAGAATGGTCTCGATCCGAAACGTCACCCATTTCCTTTCTCCAGAGATGCTGCCGGACCCACTGAGTTACTCCAACATGTGGTGTCTCTCTTCGCTGGGGGTACTCAGCAGGTCAGGCAGAATCTGTGGAGGGAATGAACAGATGACATTTTGATGACAGCTAGAAACTCATCGAATTGAGAATGATCAGCCATGATCACATTGAATGGCGCTGCTGGCTCGAAGGGCCGAATGGCCTCCTCCTGCACCTATTGTCTATTGTCTATTCAATTGCCCACCACCCTTTGTGTGAAAAAGTTACCCTTCAGATTCCTATTAAATCTTTTCCCCTTCATTTTGAACCTATGTCCTATGGTCCTGAATTCCCCTACTCTGGGCAAGAAATTCTGTGCATCAACCAAATTTATTCCTCTCATGATTTTGTCCACCTCTATAAGACCACCCCTATCCTGCGCTCCAAGGAATAGAGACCCAGCCAACTCAACCTCTCCCTATTGCTCAGACCCTCTAGTCCTGGCAACATCCTCGTAAATGTTCTGTAACTGATGAAAAAAGAACTAAAATAAAAGAGGAAGTTCTGAAAACACTCAGCGGGTCAGGCAACATCTGTGGAATGAGAAACAAAGTTAGCAGTTCATGTTCAGTCTGAAGAAGGGTCTCGACCCGAAACGTCACCCATTTCTTCTCTCCTGAGATGCTGCCTGACCTGCTGAGTTAGTCAAGCATTTTGTGAATAAATACCTTCGATTTGTACCAGGATCTGCCGTTATTTTCTTACACTAGCAGTTCATGTTGAGGATCTTAGATGGTTTTAATATTTCACTAAAATAAAACCAGAAGATTTACTTTAGTTTAGTTTGGACATACAGTGTGGAAGCAGGCCCTTCAGCCCACCAAGTACACGCCATCCAGCACACCAACACTATCCAAAACACACTCGGGACAATTTATAATTTTACCAAAGCCATTAACCGACAAACCTGTACGTCTTTGGTGTGTGGGAGGAAACCGGAGCAAACCCACGCGGTCACAGGGAGAACGTACAAACTCCATACAGATAGCACCCATGGTCACGATCCGGCGTCTTTGACGCCTAAAGGCAGCAACCGTGCTGCCCCTAAGAAGATGCTGGTGTTATTTGGCAGATCAGGCAGCATTTGTGGAAAAACAATACAGTTAATGTTTCAGGACGAAGACCCTCTATTCGATTTTCATTTAACTAGTTTTGAACCAGTCTGCATATACTGGTGGAGTTAGTTAACTGAAGTTAATTGACAAGGCATTAATTTGTTTCACTGGGAGATGAGCTCAATTATCAATTACACTGTATAAAAAAAAATGATCCTTTGATTTGAAGTCTTGCTTGAGGCTTGTTAATTTTACAGTCATATTTTCTGATTTTACACTCCTAGACCAAAGTCAAATGACTTGCTTTCATTTGTAAATACATCTATAAATAGATTGGAGCCCAGTTTTAAATACACAAGTCAGATTGTACGTTTCAACCTTCAGTGTACCAGGGATCCACAGAGCTGGAGTTTGTTTATTTACCTTGCAGCAAGAAATCCTTTCAGGAGAAATTAGGAGTGAGAATGTGGAGACAAGAGACAGCAGATGCTGGAATCTTGAGCAAAAAGCAGACTGCTAGAGGAACTCAACATACCCCCGTTGACTTCCTCCAGCTGTCTGCTGTTTGTTGTGGGCGGTACGGGCGGGCGGACGATGAGGCAAATAGCTGAGGGACATTTAAAGGAAGCAAGATGAGGGGGAATAGATTCTGCAGCCAGAGACTCATCGAATTGCAGATCCTTGAGTCTTCAGCAAACCATAATGTAAAATGGTTCAAAATCATGAGAGGAATATATTGGGTGGACGCACAGAGTCTCTTGCCCAGAGAAGGGGAATCGAGAACCAGAGGACTTAAGTTTAAGGTAAGGGGGGGGAAGACTTAATGGGAACCTGAAGGGTAACTTTTTTACACAAAGGGTGGCGGATGCATGGAACAAGCTGCCGGAGGAGGTAGTTGAGGCAGGCACTATCGTAATGTTTATGAAACATTTAAACAGGTACATGGATAGGACAGGTTTAGAGGGTTATGGGAAAAACGCAGGCAGGTGGAACTAGTGTAGATGGGACATGTTGGTCGGTGTGGGCAAGTTGGGCCGAAGGGCCTGTTTCTAAACTGGATGTCTCTAAGGTTCTTTATTATCACAAGTACTGAGTAGAGTGAATTTTTTTCTCTGCACACAGATCAGTAGATTATTACTGTGCATAAGTACAATCCCGGATTAAGTACAAAGCATATAGAAAAAGTCCACTGAGACCAGATACAAGAGTCACCAAGTTTTTGGCTCCATTTCCAAAGTCCAAGCTGCAGTTGACCATAGAGGCCCATTGTAGCCATCACCCCGATCGCCCATTGAACCGCCCATCCGTCCAGCCTTTGTGGTCCAAGTGGACCTCCCACAGCCGACCTTGAATGCGCAGAAAGTAAGACCCAGTTGTTTTATCGGCCCTTTGTTCTTTTTCCCGCCGTTGCCGACGCCCTCCTCTCTGGTTCTCTGGGACGAGCAGAGACTGGGCTCGGCAGCTTCCCTCGTCGGGCTTCCCTCTTGTGCCGCGCAGCACGACGGTCCTGGAAGTACTGGAATAACTCCGCGGGTAAAGCAACATCAGTGGAGGGAATCGGTAGATGATGTTTGAAGATGGGCCCTGAACCGAAACCTCACCTATCCATTCCCTCCACAGATGCTGCCTGACGCCATGAGTTACTCGAGCTCTTCATGTTAACCTCGAGACATGCTGCCAGACCTGGATGAGTTGAAATGGGAAGCAATATCCAGAATACCTGTTGGGCTGAATGTTTAGAGATAAAGCATCGCCTTTACAGCACCTCTCCTCTCCGCCCCCCGCCCCCTTTGGCCCACCGAGTCCACACCAACAATCAATCACCTGTTCACACGAGTTCTATGTTATCCCACTTTCTTATCCACTCCCTACACACTAGCGGTAATTTACAAACCTGCAAGTCTTTGGGATGTTGGGGGAAATCATAGCACCTGGAAGAAATGGGCACAGTCACAGTCACACATTTAGCCCAGTTAGACGATGGAGAGCCGGCATTTGTTAAGCGGCAGGAGAATGGGGTTGAGAGGGAAAGATAGATTGAATGGTGGAGTAGACTTGATGGGCCAAATAGTATAATTCTGCTCCTATGAGTTATGAATTGATGAACTAAGTAATGCGGGTAATTGTCTGTGTGGATAGCAGCTAAATCTTGCATTCCATCATATAACATTTAGTTTAATCGCCAGAGTTCCTTTTACCGATTGTGTTTAAAAGATCTGTAAACAAAGGGCTATCCCTCATGGTGACAAAGGGATTAAGCCACATTTGGCAGAATGCAAAAGGAAGTGTTTTGATTGTGAAAAGTTTTTCATTGCTTGACTGAACTGCCAGATGTCCAGCATTGACTTTTAATGGTTTAGTTTAATTTAGTTTAGTTTAATTTAGTTTATCGTCAGCGTGTATCAAGGTACACTGAAAAGCTTTTTGTTACGTGCTATCGAGTCAGCAGAAAGACTATACTTGATTACAGTGTTCATACACAGGACAATGCAAATAACATTTAGTTCATAATAAAGTCCAGTAAAGTACGATTAAAGATCGTCTGAGGGACTCCAAAGAAGTTGATAATAGGTCGGGTTTGCTCTCTAGTTGTTGATAGGTTGGTTCAGTTGCCTGCTAACAGCTGGGAAGAAGCTATCCCTGAATCTGGAGCTGTGCGTTTTCACACCTCTGCACTCTTGCCTGATGGGAGAGGGGAGAAGAGGGAATGCTTGGTTGAATATTTTTCTGTTGTTGCTTGAATGCTGGTGATCACTGTCCAGTGACCAACAGAATCAGCTGTCATTATTCACGGCTGCTGGTCACAGAAGTGTGATCTCTGTGCGGTTGACGTGTGCGTGATTGCTCTGCTCCCTGCATTCCCACACGGATGCCCGCAATAAAACCGTCGCCTACAGTTCACAGCGGCGGACCTACCTGGGAATGCCTGGCCGTGGATTGAGTGATCCAGTTGTCACCTTCCCAAACTGACGACTTCTCAAATCATAACCAGGCAGGCTGATGAGTTTGCCTTGACCTTGGATTGCAGTGTGCGTAAAGTCACGAGGGGAATAGATAGGGTGAATGCATGGAGTCTTTTACCCAGGAAAGGGGAATCAAAAACGAGAGGATGTCGGTATATGGTGAGAGGGGCAAGATGTAATTGGAACCCGAGGGGCAATGTTTCCTCACAGAAGGTGGTGGGATTGTGGAACGAGCTGTCAGAGGAGGTAGCTGAGGAGGGTACTTTAACAGCATTTAAGACACATGGACAGTTGCATGGATAGGAAATGATGAGATGGATGTGGGGCAAATGTGGGCAAATGGGACGAGCTTAGATGGGGCATTTCAATCGACATGGATGAGTTGGGCCGAAGGGACTGTTTCCATGTTCTTTTACTCCAGGAGCACAATGGAGTGAACCAATCCAGAGGTTTAGGTTTATTATTGTCACATAGAAACATAGAAAATAGGTGCAGGAGTAGGCCATTCGGCCCTTCGAGCCAGCACCGCCATTCAATATGATAATAGACAATAGACAATAGGTACAGGAGGAGGCCATTCGGCCCTTCGAGCCAGCTCCGCCATTCAATGTGATCATGGCTGATCATTCTCAATCAGTACCCCGTTCCTGCCTTCTCCCCATACCCCCTGACTCCGCTATCATTAAGAGCTCTATCTAGCTCTCTCTCGAATGCATTCAGAGAAATGGCCTCCACTGCCTTCTGAGGCAGAGAATTCCACAGATTCACAACCCTCTGACTGATCATGGCAGATCATCCAGAATCAGTACCCCGTTCCTGCTTTCTCCCTAATATTCCTTGATTCCGTTAGCCCTAAGATCTATATCTAACTCTCTCTTGAAAACATCCAGTGAATTAACCCCCACTGCCTTCTGTGGCAGAGAATTGCACAGATTCACAACTCTCTGGGTGAAAACGTTTTCCCTCATCTCAGTCCTCAATGGCCTACCCCTTATTCTTAAACTGTGACCCCTGGTTCTGGACTCCCCCAACATCGGGAACATTTTTTCCTGCATCTAGCCTGTCCAATCCCTTAATAATTTCATATGTTTTATATGTTTCTATAAGATCCAAGGTGTAGTGAAAAACTTTGTTTGCCTGCTATTGAAACAAATCAGGCAATACTGTATATAAATACAATCAAGCCAAACTCATGAAGAACAGGTAGAGCCATGGGGAAGTTACAGAGTGCAGACTATATGGACGTCATTTTTATAGTGCATCAGGTCCACATAAAAAGTCCAATGTCTGCAATGGGATAATGCTGAATTGTACAATACCCTAGCTTAGGGAAGGACCATTCAGAAGCCTGATACCCAGGGTGGAAGAAGCTATTCCTGTGTCTGGTGATGGGTGCTTTCAAACTTCTGTACCTTCTGCTGGAAGGGAGTAGAGAGAAGAAGTAATTACCGGAGTGGGACAAGCCACCATCAATAACTAGCTTGCGTACAGTTACTTTGTGAATTATTTTACTGGGGCGTGTTGTTTTTGGAGCTCCTGCAGTATATGTTGTTTTCCCCTTGAGAAAAGAACTGAATGAAATTCATTGGTAATACACACTCAATGATAATGAGTCCAGGTTGCAAGGAGCCTCCCCAGTGGATTAAGGGGTCATGTTGTCAAGAGATGTATATTGGACTTTCTGTTTAAATGCAGGAGCAAGGCCAGTCGGTCTTGTAATGCAACAATGCATGGCAAACCATTCTGGTTGAGGCATTTAACTGAGCTGTGTCAGCTGGATGGAAATTATATTAATTTCACTGCTTGAACATGCATTAAATCTGCTATCTACAGATAGAAAGTCTTGCTCGAAAGCAGGTTAATTTAATATTCATGCTGCTCCAGTTGAAAACACCTCTCAGAAAACATTGTTGAACTATTAAATGTTAAGAGACCATACAGTGTAGGTTATACATTGAATATCATTTAAATAATAAGCTGAAATAAAAGCAGATAATATTACAAATACAGCAGGTCGGGCAGCATCAGTGGGGAGAGAAGTGAAGTTAATGTCGCAGGTTAATGACTTTCCAGCAGACACACCAAGTATATGCATTGCAAGTAGTGTCTCTAAAATGTATCCAATCCATACCAATTACCAGCTTGCATCCGCTGACTTGATCAATTCTTTAGAGCTCTAAGCTGCAAACTTGGTTGTGTGCAACACATTACTTTAGTGTTGAGGACACACTGAGTCACTCCAGCACTTTGTGGGGACTGGAGAAGGGTCCCAACCCGAAACATCACCCATCCATGTTCCTCAGAGATGCTGCCTGACTCGTTGAGTTATTCCAGCACTTTGTGGAGTCGGAAGAAGGTTTGAGGTCAAGGTCAGTTTATTGTCAGGAGGTGTTGGAAAAAACCCGTAGATGCTGATCAGTCTGAAGAAGGGTCTCGACCCGAAACGTCACCCATTCCTTCTGTCCCGAGATGCTGCCTGACCCGCTGAGTCACTCCAGCATTTTGTGTCGACCTTCAGTTTACTGCCACATGTACCAATTAAGGTACAGTGAAATTCGAATCACCATACAGCCATACTAATTTTTTTTTTAAAGCAGCAAGACACACAATACCTAAAAGTTAACATCAACGTCCACCACAGCGGATTCCCCACATTCCTCACTGTGATGGAAGACAAGAAGGTCCAATCTCCTTCCTCTTTACTCTCCCGCGGTCGGGGCGGTCGAACCATCCGCAGTCGGGGGTATCGAAGCAGGCCGGCGGTCGAAGCCTCCGTGTGGGGCGATCGAATCTCCCACGTCAGGGCGATCAAAACCCCCGGGTTGGGGGGGTCGAAGCTCCTGTGGCTTGGAGTCCCCGATGTTAAAGTCCCGCGGGCTCCCACGGTTGGAGCCCCAAAGACGACCCCCGACAGGGATCGCGAGCTCCGTGATGGTACGTCCGCAGGCTCCCGCGATGGAGCTCCCGGTCGATCTCCAGCAAAGGCCGCCAACTCCCCGATGTTAGGCCGCATTGCGGACAGAGATACGATACAGAAAAAATCGCATCTCCATCGAGGTGAGAGATTAGAAAAAGTTTCTCCCAACTCTCCCACCCCCTACCCCCCACATAAAACAAGCTTAAGAACACTAAAAAAAAACATACATTTAACACATAAAAAACAGACACAACGAAGGAAAAGAAAAGACAGACTGTTGGCGAGGCAGCCATTGCTGGCGCCACCCAGTGGTTTAGAAGAGTCTTGACCCAAAACTTCATGTTCTTCATCGGAGGGTGGTGAATATGTGGTACGAGCTGCCAGAGGAGGTAGTTGAGGGAGGTACTATAACAACATTTAAAATACACTTGGACAGATACATGGATAAGAAATGCTTAGAGGGATATGGGTCAAATGTGTGCAGGTAGCTTAGATGGGGCGTCTTGGTCAGCATAGATGTGTTGGGCGGAAGGGCCTTTTTCCGTGCTGCAGGACTCTATGTCTCTGACTCTAGCAAAGCAAACCACTGCCGCAAAGCACAATGTTTTAAGGACAACTTATTCTTTCCCGAACTCTAAGCTCTTTATTATACCATTTATTTTATAATTCAGGGAAGCTTTCACTATTATCGAAAGATTTATCTATATCCTTGACAGCAGGGAGTTTACGTTGATTATTAGAGGATTAGCCTTTGTGCAACCCCTTCGCTTGACATATTTGGAGTTCTGAGATTCAGATTTGGTTCAAATATACTTTGTGTCATAAACTTCTTATCACCTTTTCTGTACAAATTGATTTTTCTGTCCAGCTTGTCTCTTGGCTTTAGCAAGACAAATTATGATTATGGTTGATGAGACAAAGCATCTGCCTAACCATGAGTCATCTCGTAAAATTTGTTCTCCGGACAGTGACAAGGCTAAACCCTCACTTATGCCTCCATATCGATTAAAGTTGAGTGCAAAAATAGGTGCCTTAAAAACCCACCAGAAATGCTGTAAAAATCAGGAAGCATCTGTGGAGGGAGTTAATTTTCACAACAGCAGAAACATGTATTTCTAATCATCAGGAAATTCAGCTGATCGAACTTTGCTTATTATCTTGCATCAAAGTCTATTGTGTTTACAGGCCTGTTATGCTGCTACAAGTAAGAATTTCAGTTCTATTGTCAGTACCATTAATAGAGACAATTAAACATTCTTGCCTACACTTTTAGTTTCGTTTATTATTGTCACGTGCACCAAAGTACTGTGAAAAGGCTTTTTATTGTGTGTTATCCAGTCAGTGGAACGACGATACATGATTACCACATGATTATTGTCAACTCGTCCCTTGCCACCCAAACCATCCCCTCCCCAGGTACCACAGGAAATGCAACACCTGTCACTCCCCTCCCCGCCCCCTCAACTCCGTCCAAGGCCTCCACCAGTCTTTTCAGGTGAGGGGAGGTTCACTTGCACCTCCTCCAACCTCACCTACTGTATCCTCTGTTCCAGATGTGGACGCCTATATATCAGCGAGACCAAGCGCAGGCTCGGCGATGTATCGCTGAACACCTCCGCAAAGTCCGCCTAAACCTACCTGATCTCCTCTTTAACTCCCCCTCCCATTCCAACGCTGACCTTTCTGTCTTGGGCCTCCTCCATTGTCAGAGTGAGGCCCAGCGCAAATTGGAGGAACGGCACCTCATATTTCGCTTGGGTAGCTTACACCCCAGCAGTATGACCAAGCGCAGGCTCGGCGATGTATCTTCAAGTAACGCTTGCTTTCCCTCTCTCTCCATCCCTCCCCCTTCCCAGTTCTCCGACCATTCTTAACGTCTCCGACTACATTTTATCTCTATTTGCTATGTTGTTACCTTCTCCCAGCCAACAATGATCGATTCTACATTTTCCTTGATCTCCATTCCATTTGACCTGTTTTCACACCTTACACTTCCTTATCCTATGTATCTCCCTCTCGCCTGACATCAGTCTGAAGAAGGGTCTCGACCTGAAACATCACCCATCTCTCCAGAAATGCTGCCTTTCCCGCTGAGTTACTGCAGCATTTTGTGTCTATCTTCAGTTGAAACCAGCATCTGCAGTTCCTTCATACACATTGCAATCAAGCCGTCCACAGTGTACAGATACGGGATAAAGGGAATAACGTTTAGTGCAAGTTAAAGTCCAGTAAAGTCTGATTAAAGATAGTTAGAAGATTTCTAATGAGGTGGATGGGAGGTGTGCGCTTTCACACTTCAGTGCCTCTTGCCTGATGGGAGAAGAGGGAGTGGCCGGAGTGCGACTGGTCTTTAATTATGCTGGTAGCCTTGCTGAGGCAGCGTGGTGCAGATGGTCATTGAAAGGGAGGTTGGTTTGCCTGATGGTCTGGGATCCGAAATTGAATATTGTAATGTCAATGGCATGAATTTTAGAAGCAAAATATCTTGACAGAACCTTGGAGCAGATTTAATGACTGACCAAGGATGAGTTTCGTTTGGGAATTTAAACGCTAAAATCCATAGATGCTGAAAAACTAAAACACTCACATGGAATAGCAAAGACAGCCATCTTGGTTAGCGTGGACATGGTGGCCAACAGGGCTGGTTTTAGTGCAGTATAATTCTTTGTTTCCTTTCGCATGATAAATGTTTGTGTAGATTTCTTTTGATT
This sequence comes from Rhinoraja longicauda, assembly GCF_053455715.1. Taxonomy (NCBI): domain Eukaryota; kingdom Metazoa; phylum Chordata; class Chondrichthyes; order Rajiformes; family Arhynchobatidae; genus Rhinoraja; species Rhinoraja longicauda. Next base: position 10,997,969 of record NC_135967.1, on the reverse strand, counting down.
GTAATTGGGCGATGTTACAGCGGAAAAGGCTCTCTTTCTCAGCAGTAGTAGGAATATGTGGTGGGCATATGGACAGAATCTGTCACAGAGATGGACCCAATGGTCTGGGAATGTTCATAATGGAGGTGGGTGGCAGTATTTTTATTCTTTCCAATATTCATTTGAAGGAATTATCTGTTCATCCTGTTGACGCTATTAACTCTATAGGGTATCAACTGAGATGGTGAACAGAAATGGACACCAAGTGCTGGAGTAACTCAGCGGGTCAGGCAGCATCTCAAGAACATGGCTCGAAGATGTTTCGGGGAGGGACCCTTCTTCCGACTGATTCCTTCATTGAGGGGGATGTGGGGGAGATAGGAATCAGGAAGTGAGGAGGGGCAGGACAAAGCCTGGCGGGTAATAGGTTGATATGGGTGAGGGGGTTCTTTGATTGGCAGATGGTTGGACAAAGACCAGAGATAAGAAGACAGAAGGTGTGAGATAAAAGGATTGAAGAGCTGTGATATGTGAAGCTAGAGGAAGGAATGTAGGTGGAAGTGGAGGGGGAATGCAGAAGTAAGTGCAAGCCAAGGTGCGAGGAAAGGGGAGGTGGGGGAGAGTAGTTTGAGGAGAAAATGTAGAAGGGGTTTGTGGATAATTCAATGTTTATACCCTTGGGTTGTAAACTTCTTCATTATGGGCTCCACCTTTCCTGAGGTCATCTGCGGCCAATCCTGATATTTTTCTGATCTTTTCTGCCCTCCAGTTTATTTCCCCCCCCCCCCCCACTACTTTCAGTCTGAGGTAGGGTTCCCACCTGTAACGCGGCCTATTTTGTTTCTCCAATGATGCTGCCTGAACCCCTGAGTTACTCCAGCATTTTGTGTCAACATCTTCAGTCTAAACCAGCATCTGCAGTTACTTCCTATAGAACAGTCCGGCATGGTGGCGCAGCGGTAGAGTTGCTGCCTTACAGCGCCTGAGACCCGGGTTCAATCCTGACTACGGGTGCTGACCGCGTGTAGTTTGTACATTCTCCCCGTGACCGTATGAGTTTTCTGTGGGCGCTCCGGTTTCCTTCCACACTCCGAATACGTACATGTTTGTAGGTTAGTTGGCTTCTGTAAAAATTGTAAATTGTACCGTGTGTGTAGGATAGTGCTAGCGAACGGGGAACGGTCATTAGCGCGGACTTAATGGGCCGAAGGGCCTGCTTCCATACAGCATCTCTGAACCTAGTCATTTTCACTGTGTTCCTTTGTGTTTGCGGTCCTGGCAATTCTTTCTTTCTGTCGCGTGTTACCTGGCACTATCCTCCCAAAGCCTGTCAGGTCACTTGACGTCACATCTCGGCCTACGATCCACAGTTGGAGAGTGGGCCAAAAAAAGGCAGTGGTGTGGCTGATTTGCTGGATGTTGTCAGCATCCAAGCAGAAACAGCTGTCATGTTTTCACATGAAATCGTCAAGGGATAGCGTGGATGTGAACAAGGGAAGATGGGCAGTGACAGACAACCGGATGGATCGCAGGAGCAAGTTTGTTAGAACGGGGAACATTGTAAATGCTTCTCTAACTATGACAAGAAGGATATGATCTGAACCCCCAGATGAAGTTCCAGCCATCTATTTGATGTGGAGAGACATTGATAACATGGTCAATCATGCACATGGCTGCACACAGGTCAATCCACTTTCCAGTCATCATCCTACAGTAAGACACAAACTGCTGGAGTAACTCATCGATCAAGCAGCAACTCTGGAGAAAAGGAATAGGTGATGTTATAGGTCAGAATCCTTCTTCAGACTGCAGTCACCTACTCCTTTTCTCCAGAGATGCTGCCTGACCCACTGACTTATTTCAGCATTTTATGTCTATCTTCGATATAAACCATAATCTGCAGTTCCTTCTTACACTTGGCCTGTGGTGACTTACCCAGCTCTGCCCCCCTCCCCCACCCACCCACCATCAGACAAGGGCTCTTTATCCTGAAACATTAACTCTGCTTCTCTTCCACAGGCGCAGCCTGCCCTGCTGTGTATTTTCCATTTTCTATTTTCATACATCCCGAAAACAAGCCCTTTGGCCCAACTTGCCCATGCCGACTAAAATGCCCCATCTACACTAGTCCCACCTGCCCGCATTTGGCCCATATCCCTCTAAAACTTTCCCATCCAGTTACCTGTCCAAATGTCATTTAAATGTTGTTATAGTACCTGCCGCAACTACCTCTTCTGACAGCTCGTTCCACCTTCTGAGAGGAAAGATTGCCTCTCAGGTTCTAATTAAATCTTTCCCCTCTCACATTTAATCTGTGTCCTCTGGTTCTTGTTTTCCCTACTGTGGGTAACAGACCCTGTCCATATATCCACCACTTTATTTTAAATTTATCACATCTCTCCATTTCTTTATTTTCACCGAACATCCTAATCTGCAAGCAAAGGCTATCATTATTCTTTCGAGAGTGAATCGAAGCTGAACGGTTTTACCTTTTGCATGTTTACTTCCGTATTCGACAACATTCCTGGGCAAAGTTCCTGTCCGGCATTTCTTTCTTGTGAGAGCAGGTTAACTAGTGCATCCTGGCAAACATTCAATTGATATAGAGAAACAAGAAACGTCAGAGTGCTGGAGTTGCTCAGGGGGTCAGGCAGCATCTCTGGAGAACATGGTGCTTTATTGCCACATGTGCAAACGCACAGTGAAATTATTTTCATACAACCAGTTCAATGATGTATTGGAGGCCATACCTAAGCACAATCCCCGATTAGCAAAGTGCACAGAAATAGTCCACTGAAACCGCATACAAGAGGCGCTAGGTTATGGTGCCATTTCAAAGTCCAGTCCGCACTCTCGGTCTTATGAATGGAACCCGGTCCAGGCGAGCCCCAGGCTGCTGCAGGGCCTAGAGCTGAGACCTTCCTTGGACATGTGGATTGACCAGCAAACCAACGTCCCTCTCCTTGCCCGTCCACCTTTGTGCCCCTGGAGCGCCTCCTGTAGCAAACCTTGAGGGTGCGGTAAGGCAGACCCTGGTCCCTCTCGTTGGGTTGGGACCCTACATCAGATTCCCTTTGCAAAATGGCTTTGCCAATTGGTATATCAGGCATGAACATACATAGTATTTGCAGGCTGTTTTTCAATTATTTATCTTTAATAAAAGTTTTTGAGATTAAAGGGAAAGCTTTGCAGAAGTGAAGGCACGACCGACCACCTTTGGCTAAAAAATAAATAAAAGCATAATAAAGTGTATTATGTTAATTTGCGATCCATTAATATTTGCACTTAAATAATTAAAAACAAATGTCTTCATTTCGTTTAGTTTAGATATACAAGGTGGACCCGGACCCTTTAGCCCACCAAGTCCGCACCAACCAGCGATCCCAGTACACCAGCACTATTCTACACACTAGGGACAATTTACAATGTTTTACCAAAGCCAATTAACCTACAAACATGTAGGCCTTTGGAGTATGGGAGGAAATCGGAGCACCTGGAGAAAACCCACATGATCTTCGGGAGAGCTTACAAACTCGGTACAGGCAGCGCCTATAGTCAGGATTGAACCTGGGTCTCTGGCAAGGCATCAACTCTACCGCTGCGCCACCGTGCCGTGTCACAGCGTGTGTTCTGTTAATTGGATTGGAGCGCATGTCAGGGTCATTTACACTCTGCTTTTTCATCAGACTGTCCGAGATTACTCCAACAAAATTTTATCTTCTGAAGAAGTTAATCATTTCCCTAATGGCTTATTTAACAGTCACCATTGTACTGCAGGTGAAGATTGGGCATTATAATGATTTAGGATCATTTTTAAATCAGAGTGATACACCTGGATTCCATTAGAAAAGGTGATTAGACTGCCCAGAGCCCTAATAGGGAAATTATATCGAAATAACACTAATTAATAATAGGCAAAAGTCATTTAAAAGTCCTGCATTTTGAGTCCAGCTGGCATCACTGATGAAGATACATTTCTTTGCCACCTGATGGTTTGAACCAAGACCCGGGATTAATGATAAGCGTCAATATGGTGATTATTTTACCAAGGGATGGCACTCCCGATTCATTCTTCACTGCAAACAAATCCGATTTATTTATCTGCAGAAGTTAGCCTGCAGCATAGAACAGTCATAGAGCCTTAAAGGTATAGAGTCATACAGTGGGGAAACAGGCTCTTTGGCCCAATTTGCCCATGCCAACCAAACTGCTCCATCTACGCTAGTCCCACCTGCCTGCATTTGGCCAAAATCCCTCTAAACCTATTTTATCCATGTACCTGACCAAATAACTTTTAAACGGTGTGACAGTATCTGCCCTTCGGCCCAACTTGCCCACACTGGCCAACATGTCCCATCTACACTAGTCTCACCTGCCTGTGTTTGGCCCATATCCTTCCAACCTGTCCTATCCATGGACCTATCCAAAGGATTCTTAAACATATCAAATAAGACCTGCCTCAACTATGTCCTCTGGCAGCTTGTTCCATACACCCACCACCCCTTGTGTAAAAAAGTTACCCCTCAGGTTCTTCTGAATATTTTCCCCACTCACCTTAAACCTATGTCCTCTGGATCCTGATTCCCCAACTCTGGGTAAAAGACTGCACTTACCCTATCTATTCGCCTCATGATCTTATACACTTCTATAAGGTCACCTCTCATCCTCCTGCGCTCCAAGGAATAAAGTCCTAGACTGCTCAACGTCTCCCTATAGCTCAGGCCCACGAGTCCTGGCAAAATCCTTGTAAATCTTCCCTGCACCTTTTCCACCTTAACATATTTCCTGTAACATGGTGACCAAAACTGAACTCAATACTACAAATATGGCCTCACCAATGTCTTGTACAACTGTAACAAAACCTCCCAACTTCTATAGTCAATACTGACTGACAAAGGCCAATGTGTCAAAAGCCTTTTAGGCCACCCTATCTACCTGTGGCGCCACCTTCAAGGAACTATGTACCTGCACTCCTAGATCCCTCTGCTTGACAGCACTCCTCAGATCTCGGCCATTCACTGTGAAAGTCCTGCCTTGGTTTGACTTCCCGAAATGCAACATCTCATACTTATCTGTATTAAACTCCATTAACTACTCAGCCCACATGCCAAAAAACGATTAAGATCCTGCTGTAATTTTTCATTACCATCTTCACTATCTACGATGCCACTCACTTCCAGGACATCTGCAACCTTGCTAATCACGCCTTGTACATTCTCATCCAAATCATTGATATAAACTACAAACAGCAATGGGCCCAGCACTGATCCCTGAGGCACACCACTAGCCACAGGCTCCCAGTCCGAAAAACAACCTTCCACCAATCATCCTCTGCTGACTTCCAAGAAGCCAGTATGGGGCTAAAATTAGCCATTGAACAAGATCCTACTTGACATTGAGTTAAAGGATTTGGGTGGGACCAGAAAAATCTGTCAGTTTAGGACTTTATTCCTTGGAGACCAGGAGGGAAATAGATAGGTAAGTGCAGTCAACTCAAGCTAAAATCGAGATGCTGCAGGAACTCAGCAGGTCAATTAGCATCTGTGGAGGCACATGGACAATCAATGTTTTGAGATGAAACTGGGTGGCGCAGAGGTGCAGTGGCAGAGTTGCTGTTTTTACAGAGACCTGGGTTCGATCCTGGCTATGAGTTCTGTCTGAACAGAGTTTGTGTGTACTCCACGTGACTAGGTGGGTTTTCTCCGGGTGCTCCGGTTTCCTCCCACACCAAAGACGTACAGGTTTATAGGTTTATTAGCATCGGTAGTTGTAAAATTGTCCCTAGTGCGTAGGATAGTGCTAGTGTATGGGGTGATCGCTAGTCGACGTGGATTTGGTGGGCCGAAGGACTTGTTTCCACACTGTATCTCTAAAGACTAAAGTACAGTGTAAATGAAGACATTCTTCGGGACTGTGCCAGTTCTGTGTAAAGCTATTGACAGTCCCACTGACCTCCTCGAGCTCCGTATGTAATTAATTCCTTTCTGAAAGTTATCATTGAATCTGTTTCCACCATTCCTTCAGGCATCTCATTCTAGATCACCTTACTGTGTAAAGAATAATCCCTCGTGTAAAAGGACACAAAGTGCTTTCAACGTCTCAGACAGATTCGCTGGAGAACATGGACAGGCGACGTTTTGGGTCGGGACGACCCGTTGTGTTACTCCAGCACTTTGTGTCCTTTTGTGTAAATCAGCAATACAGTTCCTTGTTTCTACAATCCCTCATGTAACCTCTGGTCTTCATCAATAACATTGATTCTTGTCACTGACCCTTCTGGGATTTATTTGTGAAAGTTATAACAGTATAACAGTATAACAGAGCTTTATTTGTCATTCGGTACCGAGGTACCGAACGAAACTACATAGCAGTCATAAAAAAAAGAACACAAGACACATAGCCCCAACACAAACGTCCATCACAGTGACTCCAAACACCCCCTCACTGTGATGGAGGCAACAAAACTTCCACTCTCTTCCCCACGCCCACGGACAGACAGCTCGTCCCCGACCAACCCGCACAGTCCCCGCAAGGGGATGGAAGTCCCCGCGGCCGAATCGCACCGGGCGCTGAAACGTCTCGCGGCCGAGCCGGGCGATGAAAGGCCCCGCGACCAAGCCTTGCGCAGCTAAGTCCCGTGGCCGAGCCGCACCGGGGGATGTTAAGTCCCGCGGTCGAGCTGCACCGGGCGATGTAAAGTCCCGCGGCCGAGCCGCACCGGGCGATGCTAGGCCCCGCAGCCGAGCCGCACCGGGCACTGTCAAGTCCCGCGGCCAAGCCGCACCGGGCGATGAAAAGTCCCGCGGCCGAGCCGCACCGGGCACTGTTAAGTCCAGTGGCCAAGCCGCACCGGGCGACGCAAAGTCCAGCGGCCGAGCCGCACCGGGCGATGCAAAGTCCAGCGGCCGAGCCGCACCGGGCGATGCTAGGCCCCGCAGCCGAGCCGCACCCCGCGCCGTGAGGAAGAGAAAAGTTTCTCCCCACCCACACCACCACCCTCCCCCCCCCCCACACATACACAACCAAAAAAAAAACAAAAACCATCCCAACACCGACACACAACAAAAAAAAAGGAAAAAAGACGAACAGACTGCTAGCGAGCCGCAGCCGTTAGGCGCCGCCACTTCCGCTTCATGTTTTTGTATTTAAATTTGTTTAGTGTAGTTTTAGTTTAGTTTTGAGACACTGCGCGAAACAGGCTCTTCGGCCCACCGAGTCCACACCGACCAGTGATCCCCATACACTGGGACTATCTTACACACTGGGGACAACTTACAATCTTTACTGAAGCCAATTAATCTACAAACCTGTACGTCTTTGGAGTGGGGGAGAAAACTGTAGCACCCGGAGAAAACCCACGTGGTCACAGGGAGAAGGTATAAAATCCGTACAGACAGTACCCGTAGTCAGGATCGAACCCAGGTCTCTATAAGAAAATAACTGCAGATGCTGGTACAAATCGAAGGCATTTATTCACAAAATGCTGGAGTAACTCAACAGGTCAGGCAGCATCTCAGGAGAGAAGGAATGGGCGATGTTTTGGGTCGAGACCCTTCTTCAGACTGATGTCAGGGGGGCGGGACAAAGGAAGGATATAGGTGGAGACAGGAAGATAGAGGGAGATCTGGGAAGGTCTCTGGTGCTGTAATGCAGCAACTCTACTACTGCGCCACCGTGCCACCCCTGAATTTATATGCTGTTGAAGTTGTTATCTGGCACAATCTTACTGAATGGCGAAGCAGACTCAGGGGAGGGTGTGGAGTTTGGGTGTCACAAAATGCTGGAGTAACTCAGCGGGTCAGGCAGCATCTCAGGAGAGAAGGAATGGGTGACGTTTCGGGTCGAGACCCTTCTTCGGTTTATGGAGTTTGGGGAACAGTAGGGGGCGCTGCGAGAGGTGTGCACTGTGCCCTATTTCTATTCCAGTTCTGAATAGTTTTGTTTTCATTTGACACCTTTTTTCTCCCCGAACAAGAGGAAATGTACGTTTTCACCAAATGCTCCATGCGATATTTATCATTGATGACACCATCACAGGATGTCACAGCCTGCTGCATAGAACAGCGTGGGATTAAAATTGGCCATTGAATAAGATCCTTATTGAGACTGGGTTGAGGAGTTGGGGAGAGACCAAGAACAATCTGTTATGTTAACGCAGGCAACTCTTCAATTCCAATTTACTTTACTGACTTGGAAAAATAGCACTAGTCGTGGATATCAATCCTCAAACTCTCAGCAATCCCTTGAGGGCACCTTTGGACATAGGCTGAAGTATAGAGAAGACATACATTGGTCATTCCCTCGTCTTCCCTCTAACATCGGAGGGAAGATACAAAAGCTTGCTTCCACGTATCAGGAATAGCTTAATTCAGTCTCCTGACTGGATCTCTCATAAGCTACGGATGTATTCCCAATCTCCCACCTACCTCATTTTGGAACTTGCACTTCTTCTTAACTTGCATTTCCCTGTTGCTCCAACACAGTACTCTGGTGTTCTTCTTGCTGGGGTAGAATGCAGAACAATGTTTTTCTCTGTACCTTGGTACGTGACAATAATAAACCAAGACCAGTCTCTACTTTCTCAAAGGTAATGTGGACTGGACATAATGTTCTGGGTTCAATTGAAGGATACAGTGTGGACTCAGGCCCTTCGGCCCACTGAGTCCACGCCAACCCTTTCACACCATAGAAACATAGAAAATTGGTGCAGGAGTAGGCCATTCGGCCCTTCGAGCCAGCAATATGACCATTTGATCTGATCATGGAATGTCATCCGAAATCAGTACCCCATTTCTACTTTCTCCCCATTTCCCTTGACGCCAGTTTTATGTTATCCCACTTTTGCATTCACTCTCTTCACACGAGGGGCAATTTTATAGAGGCCAATTAACCTCCAAATCCGCACGTCTTTAGGATGTAGGAGGAAACCAGAGCATCCAGAGGAAACTCACATGGTCACATGGTGAATGTGCAAACTCCACACAGATAGCATCCGAATCCAGAATCAAACCTAGGTCTCTGGCGCTGTGAGGCAGCAGCACTATCAGCTGTCAGTGGTTCTGGATGGGGAAATGGCTGATTATTGATTGTGCCAGGTTCTCACCCCACCCAACCTTATGGGCGGCATGGTGGCACAGAGGTAGAGGTTCAATAACTATGGGTGCTGTCTATACGGAGTTTGTATGTTCTCCCTGTGACCACATGGGTTTTCTCCGGGTGCTCCAGTTTCCTCCCACACTCCAAAGACGTGCAGGTTTGTAGGTGAACTGGCTTCGGTAAAATTCTAAATTGTGCCTAATGTGTAGGATGGTGCTAATGTATCGCTGGTCGGCGCGGACTTGGTGGGCCGAAGGGCCTGTATTTCTAAAGTATAAAGTAAAGTAACCTGTCTTTTTGTGCATACTTAGTTAGTTAGTTAGTTTAATTTATTGTCATGTGTACCGAGTTCGAGTGAAAAGCTTTTGTGTTGCATCCGATCCAGTCAAAGAAAAGATTACACATGATGACAATCAAGGCATCCACAGTGTACAGATACAGGATAAAGGGAATAACGTTGAGTGGAAGATAAAGTCCAGTAACATCCAATGAAAGATAATCCAAGGGTTTCCAATGAGGTGGATAGTATCTCAGGACCGCATACTAGTTGGTGATAGGATGGTTCAGTTGCCTTGTGACAGCTGGGAAGAAACTGCCCCTGAATCTGGTGGTGTGGTGGGAACTAGATCCCCTTCCACTATTTCTAACCCTGGAGAATATTCAATGTCTGTAAGAATTATTCTGTCATCTGTAAATTATTTTTGTCTGTTGCTAGGTCATCCAACCAGCCTCGTCTGCAGGGCATTCTTTGGCTACAGCTTGGTAAGCCCCATCATTTACTGGATGAAAGGTGACAAGTACATGGAGGAACTGGAAGACAATCAGGTTAAGGAGAGTGAAATCAGGTAAAATTTATTTTACATGGATTATCGTTGAAATTCTCTTTTTTTTTTAAATTACCAACCAGCTGAGATTTCAATCATTTCATGACAATGAAATGCGATTCTCTGCGTCATGGTTTTAGCGGGTACGGTTTCCTTATGACACACGAGAAACTACAGATGCTGGGATCTTGATCAAAACACAAAGTGCTGGAGGAACCCAGCTGGTCAAGTGGCATCTGTGGAGGAAATGGCCAGACGCTGGTTTGTGTTGGTCCAAAATGATTAAATGGATCAAACAGCCCTTGTCTCCAGTGTCTATTGTTCGGGCATCACATGCTACCTGCTTCTAAAAGCTCCTCCATAAGTAGAGTAACATTGATTACAAATGACAGTTCACATTTTTAAGAATTAAATACTTCTCCCCAAGGTTTTGTGCAAGCCAATTGCTCGGCAACTATGTTTAGTTTAGTTTCATTTAGAGATATAGAGTGGAAACAGGCCCTTCAGCCCACCAAGTCCGCTCCAGCCACCCATATACTAGTTCTATCCTAGTGACAATTTACTGGATCCAATTAACCTGCAAATCTACACGTCTTTGGGATGTGAGCAGAAACCACATAATCCATATCCCTCCATTCCCTGCAAACCCATGTACCTATCCAAAAGATTCTTTTTGTGTAGCTTTGTTTAGTTTAGTTCAGAGATACAGCATGGAAACAGGCCTTTTGGCCCACTGAGTCTGCGCCAACCAGACAGTGATCCCCCATACACTAGTTCGATCCGACACACTGGAGACAACTCACAGAAGCCAATTAACCTAATAATCCTATACGTCTGGAGTGTGGGAGGAAACTGGAGCACCCGGAGAAAGCCCACGTGGTCACAGGGAGAAGGTACAAATTCCACACAAATAGACAGCACCTGTAGCCAGGATTGAACCTGGGTCTCCGGCGCTGTGAGGTAACTCTACTGCCGTGCCACTGTGCCGCCTCGTAAATGCCGATAAAGACCCGTCTTGTCATCGCGATTCACATTATGTAGCTTTGAAATAAATAGGATCACGCAATCAATGTTATGGGCAACTAATGGGAGCCAAATTAAGAAGACCTATTAACAGAAACTTAAATGAGGGAATGGAAACATTAAGCGAGAGTGAGTGCAATGAAGACATGCAAACATGGCAGGAGTTAGCTAAGGCTAAGCTCTACTGTATTGAAATAAGATGAGACAGATGAAATGTGGTGTGACTGACCTCTGGTATACCCGAGATACGAGATTCATTTGTCACTGGTGTAGGGAGAGACAAACGCTCCACATTCTGGTACTTTATCCTTCAGGGTGACCTGTGCATATATATCAATGCAATATAAGTGGCTCAGACTTGAAAGACAAAGTTTGTTGTTACAAATCCTATTACTGTCATTTCAATATTGATTTTACAGTGGCACTGGGCAGACAAGCAATTCTTAGCTGCAAACATTGAAGCTTAAGCTGAATGGGTCTGGGATTGAGTTAAACCTTGGGTCTGATAGTCATCCAGAGGGCAGTCGGGACTCAAACACGTTGTGGTGGCTCTGAGTGGAGACAGGGAGGAAGTTTCTCTCCCTGAAGGACATTTACAACAATCCATTAGTTTTATGGCCACCATTATTGCAACCAGCTTTTCAATTCCAGATTTATTTTATTACCCAGGTGCTGTGATGGGGCTTGAACTCGGGTCTACAGATTACTATTCGGGACACTAGACTATGCACTTCTCCTGCACAACTCCTGCACTTCCAAATAGAGCCAATAGAGTCATACATAGTTGAAACAGGTCCGTCGGCCCAACTTGTCCATGCCGACCAACTTGCTCCCATCTACACTAGTCCCACCTCCTGTACTTGGCCCATATCCCTCTAAATCTATCCTATCCATGTACTTGTCCAAATGCCTCTTAAATGTTGTCAGGTCATAAGGAATAGGAGTAGAATTAGGCCATTTGGCCCATCAAGTCTACTCCGCCATTCAATCATGGCTGATCTATTTCTCCCTCCTAACCCATTCTCCTGCCTTCTCTCCATAACCTCTGACACCCGTACTAATCAAGAATCTATCTTTCTCTGCCTTAAAAATATCCACTGGTGGCCTCCACAACGTTCTGTGGCAAAGAATTCCACAGATCCACCACCCTCTGACTAAAGAAATCTCTCCTCATCTTCCTAAAAGAAGATCCTTTAATTCTGAGGCCATGCCCTCCAGTGCTAGACGTCCACTCCACGTCCACTCTATCCAAGCCTTTCACTATTCGGTGATAGTACCTGCCTCAACTACCTCCTCCGGCTGCTCGTTGTTTATACTCGCCACCCTTTGTGTAAAAAAGTTACTCCTCAGGTTCCTAGTAAATCTCCCCCTCCTCCCCCCAACCCCACCCCCCCCCCCCCCCCCCCCTCTCATCTTAAACCTGTCCTCTTTTTTTCGATTCCCCTGACCTGGGCAAAGGACTCCGTGCAATTACCCATTCTATTCCTCTTATGATCTTGTACACCTCCATAAGATCAACACTGTGGCACGGTGGCGCAGCGGTAGAGTTGCTGCCTTACAGCGAATGCAGCGCCGGAGACTCAGGTTCGATCCTGACTACGGGCGCTGTACTGTACGGAGTTTGTACGTTCTCTCCGCGACCTGCGTCCGTTTTCTGTGAGATCTTCGGTTTCCTCCCACACTCCAAAGACGTACAGGTTTGTAGGTTAATTGGCTGGGCAAATGTAAAAAATTGTCCCTAGTGGGTGTAGGATAGTGTTAGTGTGCGGGGATCGCTGGGCGGCGCGGACCCGGTGGGCCGAAGGGCCTGTTTCTGCGCTGTATCTCTAAATCTAAATCTAAAAAAAAAATCTCATCCTCCTGCCCTCCAAATCTACACATAAGCTGTGGCATCGTCTACAAACGTTCCCCTGTGCTGCACGGATAACCACAAATAACTGGTTCAGAGGCCGATGTGTCAACTGCTACCAGCCCATGGATCTGAACATTCATGTTTCACCAGCCTTGTTAGACTGGATGATCTGTCAGACACCATTTGCTTGCCGTATCTTACAATTATATTCAATCAATACATTACTCACACAGTTCAGAGGTATTAAACATAGAAACATCGAAAATAGGTGCAGGAGGAGCCCATTTGGCCCATGTGATCATGGCTGATCATCCACAATCAGTAACCTGTGCCTGCCTTCTCCCCATATCCCTTGACTCCACTAGCCCCCAGAGCTCTATCTAACTCTTTAAAATTCATCCAGTGAATTGGCCTCCATTGCCTTCTGTGGCAAAGAATTCCACAAATTCACAACTCTCTGGGTGAAAAAGTTTTTTCCCACCTCAGTTTTAAATGGCCTCCCCTTTATTCTTAGACTGTGGCCCCTGGTTTTGGACTCCCCCAACATTGGGAACATTTTTCCTGCATCCAGCTTGTCCAGTCCTTTCATAATTTTATATCTCCCTATAAGATCCCCTCTCATCCTTCTAAACTCGAGTGAATACAAGCCCAGTCTTTCCAATCTTTCCTCATATGACAGCCCCGTCATCCCAGGGATTAACCTTGTGAACCTACGCTGCATTGCCTCAATAGCAAGGACGTCCTTCCTCAAATTAGGAGACCAAAACCGCACACAATACGCCAGATGTGGTCTCACCAGGGCCCTGTACAACTGCAGAAGAACCTCTTTGCTCCTATACTCAAATCCTCTTGTCATGAAGGCCAACATGCCATTAGCTTTCTTCACTGCCTGCTGTACCTGCACGCTTACTTTCAGTGACTGGTGTACAAGGACACCCAGGTCTTGTTGCACTTCACCTTTACCCAATCTAACACCATTGAGATAATAATCTGCCTCCTTGTTTTTGCCACCAAAGTGGGTAACCTCACATTTATCTACTTTATACTTCATCTACCATGCACCTCCTAACATCCTCACTCAACCTGTCCAAGTCACCCTGCAACCTCCTAACATCCTCTTCGCAGTGCACAGTGCCACCCAGCTTTGTGTCATCTGCAAACTTGTTAGTGTTACTTCTGATTCCATCATCCAAATCATTAATATATATTGTAAATGGTTGTGGCCCGTTCTAATTTTAGCCAGTTCTCCCTTGACAAGGTCTGGAAATATATTTATTGGCAAATATTCCAACATTTCATTGCAAACATCTTTAACATGTTTAACCACCTTTTTAAATTCATTCTTAGGATATAGTCGTCACTACCAAGGCCAGCATTTAATGTCTATCTTCAAACGGCCTTGAATTATGTGTTGGAATGAACTGCAGATGCTGGTTTACACCAAAGGTAGACTCAAAATGCTGGAGTAATTCAGCAGGACAGGAAGCATCTCTGGATAGAAGGAATGGGTGATGTTTCGGGTTGAGACCCTTCTTCAGACTTGAATTATGTGTTATTTCAGAATGTAAAAGGGTCAACTGTGAATCTGGAATTATAGTTCAGAGTAAGAACTACATTTTTCTTCCCAAGTGAACATAATACAATCTTTGTCCATCTATGTCTCTTTGTCACCATTATCGCGGTGGATTAAAAAACTTCCAGCTGTACTTAATGCTCTTGACTGAGTGTACATTCCCCAACCGTCATTGAACCCATGGTTCCATATCCACAGTCCAATCCTCCAGGTCACGACCCAAAAACGTCACCCATCCTTTCTCTCCAAAGATGCTGCCAAACTTGTTGAATTACCCCAGCACTTTGTGTCTACCTCTAGGTTATAAGTCCAGTAACTACTGTGTCATCATAAACCATCTAGTTACTTGCTGCAAAATGTGCCTGGTTTGGTTGGTGTTCGTGATGGAATCAAATATCCAACAATGTCCGGCGGTTAGTGTAGAAGCAAGGAACTGCAACTGTTGGTTCACAAAAAAAGATACAAAGCGCTGGACTAACTCAACGGGTCAGGCAGCATCTCTGGAGAACATGGCTCAGTGACGCTTCAGGTTAGGACCTTTCTTCAGACAGTTAGTTTTAGCTGATGATTCTTGCTAACCCAGTCCCCTTTTGGAGTTGTAAACACAACGACCTTCAGGTTTTGGTTTATAAAAAAAGACGCAATCTGCTGGAGTAACTTAGTAGGTCAGGCAGCATCTCTGGAGAACATGGATAGGCAACCTGACCCGTTGAGTTACTGCAGCATTTTGTGATCTCTTTTGGTGTTTTTAATCCTCATTTGGTGCCCTTGTTTGCCCAGATGAACACAAATAGAAACATGTTAAGATGATAATGCACTACTAGGAGAGCACAGTGGTGTTGCTGTCTTACAGCACCAGGCATCTGAGTTTGTTCCTGATTATGGGTGCTGTCTCTATGGACTTTGTACGTTTTCCCTGTGATCACGTTGGTTTTCTCCGGGTGCTCTGGTTTCCTTCCATATTCCAAAGATGTGCGGGTTTGCAGGTTAGATAAACATAAAATACTGGAGTAACGCAGCGAGTCAGGTAAGTCGAAAGCACACGTTAGCTTTTACCATAAGTCAATAAGTTATTTGAGCAGAGTTAGGCCATTTTGTTTCCACGCTGCATCTCTAAACTAAACTAAACTGAACTAAACTAGGGAGTGCAAGCCTCCAACTAATTTTAAGTATATATGTTTGTGGTTTTGTTTGTATCTTGCAGTCCTTTCATGCTGAGAATCCCCCCAAAAAAGACATCAAATGCAAGTCAAGCAGGAGATGCTGATCTGGTGGTTCACGCCGGTTCCAATGTCTAAATACGTAAATGTTTATTTGACTGCATTGCACCATTTTAAAATCAAAATAGGATTCATTAAAGTTTCATGTATATAAAATAAACATGACCTGCTGAGTGATGGGGGAAAAAACAGAACAGATACCTTATTGAGAAAAATATCTGACATACTCTTGCTATCTTCTAAATCGTCTGTGCTGTTGAGCTGTCAGTCACGTTTAATTGTGCACTGTGGGTGTGGAGTTAATTATTGTACATCACACATTGATTAACAAGGAAATTGGTTTGGTTTTTTTCAATTGCATCCTTTTGAAGGCATGGGGAAGGTTCTGACTTCAGACTAACTGTCATCTGTCCATCCGCTCAGCAGTCATCCCTTGGGCTGTTGGCGGCAACTGCACAGAATCTAACGGATGTGAGCGAGGCAAATCTCCGAGATGGACGTGTGGAGGGGGGAGAGGAGTGTCCGTGGGATGGGGCCGGCTGCTGTGCGGATGCAGTGGTGACGGAGAGTCAGGATGCATCAGCTTCTACAGGAGTGATCACTTTGAATGACGTCTCGAGTAGAGTGATTCTGAAAATAGTCTCCTTCCCCGTCGGATATGCGTCAGTCCGATAGCTTCTGTTGGAGAGCTCAGCTGAAGAAAGCCGAGATTCAGTGGTGCACTCTTTGTATCAGGAGCGGAGTGGATACCATCTCTCGCCAGCACTGGGCTTTGCTTAATCCAGCAACGCCACAGGCTGATCCATCAGTTTATCCTGACCTCGTCAACTCTCCTGCTTTCAAACATTCCTCAGAACCTACATCACGTTGACCTGATTTAATTAACCTGTCCTAAGGTCTTGCAAAGCAGCTCGGTTTAAAAGATAGAAAGTGCGGGTTATAATTTACAAAGTTACCTCATAATGATTTTGTTTTTTACCATCCAAATCAAGTTCCCAATTAAAGTAAATATTCTGCTTCTTCAATAGACAATAGTCAATAGACAATAGGTGCAGGAGTAGGCCATTCGGCCCTTCAAACCAGCACCGCCATTCACTGTGATCATGGCTGATCATCCACAATCAGTACCCCGTTCCTGCCTTCTCCCCGTATCCCTTGACTCTGCAATCTTTAAGAGCTCTATCTAACTCTCTCTTGAATGTATCCAGTGAATCCGCCTCCACTGCCTTCTGAGGCAGAGAATTCCACAGATTCACAACTCTCTGGGTGAAAACGTTTTTCCTCATCTCCGCTCTAAATGGCCTACCCCTTATTCTTAAACTGCGGCCCCTGTTTCTGCACTCCCCCAATATTGGGAACATGTTTTCCTCTTATTGAAACATATAAGATTATTAAGGGATTGGACACAACTCTAGCATGTCCAATCCCTTAATAATCTTATATGTTTCAATAAGATCCCCTCTCAACCTTTTAAATTCCAGTGTATACAATCCCAGTCGCTCCATTCTTTCAACATCTGACAGACCAGCCATCCCGGGAATTAACCTCGTGAACCTACACTGCACTCCCTCAATAGTAAGAATGTCCTTCCTCAAATTTGGAGACCAAAACTGCACACAATACTTCAGGTATGGTCTCACCAGGGCCCTGTAAAACTGCAGAAGGACCTCTTTGCTCCTATACTCAACTCCTCTTGTCATGAAGGCCAACATTCCATTAGCTTTCTTCACTGCCTGCTGTACCTGCATGCTTACTTTCAGTGACTGAAGTACAAGGACACCCAGATCTCTTTGTACGTCCCCTTTTCCTAACTTGACACCATTCAGATAATAATCTGCATTCCTGTTCTTGCCACCAAAGTGGATAACCTCACATTTATCCACATTAAACTGCATCTGCCATGCATCCGCCCACTCACACAACCTGTCTAAGTCACCCTGAATCCTCACAGCATCCTCCTCACAGTTCACACTGCCACCCAGCTTTGTGTCACCTGCAAATTTGCTAATGTTATTTTTAATCCCTTCATCTAAATTCAATTTTCACTTTTGCAATCTCATAATCTTCAACAATCACAAACCCCTACATTCTCCATCAAAAAGACCAGTTTACCCAACATTGACCCGATCTACACCACGCTGCTTCGGATATGCAGCCAACACCATCAAGGGCCTTTCCTACCCTGTCATTTTTTCTTCTCCTTGCTCCCGTCGAGCAGAATGTACGGAAGCTTGAAAGCACGCACCACCAGACTCAGAAACAGCTTCTAAACGTCTACTATCAGACTTCGGCCCACCGAGTCAACGTACATAGCGCTATCCTACACACTAGGGACAATTTACAATTTTTACTAAAGCCAATTCACCTATAAACCTGTACATCTTTGGAGTGTGGGATGAAACCAGTGCACCCGGAGAAAACCCACATGGTCACTGGTAGAACGTACAAATGCAGTGCAGACGGCACCTATAGTCAGGATCAAACCGGGTCTTTGGTGCTATAAAGCAGCAACTCTACGGCTGCACGACTGTGTGTGTGTGTGTGTGTGTGTGTGTGTGTGTGTGTTTGTGTTTGTGCGTGTGTGCGCCTGTGTGTGTGTGTGTGTGTGTGAGTATGTTCTAAAAAACATCACAGCTTGTCACCTCCATTGTCCAGTCCCCACCTGCAAACAAAAAGTTGTCCATTTAATATGCAAGCTCCTCCTTTCACCAACCTATCAATTCTGATTCAATTTTAATAAGCTGTACTTTCTGACTCAGTCAATAACCTCCGACATGCGACTTATTTCACCTTGACAGCTGCCTGCTGTGGTTTTTCACTAAGCGCTCTCTTTGCATGCCATGCTAAATTATTCCTTCAATTTGCAATGTCATGCAAAATATATTTACTGCACGTGGTGCTGTCAAATCACTCGGGATCCACAATTTTTAGATGAAAACTGACAGTTCCAAGCGATGTCCTTTTTTGTCAGACCTCCCAATCCTTCATTCATTCTCCATGTGTCAAGTAGTATAAGAAAATAACTGCAGAAGCTGGTACAAATCGAAGGTATTTATTCACAAAATGCTGGAGTAACTCAGCAGGTCAGGCAGCATCTCAGGAGAGAAGGAATGGGTGACGTTTCGGGTCGAGACGTTTCGGGTCGGGACTGAAGAAGGGTCTCGACCCGAAACGTCACCCATTCCTCTCCTGAGATGCTGCCTGACCTGCTGAGTTACTCCAGTATTTTGTGAATAAATACCTCCATGTGTCAAGTAATTCCTGTCAAGTAATTCCTGTCAAGTAATTCTGTGGTTTCATCAGTAAGGTCTGAACCTTGCGGCGGCACGGTGGCGCATCGGTAGAGTTGCTGCTTTACATCACCAGAGACCTGGGTTCGATCCTGACTACTGTCTGTACGGAGTTTGTACATTCTCCCCGTGACCTGCATGAGTTTTCTTTGGGTGCTCCAGTCTCCTCCAACACCCCAAAGACGTACAAGTTTGTGGGTTAATTGGCTTCGGTAAAAATTGAAAAATATCCCTCGTGTGTAGTGTGTGCTTGTATTACGGGGATCGTTGGTCGGCTTGCACTGGGTGGGCGGAAGGGCCAGTTTCTACACTGTATCTCTAAACTAAACTGAACTAAACGACAGCTGTTTTGTGGAGGTTTTCTTGTGAAATGTCGTACAGTGGTGTAGGTGTTAAATTATTGGAGTCCTAATCCAATGGTTTGCATGAATGATCTTCAGTCACGAGTCATATCCCATTTTAACAGCTGGGGCATTAAATTCAATAAATTATGTAATCTAGAATTATTAAATCAGCCATCATCTTTGTGATTGTCAAACCACTATATTGTGGTTTAAAATTTGTACAAGTCACGAATATCCTTTAAGAAAGAAAGGAAGTCTGCTGTCGACATAAGGAACTGCAAATTTTGGTTTACAAACAAAAAGACACAAAGTGCTGGAGTATCTCAATGGGTCAGGCAGCATCTCTGAAGAACATTCATAGGTGACATTTCGAGTCAGGAACCTTCTTCTGGAAGTCCACTGTTGATTTTATATATTCCTCTAACTCCAGCCCGACAGTTATGGTTGATTCTTATTAGAATTTAACTCTCACTAGTGTGAGGTGTTGCATGTTGGTACGTCAAACCACAGCAGGACTTACACAGTAAATGGTGGACCCCTGGAGAATACGTTTATAAAAAGAGAGATCAAGGAGTACAGGTGCTTGGTACCTTGAAAGTGGTGAGTCAGGTGGACAATATGATGAAGAAGGTGTAAGAAGGAACTACAGATGGTGGTTTAAACCGAAGATAGACACAAAAAGCTGGAGTAACTCAGCAGGACGGGCAGCATCTCTGGAGAGAAGGAATGAGTGACGTTTCAGGTCGAGCCCCTTCTTCAGACTGGTCTCACCTATAACCTGTGTAGCTGCATCATGATGTCCCAACCTTTGTACTCAATAACCTTCCCAATGAAGGCAAGCATACCAAAGACCTTCTTCACCACAGATAGACACAAAAAGCTGGAGAAACTCAGCGGGACAGGCAGCGCCTCTAGAGAGAAGAAATGGGTGACATTTCGAGTGGAGACCCTTCTTCAGACTGAAGAAACAGGAGCAAGAGGTTCTCCCTTTCTCAGTTGAGATAATGAGTCAAGAGTGTTTGCAGTGCTGACTCGAAGGGCCAAATGGCCTCCTCCTGCACCTACTTTCTATGTTTCTATGTTTCATATAACCCAAAACAGAAAAATTACGTTTATACTTGGAGCAGCACAACAGATATGTAAACATGGTATTCTGTAAAACCCATAATAAACAAAAAAGAGAGAGAGAGAGAGTCAGTCTATGTAGCTCGGAGCCTATTTGGAGGTTGCAGCATTTACTAGCCTGATGGTTAAAGGGAAGAAGCTGCCCCTGAACCTTACAGTTTTCAGGCTCCTGTCCCATCCGGATGGCAGGAGTGAAATGACAGCGTGGCCAGGCTGGTGTGGGTCTCTCATGATGCTGCTGCCTGCCTTTTTGAGGCAGCGACTCCTGTAGATCCCTTCGATGGTGGGGAGGTCAGTATCCGTGATGAACTGGGCAGTGTGTTTACCACTTTTTGCAATCTTCTCTGTTCGTGGTCACTCGAGTTGGAGTCTCAAACCTGAAACATGAACTATTCTCACTTTCTGCAGCTGATGCGTGACCGGTTGAGTTTTCTGCACCTTTTTGGGGTTTGTGGTTCGATGGCCCCAACACAGACTTATGTCACCTTTGTCTTCCCCACAGGGTACTGAGTGAGCATCTCGGGGAGAAGGAGGTGGAACTTTCGTTGTTATTTGACTGGGTGAAGGAGACGGACCTGGGAAATTACACCTGCATTTTGGAGAACCGGATTGGACGCACGCAGACCAGCATTCTTCTCCAGAAAAAAGGTAAATCTCAGCAAGGTGGGGTGCTTTGAAACAATAATTTAGTCCCGTGTGATTTTTCTTCCTGCACTTTGACCACAACCCGATCTGAAGCAGAGAACATCAGCAATAGGTGACGTTTCGGGTCGGGACCCGTGGTATTTAGTTATAGTTTTAGAGATACAGCGCGGAAACAGGCCCTTCGGCCCACCGTGTCCGTGCTGACCGGTGATCCACGTACAATGACACTATCCTACACACGAGGGACAATTTACAATCTTTTCCAATGTCAATTCACCTGCAAACCTGTACGTCTTTGGAGTGTGGGAGGAAACCAGAGCACTCGGAGAAAACTCAAGGGGAGAACATGCAAGCTCTGTACAGACAGCACCTGTAGTCAGGATCAAACCCAGGTCTCTGGCACTGGAAGGTTGCGATTCTTCCACAAAGCCACCGTGCTGCCCCTATTTGAGCCTTCCTCAGACTCAAAGCAGAAAGCCCAACCTGAAACACCTATCCATGTTCTCCCGAGATGGTGCCTGACCCGATCAGTTGCTCCAGCACTTTGTATCTATCTTCGGTTTAAGCCAGCAACTGCAGTTCCTTTTTATTGCAGAAAATATCAGGCCTTGGTCTGTTATTAGTTCACAGTTCATTGCCGTGACTTGACAATACAGCACGGTCCTTCAGCCCAACTCATCCATGCCGACCAAGATGCCCTGTATGAGTCCACGTTTAACCCATGTTATTATAGTTTTTGCCTCAACTGCCTCCTCTGGCAGCTCGTTCCGTGCGTCAATTACCCACTGTGTGAAAATTTATCCTTCAGATTGCCCCTCTCACCTTAAACCTAAATCATCCGCTTCTTCATTCCCCTATCCTGGGTAGAAGACAGTGCATTCATCCTATCTAAACCCCTCGTGATTTTATGCACAAGATCACTCCTCAGCCTCCTGTTCTCAAGGAACACAGTCTAGCCTACCCAACCTCTCCCAATAGCTCAGGCCCTCAGCTCAGTCCTGGCAACACCCTTGCAAATCCTCTCTGCACTCTTTCCATTTTTTGTTTGGCTGTGGGGGGAGATTGGCCAAACTTGTATTGTTTTCTAAGAAGCATCAGTGGATGTGGGGAGATCTGATGGAATGATATAACATTATGAGAGATAGACAGCCGGAACCTTTCTCTCGGGTGAAAATGTCAAAGGCCAGAGGGCAAATCTTGAAGGTGAGATAGAGAAAGTTTAAAGGAGATGGGAAGGTTTTGTAAAAGTTTTGTTCTTCACAAAGAGTGGTGGCTGCCTGGAGGGGTGGTGGTGGAGGCTGATACCATAGCGCATTCTAGAGCTTTCTGGATATGCACATGAATATGTAGGGAATGGAGGGATGTGGGTCACGTGCAGGTTTAACTTGACATCATGTTCAGCACAGACATTGTGGGCCGAAGGGCCTGTTCCTGTGCTGTACTGCTGTTTGTTCCGTGATCTCATCCATAGGACTTTCATCTCTCAGCTGCGAGCTTTCGGGAAAATCGTCCAGTCCTGCATCCTCTGAGATATCTGCGTGCACCCAATTTTGCCCTCTTGCATGTCCCTGATCTTTCCCTCCGGTATTCGCCTTAAACTCTGCGATGTCCTGCTTAGAAGTCACTGAAGTCCTCTGTGTCGGAAGGAACTGCTGATGCTGATTTACACCGGAGGGAGACACAAAATGCTGGAGTAACTCAGTGGGTCAGGCAGCATCTCTGGAGAAAAGGAATAGGTGACATTTCAGGTCGGAAGAAAGGTTTTGACCTGAAATGTCACCTATTTCTTTTCTCCAGATATGTTGCCTGACCCGCTGAGTTATTGAAGTCCTCCCTTCCTTTAAAACCTACCTCTTTTTCCAAGCTTCTGTTCACCTTACCCCACATCTCTGTATATAGCCAGATGCAGGCACCGCCTAATTAGAAAGTATAGTTGCTACTGTATTTGTTGAGCCAGGAACTAGTTCTGCACTCCACTTGAAGCAGAGTGTGTATGGAGCGCCCTCTGCTGTCTATTGCTGTGCTTAAAAAAACATCTCACAGATCCCCCGGGTTAATAAAACAACTATTTTAATTTTAACATATTTCAAATAAGCTGCAAATTTACACAGCACTCCGGCACTGTGATCCAATGGATGTGTCATAAATATTCCAGTGTTCTTGCTTTGTGTGTTGAATTAAGGAAATAATGGAATATGAATTCTGACTGCAATGAATGGTGACAATCCCCAATCTTTCTTTTCCAAAAATGTTACGTTGAATCGTTTTTTAGAAAAATTGTATTCATATTTTTTGTGATCGGTTTCAAATCCATGGTATTTTTCTTTAATTTTATTATTCAAATTTTACTGGTGGTACTTAACAAATCCATTAATTGTTTAGTTTTGTTTATCAGTTTAGTTTGTTATTGCCTCGTGTACAGAGGGTACAATGAAAAGCTTTTCTTTGCGTGCTATCCCGTCAAAGAAAAGAATATACATGAAATCAATCAGTGCACAGATAATGGATAAAAGATACAACATTTTGTGCAAAGATATAACGTTGAAGTCTGATTAAAGATATGTAAGATGGAACTGTAAATGCTAGTTTACACCGAAGGTAGACACAAAGTGGTGCAGTAAATCAGCGGGTCAGGCTGCACCTCTGGAGAAAAGGAATAGGTGACATTTTTGGGTTGAATCTCCTCATCTGACTGGGAGTCAGGGAGGGGGAAACTAAAGGTATGGGAAGGTACAGAACAAAGCAGAGCCCGCATCGATGACTCAGGGAAATCTGGAGCCCACAATGGTCCATTGTTGGCTGGGGACGAGGAGATAACGCAGGAATGCAAACGGTGAAATTAGCAAGAGGACTAGGGTGAGTGAGGGACGGAGAGAGAGAGGGAATGCAAGGCATACTTGAAGTTAGAGAAATCAATAAAGATAGTTCTAATGTCTCCAATGAGGTAGGTGGGAGGTCAGGACCACACTCAGGCTGATGAGGGGACTGTAATAAATACAATAAGCTCAACTTTGATGATAATCCTTCAGCATTAAAAAGAAAGATTCATGTTCCTAATTGCCTCATAAAATGGAATTTCAAATTAAAGCCACGGTTTTTGTCTTAAATTAAAACGATCTGTAGGTTGTGTTCGTGGAAATGAAATGGGTGGTGTTGGCATACTCAGTTCTTCAGGGTATCAAAAAGTGAGCCAAATCCATCATTTATTTTTCCACACTATGGTCTCTAATCGTGCTGTAATGCTTGAAGGTAGCTGGTAGGAACACAAACATGACAAATTGGCAGGCTTGTAACTCTAATGGGCTTGAGATTTATGAACAGTATGGATCATTAGGAGATGGATTTGTCAATGGGACACAGAAGCAGAGAATGTGGGGTCTGATGTATTTTCCATTAACACTGTGCTCTACAGAAAGTAGCAGTGGGGGAGAGGTGCACGGCAATATCGAGCTGTGTTGTGAAGGACACAAGATTGCTGAGCCTGTGTGTACAAACCACTGAAATGCAGGTATCAGCCATCCAATGCAAAGATTAATAGAAAGCACACCTTCATAAGGGCAGCACAGTGGCACAGCGGTAGAGCTGCTGACTCACAGCACCAGAGATCCACTTTTGATTCTGACCTCCTTTTTTTTTTTTTTTTAAATATAAAAATTTTATTCCAAAGAAAAACATACAAACATACTAAGCAAAATGTGATCAAACAAAAGCCGCCTGTATCTATCGGCAGTTTACAAAATAAACAGTTATCACATTAAAATCCCGCCATCTCTGTCAACAATACATTCAACCCCCCGCGGCGACCAGCGTTCACGGAAGGCCTCCATAGTCCCCGTGGACACCGCGTGTTCCCTCTCCAGGGACACGCGGGCACGGACGTAAGCCCGGAACAGTAGTAGGCAGCCGACCTCTGTGAGGCCGTCGACTGCCCGCTGCCTGGACGCGCGGATGGCCATCTTGGCCAGGCCCAGGAGCAGACCGACAGGGGACGATTCTGACCTCGGGTGCTGTCTGTATAGAGTTTGTACATTCTCTCTGTGACCACTTGGGTTTCCTCCGGGTGCCCTTCTTCAGACTGAGAGTCAGGGGAGAGGGAAACTACAGGTATGGCCCAGTACCTTTTCATACCTCTAGTTTCCCTCTCACCTGAGTCTCCGTCTGAACAAGGATCTCGACCCCACACATCACCTATTCCTTTTCTCCAGAGATGCTGCCTGACCCACTGAATTACTCCAGCGTTTTGTGTCCATTTACACTGTACAGTTCCAGGTTTAGGTGAGGCAGACTCCAATGGAATGAGAGAATGGTTTGCCTTTGCCAACATTTGGAAGGTTAAAGGGACAGTATGAATGAAGTTTCAAGGTTCTCTTTCGGAAAAAAAAAACTGCAGATGCTGGTTTAAATCGAAAGTACACGCATCTCGGGAGTGAAGGAATGGGTGACGTTTCGGGTCAGGACCCTTCTTCAGACTGATCAGTCTGGACCCGAAACGTCACCCATTCCTTCTCTCCCGAGATGTTGCCTGACCCGCTGAGTTACTCCAGCATTTTGTGATACCTTCAAGGTTCCCGTCCAGGGTTGATGCAGCCGGTAGAACTGCTGCCTTATGTGACCAGAGACATGGGTTCGACCTGAACCTCGGGTGCTGTCTGTGTGTGGAGTTTGCACCGTTTCCCCTACGACTGCTCCAGTTTCCTTCCACATCCCAAAGGCGTGCGAGTTTGTAGATTAATTGTACTCTGTAAATTGCCCCCAGTGTGTCGGGAGTGGAAGTGGGAAAACATAGAACCAGTGTGAATGGATGATGGATGGTCAGCGTGGACTTGATGGGCCGAAGGGCCTGTTTCCATGTTATACCTCTAAACTAAACTAAACTAAAATAAACTAAACTCCTGATCTAGAAGCAGTGTGGGAATATTTCACCACAAGGACCACAGCTAAATAACATGGCTGTAGGTTGGATTATCACACAGTGGATCATGAGCTTGTATTGTTTTTATCATGTATCAGGATCAACTGAATTGTCCCTTTATGATACTCCGAGAGAACGTCAAGGAAGATAATATAAACCTTACAACCAGTGCTAGACATTTTGGGAGATAAACTAGAAAATGCTTTTTCATGGACGGATCAGTGGCAGCTGTCTGAATGATTAATTTTACCTTAAAATTTAGAAATATGTTTTCACCGGATGGATAAATAAATAAATAAAAGGATATGGAGGCAAGTCAAGGGGATGCATTTATTTTGCAGATCAAAACACTAAGTGCTGGAGGAACTCAGCAGGTCAGGCAGCAGCTGTGGACTACTGTGGTACTGCCTGACCCACTGAGTTGCTCCAGCATTTTGTGTTTTCCCTCGGGATTGCAGCAGCTGAAGTTCTTTATGTGTCTATAATGCTGATCAACTGTAATACGATTCAGTAGTGAAGAGGACAAGAGGGCAGTATGGCTTCTCTCTCTTTGTATGAATTCTGGCACATCAAAGGTAAGGGTATTATAGATGTGTGCAAGCCAAACGTAGACATTTCTCAAAGAGAGATGTAAACCCACCTTCCAGCACCAGAGACCCAGGTTTGATCCTGACTATGGTTGCTGTCCGTACAGAGTAACTGGGTCAGGCACCATCTCTGGAGAAAAAGGTTGAGTGATGTTTTGGGTCGGGATCCTTCTTCAGACTGAAAGTAGGGGGTGGAGGGGGAGGGTCGGGGGGGGGGGGGGAGGGGTGAAGAGCCGAAGGGTACAAAAGACCACGACCGATCAGGGCCAGCCACAAATGACCTCAGCCGGCAGGGCGTTGCTTGGCAGGCCCATTGTTGGTCCAAGAGAAACAATATGGAGAACTGTGGAACTGATTAACGACGAGGGTGGAAGAAGAATCCCGGTACGGTAGCGCAGCGGTAGAGTTGCTGCTTTACAGCGAATGCAGCGCCGGAGACTCAGGTTCGATCCTGACTACGGGTGCTGCACTGTAAGGAGTTTGTACGTTCTCCCCGTGACCTGCGTGGGTTTTCTCCGAGATCTTAGGTTTCCTCCCACACTCCAAAGACGTACAGGTATGTAGGTTAATTGACTGGGTGAATGTAAAAATTGTCCCTAGTGGGTGTAGGATAGTGTTAATGTGCGGGGATCGCTGGGCGGCGCGGACTTGGTGGGCCGAAAAGGCCTGTTTCCGCGCTGTATATATATGATAAGAAGGAGGAGCAAAGAGGGAAGGGGGAGGGGAATATGAGATGCTTACTTTAAATGAGAGAATTCAACTTTCATACCGCTGGGTTGTAAGCTACCCAAGTGAAACATCAGGTGATGTTACTCTAATTTGCGTGTGGCCTCGTCCTGGCAATGGAGGAGGTCCAGGACAGAAAGTTCAGTGTGGGAATGGGAAGGGGAGTTGAAATGATTGGCAACCAGGGGATCAGTTAGGCCCAGGTGGACCCAGCATGCATTTATCTCAGATCTTTTTAGTCATCCCCCTCCCCCCCCCCCCCCCGAGCTTTGCCTGACCTTGCACCTGTCTCTCCACCCCCTCCATCCACCTGCATTCCTACACAAATTGCACCTCACCAACCCTCTAGCTTCACAATTTACATCTCTAATCCTCTTGTTTCACATGTTGTGTGTGTTCCTATCTAGCTTTTGTCCAATCATCTGCCTATCAAACCCTCCCTTGGCAGTGTTCACCTATAATCTGCCATCTTGTGTCCTGCCCCTCCACTCTTTTAGTTTTCTTTCTCTCAACCCCTGTAACCAGACGAAAGAAGGGTCCCGACCCAAAACGTCATCTGCCTTTGTATTCCAGGGATGTTGCCTGACCTACTGAGGTAGTCCCACATCCACTCCACCAAGGTGGTGCTGCAGTAAAGTTGCTGCCTTCCAGCACCAGAGACCCAGGTTTGATCCTGACTATGGTTGCTGTCCGTACAGTTTAAACGTTCTCCATGTGACTGCGTGGGTTTTCTCCGTGTGCTCCAGTTTCCTCTCACATTCCAAAGACGTGCAGGTTTTGTAGGTTAATTGACCTCTGTAAATAGTCCAAAGTACGCAGAATAGAACTGGTCGCTGGTTGGCATGGACTCGGTGGGCCGAAGGGCCTGTTTCCATGCTGCATCTTTAAACTAAACTAAAATTCAGCAGGCATGTTGTGATAAATTTGAAAGAGTGCATTATCAAGCAACAAAGATCATTCACTCACTGAGAATTATATGTCCTCTTTTGCACACAATTTAAATGCCTTAGTCTGAAGTGCAGTTGAATAACAGAATCTCTTAAAGAAAAGGCTTCATTTTGCAAGATATTATAAGCATTTGCACTACAGTTTCAAACAAATTGTTAGCAGCATGATGTTGTAGAATGAATGGCACACAATGGCAGTTCCTCAATAAAAAACAACTCAAGTGGACTATGTTAATTGGTAAGCTATCGTTCTGGCTGCTTTTCAGCTTTCTTTCCAATAATGTTCACTCAAGATAAGAGATCAGGCCATTACAATGGAGTGCTTGATGTCTAACAGGAGCTGTAAAGCATAGCTGTTGCAGATGGATGTGTGGCATACACTATTGTTGTAGATGTAACCCAGTTCATTACACAGACCATCCTCCCCTCCATCAACATGACACAGTGCCTCACAGAGCCAGAGACCCGGGTTCGAATGTTTGCACATTCTCCCTGTGATCGCATGGGTTTTCTCCGGGTGCTCCAGTTTCCTCCCACTTTCCAAAGACTTGTAAAGACCGTGGCTCCTGTAATTGGCTTCTGTAAATTGTCCCTAGTGTGTAGAAGAAACTAGTCTAAGGGTAACTATTGGTCGGCACGGTCTCGGTGGACCGAAGGACCTGTTTCTACACTGTATCTCTGAAATGAAAATTAAAATTATGGGTCATGGAGTGGAAACAGGATCTTTAGCCTAACTTGCCCATACCGACCAACATGTTCTATGCATATTAGTCCCACTTGCCAATGTTTGGTCCATAAACCTCTACACCTATCCTGTACCTGTCTAAATGTTTCTTAAATGTTGTGATAGCGCCTGCCTCAACTACCTCCTCCAGCAGCTCATTCCATACACCCACCACCAAAAAAGTTATTCCACTAGGTTCCTATTAAATCTTTCCCCCCACTCCCTTAAACCCATGTCCTCTGGTTCTCGATTCCCCTACTCTGGGCAAGAGACTGTGCGTTTACCCAATCTATTCCTAGCATGATTTTGTACACCTCTATAAGATCCCTCATCCTCCTGCGCTCCATGGAATAGTGTCTGAGCCTTGCCAACCTCTCTCTATACCTCAGGCCCTTGAGTCGTGGCAACATTCTCGTAAATCTTCACTGCACCCTTCCAGGTCATAGATTAACATGACACATAACAACAAGTTCCGCCCAACTTATCAATGGCAACCAGGCAAAACGGGCTGGTCCCATTTGCCCTTGCCTGCCCCAAATCCCCCCAAACCTTACATATCCATTTACCTATCCAAATGTATTTTTGCCCGTCATAATTGTATCCACCACCACCACTTCTGGCAGCTTGTCACCACCCTCCAAAATTGTTGCCCCTCAGGTCCCTTTTAAATTATTCCTCTCTCACCTTAAAACTATGCTCGAGAGCTTTGGACTTCTTTACTCTGGGGAAAAGACAGAGACTATTCACTTTTTCAATGCTCCTCTGATTTTATAAACCTCTATAAGATCACCCCTCAGGCTCCTGTTTTTTTACACAGAGATTGGTGGGTACCTGTGGTGATGGTGGAGACAGATACGACAGTGGCATTGAAGAGGCTTTTTGATAGGCACATGGATATGCAGGGAATGGTGGGATATGGACCAAGTGCAGGTAGTGATTAGTTGAACTTGGCTTCATGTTTGGCACGGACATTGTGGGCTGAAGGGTCTGTTCCTGTACTGTTCTCTTCCAAGTGATCACAGACAATGAGGGTATTTATTCACAAAATGCTGGAGTAACTCAGCCTGAAGAAGGGTCTCGACCCGAAACGTCACCCATTCCTTCTCTCCCGAGATGCTGCCTGACCTGCTGAGTTACTCCAGCATTTTGTGAATAAATACCTTCGATTTGTACCAGCATCTGCAGTTATTGTCTTATACAGACAATGAGGGACTCAGCACCAAGCCCTGTGGCTCACCACTCATTATATTTCAATCTGATGTGCAAAAGATTAATAAGAACATAGAACAGTACAGGTAGACACAAAATGCTGGAGGGTCTCCCAGCATTTGAAGCTGGAGGGTCTACAAAATGAAGGATCTCGACCCGAAATGTCACCCATTCCTTCTCTCCCGAGATGCTGTCTGACCCGCTGAGTTACTCCAACATTTTTTGTCTACCTTCGATTTAAACCAGCATCTGCAGTTTTTTTCCTGTACATAGAACAGTACAGCACAGGAACAGACGACTTGGCACACGACTGTGCCGAACATGATGCCGTTAAACTGATTTCATCTGCCTGTTTGTGATCCATATCCCACCATTCCCTGCATATCCACATGCCTCTCCAAAAACCTCTTAAATCCCACTGTCGTGACATTTCATAAAAATCACTGATTCTTCACTCAAACCAGTTTAAAAGCTTTTAGAAGAGATTACTATGCAGAAGATGTATACAGAAGAATACAGACCATAATGGGAAGGAAACTTAAAAGACTAGATTCTAAATAGTCATTCACATTTGCAGTGTTGGGCAATATGGAAGCCCAGACAATCCATGCTGTAAATATGTATGAGTACATCAAATACTAAACATGTCATACAGAACAATAAAACATCAGCAGGTCATTGTCAGACCTGTTAAGATCATGAGAGGGTAGCACAATGGGGCAGTGTGGCACAATGGCACAGCAGTAGAATGCTACCTCACAGTGCCAGAGACAATAGACAATAGACAATAGACAATAGGTGCAGGAGTAGGCCATTCAGCCCTTCGAGCCAGCACCGCCATTCAATGCGATCATGGCTGATCACTCTCAATCAGTACCCCGTTCCTGCCTTCTCCCCATACCCCCTCACTCCGCTATCCCTAAGAGCTCTATCCAGCTCTCTCTTGAAAGCATCCAACGAACTGGCCTCCACTGCCTTCTGAGGCAGAGAATTCCACACCTTCTCCGTTCTAAATGGCCAAACCCGGGTTTGATCTTGACTGTTGTCTGTAAAGAGTTTTTTACGTTCTCTCTGTGACCGCATGGGTTATATTTGGGGTCACCAGTTTCCTCCCACACTCCAAATACCGACAGGTTTGTAGGTTAATTGGCTTCGGTACAATTGTAAATTGTCCCAAGTGTGTAGGATAGTGTTAGAGGTCGGCGTGGACTCGGTGGGCTGAAGGGCCCTTTTCCGCACTGTGTCTTAAAGTCTAATGTAAACATAGAACAGTAGAAGAGTACAACAAAGGAAAGGGCTCCAGTTGTGCCGAACATGATGCCAAGTTACCCATTCCTTCTCTCCAGAGATGCTGCCTGACCCGCTGAGTTATTCCAGCATTTTGTGATACCAAGTTATACTGACCTCATTTGCCCGTACATGATCAATATCCCTCTCTTCCCTGCACTGCCATGTGCCCATCTAAAAGCCTTTGAAACACCACTACCATGTCTGCCTCCACCCCTGGCAATACATGCCAGGCCCCCAACACTCTCTGTATTAAGAACGTTGCCCAGCACATCTGAAATATCATTAAAAAATTAAATTAAAGGCACAACACTTTGAAATGTCTTTCAATCCAGACATAAAAATTAATCATTTTATGGATTTCAATGATTGTTAGCAGTAATTTCAAACTTGTGCACACCTCATAAAACAAAACGGCAGTTTGGAGATTTTTTATAACAAGCATATTTTATAAATGCCTCAAGTTCTGATCAGCTCAGTGATTCACAGAAGTTACGGTGGAGAGGGGAGCAGCTTGTGGGGGTGTAAGGGATCTCAGGTGTATACTTTAGACTTGAGAGACATAGCATGAAAACGGGACCTTCAGCCCACCGAGTCCACGCCAACCAGTAATCAGCCCGCACATGAACACTATCCTGCACGCTAGTGACAATTTACAATTATTTTTACCAAAGCCAATTCACCTAAAAATCTGTGTGTCTTTGGAGTGTGGAAAGAAACCAGAGCACCTGGAGAAAACCCACGTGGTCACACAGAGAACGTACAAACTCCGTACAGACAGCAGCCATAGTCAGGATTAAACCCGGGTGACTGGTGCTGTACCACTGCGTCACTGTGCCGCCCTCTCTTGTGAAATTCTGTGTTCGACTGCCCATGTCTAGCTTCCTCAAGAAATTCCTATCATTTTCCAGGTGAAATGACAGCAAATACGAACACAACGAATTGCAAATGCTGGAGTCTTGAGCAAATGCTAACATAGAAACATAGAGACATTAGAAACATAGAAAAATAGGTGCCAGAGTAGGCCATTTGGCCCTCCGAGCCAACACCACCATTCAATATGATCATCTAAAATCAGTTCCCCGTTCCTTTTTTCTCCCCATATCCCTTAATTCTTTTAGCCCTAAGAGCTGAATCTATCTCCCTCTTGAAAACATCCAGTGAATTGGCCTCCACTGTCTTCTGTGGCAGAGAATTCCACAGATTCACAACTATCTCGGTGAAAACGTTTTTCCTCATCTCAGCCCTAAATGGCCTACCCCTTATTCTTAAACTATGACCCTTGGTTCTAGACTCCCCCAACATCGGGAACATTTTCCTGCATCTAGCCTGTCCAATCCTTTAAGAATTTTATATGCTTCTATAAGATCTCTTCTCATCCTTTAAAATTCGAGTGAATACAAGCCCAGTCAACCCATTCTTTCATCATATGTTAGTTTCTACTGCCTTATGTGGCCACCACTGCCACATAAGGCAGTGGAGGCCAATTCACTGGATGTTTTCAAGAGAGATCGTTAGATTTAGGTCTTGGGGTTAAAGGGATATTGGGCAATAAGTGGGAACGGGGTACTGATTTTGGATGATCAGCCATGATCATGTTGAATGGCGGTGCTGGCTCCAAGGGTCGAATGGCCTACTCCTGCACCTATTTTCTATGTTTCTATGTTTCACCATGATTACTACTACAATATCTAAGCCCACAGCGTGGAGGCACTTGAGATAAATGATAAACTGAAGGTGCAAGTTAACTTCCAAGTGCTCTTGAAGGCAGAGTGAGACTGTAAAGGACACAAGGTTTTTTTTTAAATGCTGGAAAGAACGGTTGGCACAATGGCACAGCTAGTAGAGATGCTGCCTCACAATGCCAGTGACCCAGTTTGATCCTGAGCTCCGATGTTCTGTCTGCACATTCTCCTGGTGAGCATGTGGGTTTCCTCCGGGTGCTCCGGTTTCCTCCCACATCCCAAAGACATGCAGGTTTATTGGCCCTCTGTAAATAGCCCCCAGTGTGTAGGGAGTGGATGCGAAAGTGAGGTAACTTAGAACTAGTGTGAATAAGTGATCGATGGTGGGCGTGGGCCGAAGGGCCTGTTTCTATGCTGTACTTTTCAATCAATCAATCAAAGAAACTGTGTGTGCATAAGGTATTGTAGCCGTGATGATGACTAGAAGTAGTTAGTGAGAATGAAGAATAAATGTAATGATGAAAATAAAATGTGTTGGAACAAAAATTCTGTTCAATCCATTATTATTTCCATAGGCTTTATACACCTATAAAATCAGTCATTTCTAACCATTTATTTAAGCTTGAGGCAAAGTTGTAAGAGCAGTTTTATTCTTAGGATACTGAGTAAATATTCAGAGTATTTTAGTCACATATTCCATTACATACTGAGGTGCAGGAATCATTAGGAGTTGTTTCCAAAGCCCAGTGTTTGCATTCACATCAAAAGGCTGAAGAAACTGATCCAGTTTCAAAATGTCCATGATAATCAGGCAAGTACTTGAAAGGTAAAGAAATCAGAAGATTGTTGGGAATGATCCAAGAAGTACCACTGCCAACACCCTTCCCCAATATCTGGCTTTACATTTCACTCCTCTTCTCTCCTGAACTGATAGCACTTTGTCTCCTTATCCTACATGGATAGGACAGGTTTGGAGGGACATGGGCCAAACCCGGGCAGGTGGGACTAGTGTAGCTGGGAGATGTTGGCCAGTGTGGGCAAGTTGGGCCGAAGGGCCTGTTTCCAGGCTGTCTGACTCTGTGGGTATTGTCAACTCTACCCTTTGTCCACCCATCTCCCTATCAAAATTCTCCTCACCTATATCCACCTATCACTTGCCAGGCTTAGTCCAGTTCCCCACTACTTTTTCAGCTTCCCCCTCCCCTCCCCCCCTGACTACCATCAGTCTGAAGAAGGGTCCCGACGCAAAACATCACCTATCCATATTCTCCAGCGATGCCGCCTGACCCTCTGTGCATGTTGTGTTTTCAACAAGTGATGCTGGTTGGTACAGGTGTCAATGGGCTGAATAGATCCTTGTGTTTACCATTCAACCCACCATGAAAAATAACATGGCTTTACCTTGCACTAAACATTATTCTATTATCATGTATCTATACACTGTAAATCGATCGATTGTAATCACGTATTGTCGTTCTGCTGACTGGTTAACATGCGACAAAAGCTTTTCACTGTACCTCATGACACGTGACAATAAACTAAACTGGACTGAGCTCTCCAATAAGTGGAAACAAAAGTGGGATTATGTTTCATGTGAACGGGTGATCGATGGTCGGCAGGGACTCAGTGGGGCGAGGGGACTGTTCCCATGCTATATCTGTCAATTAATCAATCAATCACTTTCTGCTTATTACTGGACGGTGCACCACACAGGTGAATATATTTCCCATCATGTCTGTGCTGTCTAATCCCACTCGTTAGCTGCTTCCCCATTACCATGTGAGTTCTTTACCCTTCAAGCATCAGTTATCCTCTTTAGAAGGTGCCTTAAAGCGAATGCAGCGCCGGAGACTCAGGTTCGATCCTGACTACGGGTGCTGTACTGTACGGAGTTTGTACGTTCTCCCCGTGAACTGCGTGGGTTTTCTCCAAGATCTTCGGTTTCCTCCCACACTCCAAAGATGTACAGATACAAGCAATCTCCCAGATGTTCTAGTGGCCAGAGATCCTAGGGTGACGGAGGAACTGAAGGAAATCCACATTAGGCAGGAAACGGTGTTGGGTAGACTGAAG
This sequence comes from Rhinoraja longicauda, assembly GCF_053455715.1. NCBI lineage: Eukaryota > Metazoa > Chordata > Chondrichthyes > Rajiformes > Arhynchobatidae > Rhinoraja > Rhinoraja longicauda. The sequence goes on along the minus strand of NC_135967.1, from coordinate 10,962,848 downwards.
GAAATCCACATTAGGCAGGAAACGGTGTTGGGTAGACTGAAGGCTGATAAATCCCCAGGGCCTGATGGTCTGCATCCCAGAGTACTTAAGGAGGTGGCGCTAGAAATTGTGGACGCATTGGTGATCATTTTCCAATGTTCTATAGATTCAGGATCAGTTCCTGTGGATTGGAGGGTAGCTAATGTTGTCCCACTTTTTAAGAAAGGAGGGAGAGAGAAAACGGCAAATTATAGACCAGTTAGTCTGACATCAGTGGTGGGGAAGATGCTGGAGTCAATTATAAAAGACGAAATTGCAGAGCATTTGGATATTAATAACAGGATTGTTCCGAGTCAGCATGGATTTACGAAGGGGAAATCATGCTTGATTAATCTTCTGGAATTCTTTGAGGATGTAACTTGGAAAATTGACAGGGGAGAGCCGGTGGATGTGGTGTACCTTGACTTTCAGAAAGTCTTTGACAAGGTTCCACATAGGAGATTAGTGGGCAAAATTAGAGCACATGATATTGGAGGTAGGGTACTGACATGGATAGAAAATTGGTTGACAGACAGAAAGCAGAGTGGAGATAAATGGGTCCCTTTCAGAATGGCAGGCAGTAACTAGTGGGGTACCGCAAGGCTCGGTGCTGGGACCGCAGCTATTTACAATATACATTAATGACTTGGATGAAGGGATTAAAAGTACCATTAGCAAATTTGCAGATGATACAAAGCTGGGTGGTAGTGTGAACTGTGAGGAAGATGCTATGAGGTTGCAGGGTGACTTGGACAGGTTGTGTGAGTGGGCGGATGCATGGCAGATGCAGTTTAATGTGGCTAAGTGTGAGGTTATCCACTTTGGTGGTAAGAATAGGAAGGCAGAGTATTATCTGAATGGTGTCAAGTTAGGAACAGGGGACGGACAACGAGATCTGGGTGTCCTAGTGCATCAGTCACTGAAAGGAAGCATGCAGGTACAGCAGGCAGTGAAGAAAGCCAACGGACTGTTGGCCTTCATAACAAGAGGAGTTGAGTATAGGAGTAAAGAGGTCCTTCTGCAGTTGTACAGGGCCCTAGTGAGACCGCACCTGGAGTACTGTGTGCAGTTTTGGTCTCCAAATTTGAGGAAGGATATTCTTGCTAGTGAGAGCGTGCAGCGTAGGTTTACTAGGTTAATTCCCGGAATGGCGGGACTGTCATATGTTGAAAGACTGGAGCGACTAGGCTTGTATACACTGGAATTTAGAAGGATGAGAGGAGATCTTATTGAAACGTATAAGATTATTAAGGGGTTGGACACGTTAGAGGCAGGAAACATGTTCCCAATGTTGAGGGAGTCCAGAACAAGGGGCCATAGTTTAAGAATAAGGGGTAGGCCATTTAGAACTGAGATGAGGAAAAACTTTTTCAGTCAGAGAGTTGTGAATCTGTGGAATTCTCTGCCTCAGAAGGCAGTGGAGGCCAATTCTCTGAGTGCATTCAAGAGAGAGCTAGATAGAGCTATTAAGGATAGCGGAGTCAGGGGGTATGGGGAGAAGGCAGGAACGGGGTACTGATTGACAATGATCAGCCATGATCACATTGAATGGCGGTGCTGGCTCGAAGGGCCGAATGGCCTCCTCCTGCACCTATTGTCTATTGTTTGTGGGTTAATTGGCTGGGCAAATGTAAAAATTGTCCCTAGTGGGTGTGGGATAGTGTTAATGTGCGGGAATCACTGGGCGGCGCGGACCCGGTGGGCCGAAGGGCCTGTTTCTGCACTGTATCTCTAAATTTAAACAATCTAACATCTAAATGTTGCCCTGTGAGGCAGCAGGTTTTTGGATTCCAGTCTCTGTGTAATATAAAGTTACCTCTGGTTGCAAAACTAATCTCCTGCCCGCAATTACAATTTCTTTCCATTTACCCTCGGGAAAGCATTTGCGACTTTGAGGACCTCCACCAAACCTCTTCCTAACCATTAAGCTGAAAGCAGTTGAGTTTTTCCAGCCTCCCAGTATCTCCAGTTTCTCGTTATACCCTGGCATCAGACGGATAAATAGATTTCACCGCTGCAAAAGCATGATTGAATTGAACCCTGGTCAGCTTTCCATTGGTCACGTACAGTCTTCGAGTTCACTCTTGCAAGGGTCTAGTTAATCCCTTGGATCCAATGTTACTGAGAATAAACGCAATAAACTTTCACTGAACAAATTGTGGCTTTGCCGCCAGTGTGTGGTTTACTGTGGCTGATAAGCGTTTAAACATAATGAGGCCAACAAGAAGTACATAAGGTCGACGAGGTGAACAATAAAACCATTAAGAATTTTCAGTTCAAAAGATACTCCCCGAAGCTGGAGAAATAATCTTCTATGTTGGCATTAACTCAGCAAAGACAAGGAATAAATATTACAGGAGGAAGAAGAAAATTCCATTCAAAACATCATACAATTCAGAAATGACATTGGCATTGTGTATGAAATATTTATTGACTTGCTGATTAAAATTTATTTGAAAGCATCAGGATAAAAACATGTCCTTGATCTTTTGAGTTCAACACAGAACATAGTAACAGCCTTGTGTTGTGCTTCTGAAATTTAGTTCTGTTGACTGCGATGGAACCAAATTTCAGAATTCAGTACAAGGAACAGCTGCTACTACTGTTACCATTTTAGCACCAATGATCAAAAACAACTTTCCAACCACTCGCTCCTCTGCATACTAATATTGTAATTCCATTTTCCATTTCTATATAGAGTCAATCAGCACCAAAATAGGTGCTTTAGCCCACCATGGCAATGCCAATAACAATTAACCAACTGTACCAGTCTCACTCGCCAGCACTTGGTTCACAGACTACATTCCTTGATGATTCAAGCACATGTTTATGTATTCTTTATATGCTGTGAGAATCTCTGCCACCATCATTCACTCAGGTAGCATACTCCAGATTCCAACTGCTCTCTGGGTGAGAACTCGGTGATCCTAGACTTGCCATTGCTGAACAGTGTCTGCGTTTTGCCTCAGATAAATATTTGCTGACACCATTGTCTTGCCATTTATTCCAGACCTGATGTACAGAGTGGAACTTGCAGGTGGCTTGGGTGCTATCCTGCTCCTGATCACCTTATTTGTGACCCTTTACAAATGCTACAACATCGAGATAATGCTCTTTTACCGGAGCCACTTTGGAAGTGACGAAACGGAAGATGGTAAGCAGATAAACGTTTGAATAAAGTGTATGAAGGAACTGCAGATGCTGGTTTAAACCAAAGAAACACACAAAATACTGGAGTAACTCAGATGGGCCAGGCAGCATCTCTGGAGAGAAGGAATGGGTGACGTTTCGAGCCGAGACCCTTCTTCAGACTGACGGCAGGGGGGGAGGGAGATAGATAGATAAGGAAGTGTGAAGGTGTGAAAACAGGGCAAAGGGAATGGAGATCAAGGAAAATGTAGAATCGATCATTGGTAGCTGGGAGAAGGTAACAACACAGCAAGCAGAGACAAAATGTAGTCGGAGATAGTAAGTCTGGTGGGAGAACTGGGAAGGGATGGAGAGAGAGGAAAAGCAAGGGTTATTTGAAGTTGGAGAAGTCAGTGTTGATACCGCTGGGGTGTAAGCTGCCCAAGCGAAATATGAGGTGCTGTTCCTCCAACTTGTGCTGGACCTTACTCTGACAATGGAGGAGGCCCAGGACAGAAAGGTCAGTGTGGGAATGGGAGGGGGAGTTAACGTTTCCAGCAACTGGGAGATCAGGTAGGTTCAGGCGGACTGAGCGGAGGTGTTCAGTGAAACGATCGCCGAACCTGCACTTGGTATTGCTGATATACAGGAGAGACTGAGCGGAGGTGTTCAGCGAAACTATCCTGCTAAACCCGCCTGCGGTCGATCTTCCTCCCCCCAGACATCAGTATGAAGAAGGGTCTTGACCTGAAACATCACCCATTCCTTCTCTCCAGAAATGTTGCCTGTCCCGCTGGGTGACTCCAGCATTTTGTGTCTAGCATTTGAATAATGGTGTGTTTCTCCGATGATAAGGAGTAAATAATGTGTGTGAGTTCAATGTCCATTTGCTGAAAGAGTGGATATTATTGCAATGTAATGGTTTATATCATCAGAAGGAATGTGAGGTATAATATATTACTCAAAATGACAGGCTATCTAAACGACATGTTATTGAAATTGAACAAAAGACACATCTAAGTGCTATTGTCAGGTACCATACTTTTATCAGTCACTTTTAGGGAGAGACCTCAGAAAAATATATTAAATGATAAGAGGCATAGATAGGGCAGACACTCAGAAGCTTATTCCCAGGGTAGAAATGTCAAAGACTAGAGGGTGCAGCTTATTAGGGTCAGAGGAGCAAAGTTTAAAGTAGATGCTCAGAACATGTATTTTACACCCAGGGTGGTGGGTGCCTGGAACATACTGCTTGGTGTGGTGGTAGAAGCAGGTATGATAGTGGCATTTAACAGGGTGGTGGGTGCCTGGAACATACTGCTTGGTGTGGTGGTAGAAGCAGGTATGATAGTGGCATTTAACAGGCTTTTAGGAAGGCAGAGAATGGAGGGATGTGGATCACGTGCAGACACATGAGATTAATTTATCTTGGCATTGTGTTTGGCATGGGCATTATGGGCCGAAGGGCCTGTTCTTGTGCTGTACTGCTTCATGTTCGATAATATCCTGCAAGAGGTGGTTAAAGCTGCTATATAAATGCACCTGAGATCAGGTTCAGATGGGGAGTCACTGAGATACTGTTGCCAAGAACGTGGATAGGACAGGTTTAGAGGGATATGGGCTAAACGCAGGCTGGTGGGACCAGTGTAGATGGGGCATGTTGGTCATTGTGGGCAAATTGGGCTGAAGGGCCGGTTTTGTTGCTGTTTGACTCGAAAACAACTGGCTCAAGAGGCAGGGTCTACAGAAGAGCAATATTGGACTGAAGGGAGATTATGATATGAAACTCAGTGCCTTTAAAGGTACTGGAAACAGAGTCAACAAGGCCTTCAGAAGGGACTGAAGGGGAAATCTTATGAAGAGCAGTGGGAATCAATGGGGGAAATAGGACTGACTGGACTTCTCAATGGGTAATAGACACTGACTTGATGGGCCTAATGTCTTCTGTCAATGCTGTACCTATTCTGTGATTCTAAAAGCCTTTTCCATTTCTCTATATATTTATGCTACTTAGAACCTGTAGAAGCAACACACTGATTTTGAGAGTGTGTGAGAGTCCAGTTAATGCATGGCCTTTGTTGACTGTGGAGATCACAAAAGCTCACAAGAGTTTTATCTGCCAAGTTCTTAGTGCAAATTCCTTAAAATCAGCACAGCTCCAAACCTCGTGGGGATGAACCTGATGTTTTTTTCTTTAAGAGTGGGACAGAGTGCTTTATGAATTTAACAGAATGGTTGACAGTGTCAAGACACAGAAGTGGCTCGCACTCAATGCAGTGAGCCATTTGCTTTCTCACATTGAAGGAGGCTTGATTTCGCAAGTCCCACTGTGCATATAGCAGAGTTAAAAAGAATCAAGGATATCCACAATAAAGACAGATTGTGTTGGAAATGTGTGCTTGTGAAAGTGAAAGACTGACTTGGATTTTTTCAATTATTGCTGCATTTCATTCAAATGCAGTTGACACGTTTAAACAACGGAATAGTGGAGTTTAACCCAGGGTAATGGAGTCAAGAAGCAAAGGACGTAGGGTTAATGTGAGAGAGGAAAGATTTAATAGGTACTTGAGGAGCAGCTTTTTCATTCAGAGGGTGGTGGATGTATGGAACGAGTTGCCAGAGGAGGTTGTTGAGGCATGTACTATAACACCATTTAAAAGACCGTTTGGACAGGTACGTGAATAAGAAAGGTTTAGAAGGATATGGGCTAAATGCGGGCGGGTGGGAATAAAGCAGATGGGGCAACTTAGTTGACAAGTTGTGCTAAAGGGCCTACTTCCATGCTGCATTTCTAATCTAATCTCTAAACAGAAATCAAATAATTTCTTGCTTGCAGTGTTAACGCCCAAAGCTTTTGGTGCTGCATATTATCACATCTGGTAACAATGCACCGACTTTCACCTGCTGTGAAATGTTGATAAGAGACAAGCCAAGATTCAGATCCTGTTTCTTCTTATCATGCTTGATATGAATTGTCAGTCAAACCCATTCCACGCAATTGTAGAACATCAAACAGTGTCGCACAGGAACAACCCCATCTGCCTGCGATGCCTGTGCTGAACATGATGCAAAATTAAACTAAACCCTTCTGCCTGCACCTATCCATAACCCTCCATTCCCCTCATGGGGCTATCTACAAGCCTCTTAAACATCACTGTTCTATTTGCTTTCACCGCAAACCCTATCAGTGTGTTGCAGGCACCCACAAAAGATTCTGACTGGTTACCTGATCTATGCATCTTACAATTTTCTAAACTATAATCGGGACTCTTACATTTTAGAGAAAGCAATCCGAGTTTGCTCAACATTTATAATAATAATAATACATTTTTATTTTTTTTTATTTTTTTATCCATCCTGGTAAACCTCCTGCACCTCCTTGAAAGCCTCTCCATCCTTCATGTGAAGGGTAGACTAGACTGGACACAATACTCCATATAAAAGTTTTAGAGAGCATCAATTTGACTTTCAGACAATTGTTGTGTCAACTAATATATATATATACATACATATATATATATATATAATTATCAACAATAGATGTCCCAGCACTGATACCCGTGAAATACCACTGGCCACAGGAACGGCACGGTGGCGCAATGATGGACTAGTAGAGCCGCTGCCTCACAGCTCCAGGGACCAGGGTTCAATCCTAACCTCGGGTGCTGTCTGTGTGGAGTTTGCATGTCCTGCGACCATGTGGATTTCCTCCGGGTGCTCCCATTTCTTCCCACATCCCAAAGACGTGCAGGTTTCCAAGTTAATTGTCCGCGGGAAATTGCCCCGAGCGCATCGGGAGTGGATGGGAAAGTGGGATCACATAGATCACATCGAACTCGTGTGAACGGGTGAATCATTGGTTGGTGTGGAATTACCGTATCTTCCAAACAATCAAATGATTAAAGTAAGAAAAAAAACAATGATACTCCTCTACCACTACCCTTGCAATCACAGGGAGCGTATCTACACGCCCAGCACGCTCACACGCCACTGGAAACACTATCCTTGCAATCGCAGGGAGCGTATCTACACTCCAAGCCTGCTCACACACCACTGGAAACACTACCCTTGCAATCACAGGGAGCGTATCTACACTCCCAGCACGCTCACACACCACTGGAAACACTACCCTTGCAATCACAGGGAGCGTATCTACACTCCAAGCACGCTCACACACCACTGGAAATCAGGATGGAAGCCAGCTTAAGGTCCACTCACTGCCCCACTCTGGTCTCCCACAGCCGTCCTGCTAATTCACGGGGCGGCCAGATGGCACAGCGGTAGAGTTGCTGCTTTACAGCGCCAGAGACCCGGGTTCGATCCTGACCGCGGGTGCTGTCTGTACGGAGTTTGTACGTTCTCCCGTGACCTGCGTGGGTTTTCTCCAGGAAGCTCCAGTTTCCTCCCAGACAGGTTTCCGTGCTAATTGGCTTGGTATAAAAGGAAATTGTCCCTAGTGTATGTAGGATAGTGTTAGTGTGCGGGGACTGCTGGTTGGTGCGGACTTGGTGGGCCAAAGAGCCTGTTTCTGCTCTGTACCTCTAAACTAAACTAATCTAAACTAAGCTAGGGTACTGTCCAATTCACCTCTACCCTATTGCGGACATTGGACTTTGACGATGGAACTGGTGCACTCCAATGTTGAGAACGGTTTTCTGCACTATGCATCTTCCCTTTGCTCTATCTTGAGCATGGCTTGATTATATTCATGTAAAATGTTATCTGATCTGATTCAACAGCATGCAAAAACAAAACTTCTTGCTGTACCTCTGCACACGTGACAATAATAAACCTAAACCCAAACCTAGCCGACTGCTCCGGTTTCCTCCCATATTCCATTGGTAGGATAATTAGTCAATGCAAATTGCCCCTAGTAGGGGTGAGTGGCGGTAGAATCATCGAGGAGTTGACTGAGAGAGAATAGGTGACAGTGAAATAAGCAGAGAATGCATTGATGGGATTGATCTCACTCGATGGGCTGAATGGCCTCCTTGTATGTCATCAGAGCGAATGGCACTTGAGTACATAGCTCCAACATGAAGCTGAGATTAAGTAGCCTGTAAAGTATAGACTGAACTGTTCTCTTAAACCTCTGTGGTATTGTCCTTAATGCTGATGTTCATGTAATTAACTCACCTCATCAGATAGTATAGAGTCATGCAGCATGAATACAGGCCCTTCAGCCCAACTTGCCCACACCGGCCAACATGTCCCATCTACACTAGTCCCACCTGCCTGTGTTTGGCCCATATCCTTCCAACCTGTCCTATCCATGTACCTATCCAAATGATTCTTAAACATATCAAATATTACCTGCCTCAACTACCTCCTCCAGCAGCTCATTCCATACACCCACCACCCTTTGTGTGAAAAAACATTACCCCTTAGGTTCCTATTAAATCTTTCCCCCATCACCTTAAACATATGTCCTCTGGTTCTTGATTACTCTATTCTGGGCAAGAGACTTTGTGCATCTACCCAATCTATTCCTCTCATGTTTTGTACACCTCTGTAAGATCACCCCTCATCCTGCTGCTCTCCAAGGGATAGAGTCCTAGCCTGCTCAACCTCCCCCTACAGCTCAGGCCCTCGAGTCCTGGCAACATCCTCGTAAAACTTCTCTATACCCTTTGCAGCTTGACAACATTTTTCCTATAGTGCCCAAAACTGAATACAGTACTCTAAGTGCGGCCTCACCAACGTCTTATTTAGTTTTTTTTTAGTTTAGTGATACAGAGCGGAAACAGGCCCTTCGGCCCACCGGGTCCATGCCGACCAGCGATCCCTGCATATTAACACTATCCTACACACACTAGGGACATTTTTTCTTACCTGTACCAAGCCAATTAACCTACAAACCTGTACGTCTTTGGAATGTGGGAGGAAATCTGAAGATCTCGGAGAAAACCCACACAGGTCATGGGGAGAACGTACAAACTCCGTACAGACAGCACCCGTAGTCGGGATCAAACCCGGGTCTCCGGCTCTACATTCACTGTAAGGCAGCAACTCTACTGCTGCGCCACCGTGCCGTACCTATTCAAATGCAACATGATGATGGTGTATTTGTCGAACTCTGACCCCCATGTGCCTGAAGGTTAGAGTTAGCGTGCCATTGATTTGGGCATGGTTTCATTAACTCCATGTGCAGAACCCTTGGACTTCTTTGCAAGTGGACCAGTTCAGTCAATCTGGAAGGAACGCATTGACCTAGAAAAGGCTTATAAGCCAAGCTGAAAAAGCTCAAAACCTATCCAAGGGGATACCTAGACAATAGGTGCAGGAGTAGGCCATTCAGCCCTTCGAGCCAGCACCGCCATTCAATGCGATCATGGCTGATCACTCTCAATCAGTACCCCGTTCCTGCCTTCTCCCCATACCCCCTCACTCCGCTATCCTTAAGAGCTCTATCCAGCTCTCTCTTGAAAGCATCCAACGGACTGGCCTCCACTGCCTTCTGAGGCAGAGAATTCCACACCTTCACCACTCTCTGACTGAAAAAGTTCTTCCTCATCTCCGTTCTAAATGGCCTACCCCTTATTCTTAAACTGTGGCCTCTTGTTCTGGACTCCCCCAACATTGGGAACATGTTTCCTGCCTCTAATGTGTCCAATCCCCTAATTATCTTATATGTTTCAATAAGATCCCCCCTCATCCTTCTAAATTCCAGTGTATATAAGCCTAATTGCTCCAGCCTTTCAACATACGACAGTCCCGCCATTCCGGGAATTAACCTAGTGAACCTACGCTGCACGCCCTCAATAGCAAGAATATCCTTCCTCAAATTTGGAGACCAAAACTGCACACAGTACTCCAGGTGTGGTCTCACCAGGGCCCGGTACAACTGTAGGAGGACCTCTTTGCTCCTATACTCAACTCCTCTTGTTATGAAGGCCAACATTCCATTTGCTTTCTTCACTGCCTGCTGTACCTGCATGCTTCCTTTCAGTGACTGATGCACTAGGACACCCAGATCTCGTTGAACATCCCCTCTTCCTAACTTGACACCATTAAGATAATAACCTTTCTTTTCTTACTTCCAAAGTGAATACTTTCAAAATCAGCCACAATTTAGGAACAGCTCCATCCAAGACAGCAAGAAATTGCAGAGAATTGTGGACGCAGCCCAGACCATCGCACAAACCAACCTCTCTTCCACCGATCTCTTCCTTTTCTCCAGAGATGCTGTCTGACCTGCTGAGTTACTCCACCATTTTGTGTCCATCTCCCTTCCATTGACTCCATCTACACCACGCTGCCAAGGCAAGGCCGCCAGCCTAATCAAGGACCAAGCACAACCGGGTCACTCCCTCGTCTCCCTTCTCCTGTCAGGCAAGAAGTACAGAAGTCAAAAAACGCACACCTCCAGATTCAGGGACAATTTCTTCCCAGCTTTTATCAGGCAACTGAACCATCCTATCACTAACTAGAGAGCAGTCCTAAACTACTATCTACCTCATTGGAGGCACTCAGACTATCGTCAATTGGACTTTACTGGACTATCCTGCACTTAACGTTATTCCCTTTATCATGTATCTGTACACTGTGGATGGGTCTATTGTAATCATGTCTAGTCTTTCCGCTGACTGGATAGCACGCCACAAAAGTTTTTTCACTGTACCTCAGTACACGTGACACTAAACTAAACTAAAACTAAAAAACTAAAACTAAAGATGAGGTTCAATCACATCTCAATTAAACTCTTCAGCAGTGTTCCCGATTTAACACTGGGAGGGTGCATGGGTGTTTTAATGTCATTTTAACTCTTCTTCCATGATCTCTCTAGATAATAAGGAATATGATGCATATCTGTCGTACACCAAAATCGACCCTGATTCACTCACGCAGGAGAACAGGAAAGAAGAGCAATTTGCATTGGAAATACTTCCAGATGTCCTGGAGAAACACTATGGGTACAAACTATTTATTCCTGACAGGGATTTAATGCCAAGTGGAAGTAAGTGAACATCATTTATTCACGTGTTTTTATGTGTCAATTTTATATGAAGCTTTGCAGATTATTTCACAGCTTGAGTACATTAATGCAATCCTTCTGACTCATCCCTCAAGAAGGGACAACACAGTGGCATAGCAGGTAGAGATGCTGCCTCACAGTGCCGGAGATTCTGGTTCGATCCTGACCTCGGGCTCTGTCTGTGTGGTGTTTGCACATTCTTCCTGGTGACTGTGTGGGTTTCCTCTGGGTGCTCCGGTTTCCTCCCACATCCAAAAGATGTGTGGGTTTGTAGGTTAATTGTGAATTGCCCCCAAGTGTGCGGGAAGTAGATGAGATGGTGGGATAATGTAGCACTAGTGTGATTGGGCGATTGATGGTCGGCATGGACTCGAAGGGCAGAAGGGCTCCTTTCTGTGCCATATCTCTCAATCAATCAATCAGTCAATAAGATATGACTGGAATAGGAATTCATGGATCAAAACGTTTAGGAGGGATATGGGCCAAACATGAGCAAATGTATCTAGCTTAGATGAGACATCTTGGTCAGCATGGACTAGTTGGGCCAAAGGGCCTGCTTCTGTGCTGTATTGCTCTATAACTTTAAGGTATGACTGAAAATATAAAAAATATATATTTGAATGGATAAAAGAAAAGATTAAGAAATGAAAAAATGTTGTCACTTATTTGGATTATCAGCATATTAATTCATTTTAATAGTTGGCAGTTTAACTCCCAAAACTGTTTGAGAAAAGCACTTTAGTTGCTTTTTCGTTAAAGTTTAGCATTCAAAGAAAATGGATGGAAATTTGCCTCATGCCAAGTGGCCAGTCCATAATAAGTTATTTATGTGAGGCAAACTGATGATATTGCGTGGAATCCTACTTTTTTTTCACAATTGCCTCTTCTTCACTTGATGCATTGCAGTCATAATTGCAATTCAGAGCTGTCTTCCAAGGGAGGCATTCAAAGTACTAAAATACAACTCCGTTGTGGTCATTGGCTTTCTCAACTACACCTCCCTAAGCCACTTACAGTATGCCCGTCCATTGCTCTCTCAGTTTCTCAATGATTGAAAGATACAGCATGGAAACAAACCCTTTCGGCCCATCGAGTCCACATCGCCCATCGATCACCCGTTCGCACTAGTTCTACATTGTCCCATTTCCCTATGTCATCCATTCCCTGCACACGAAGGGGGTAATTTACAGAGGTCAATTAACCTGCAAACCTGCATGTCTTTAGGACGTGGGAGGAGACCGCAGCACCTGGATGAAAACCCACATGGTCAAAGGGAGATTGTGTAAACTCCGCACAGATAGCACCCGAGGTCAGGATCGAACACGGGTCTATTTCATTGTGAGGCAGTGACTCTACCAGCGGCACCACTGTGTCGCTCATCAACCTGGACACCCTCGACTTTGGAGTGTGGGAGGAAAGTGCGGCTATCAGGACTCGAGGGCCTTAGGTCTAGGGAGAGGTTGAGAAGGCTAGGACTTTATTCCTAGGAGCGCAGGAGGATGAGGGGTGATCTTATAGAGGTGTACAAGATCATGAGATGAATAGATTGAGTAAATTGCCTTTTACCCAGAGTAGGGGAATCAAGAACCAGAGGCCATAGGTGTAAGGTGAAGAGAAAAAGATTGAGTAGGAACTTGAGGGGTAACTTTTTTACACAAAGGGTAGTGGGTATATAGGACCAACTACCAGAGGAGTTAGTTAAAGCAGGTACTACCGTTATGTTTAAGGGACATTTGGACAGGTACATGGATAGGATAGGTTTAGAGGGGTATTGGTCAAGCATGGGTAGGTGGAACTAGTGTAGATGGGGCATGTTGGGTGGCATGGGCTCGTTGGGCCGAAGGGCCTGTTTCCACCCTGTATGACTATGACTTTATGTTGTGTATGAATTGATGTAGTTATTCTGGAAGAGGTGTTCCAGAGGTGGAAAGCAGAATTTGCTTTTGTGTTTGCAACACTTCTCTTCCAACTAAGTCTGGGATGATATCAGTAATAATGCCGATGGCTTATCCACTCTGTAAGACCTTTCACAGTGTGTTTCCATTATACCATGGAAGACAAAGGCAAGCTGCAAGATCAAATGAGAAATATACCAAGTGCATCCTTGGCCAAGTTCACTGCACAACACAACCTTTTCCCTTGCCCAATGATTTTACTTTCCATTTTGGAGATACAGCGTGGAAATAGGCCCACCGAGTCTGCACCAACAGTACAGTGAAAAGCTTTTGTTGTGTGTTAACCAGTCAGTGGAAAGATCATTCATGATTACAATCAAGCCATCCAGAGTGTACAGATACATTATAAAGGGAATAATATGAATAAAGTTTAGTGCAAGATAAAGCCAGTAAAGACCGATCAAAGATAGTCCAAGGGTCTCCAATAAGGTAGATAGTAGTTCAGGACTGCTCTCTAGTTGGTAGGATGGTTCAGTTTTAGTGCAACATTTAGTGCAAGGTAAAGTCCAGTAAAAGATAGCCCGATTGACATTTTACAGAATTCACAATTTTACAGAAGCAAATTAATCTACAAACCTGCACTTCTTTGGAATGTGGGAAGAAACTGGAACGCCCGGAGGAACCCCATGCAGTCACAGGGAGAACGTACAAACTCCGTACAGACAGTGCCTGAGGTCAGGATCGAACCCGGATCTCTGGCGCTGTGAGGCAGCAACTCTACCGCTGTGCCACTGTTTTATGTGTTGACTAAAATGTGACTCTGCAACTCCTGCCAACTGCAGGGAAGTTGCACAAGGCAGTTCCAAATTCTGACCACAACTCTGAGCCTTGCTCTCCTTTACACAGTGGCCTCTGGAGCTAGATTACTCAATCTTTAGAACCACTTCCCCATTCTTTACCTTTATACCTGCACAGTCTTGACCTAAGTCCATTCCCTCGTGAAGCTTTGTTCCCACTGCCTCCTCTCCACATTCTGTCAGATACTGCAAGTGGTCTCTTCTGCGCTGTGCTTTAGTTTAGTTTAGAGATATAGTGTGGAAACAGGCTTTTCGGCCCACTGTGTCTGCCCCGACCATCGATCACCCACACACTAGTTCAATTCTACATACTAGGGACAATTTACGGAGGCCACGTAACCCTTAAGCCTGCACATCTTTGGAGTGTGGGAGGAAACCGGAGCACCCAGAGAAAACCATGCAGGCACAGGGGAAACGTACAAACACCACATAGACAGCACCCTTAGTCAGGATCGAACACAGGTCTCTGGCGCTGGAAGGCACCAACTCCCGTGTATTGTTGTATGATTTTATATTTGCACTAAATATGAAAGTTACAGTAGCTACAACTGATCAATTCCTCCCTTGATTAACCAGTAATGGTGTAACAATGCTTGTTTGTTGTTAAAACAGGCAGGGGAATTATGTAAGTGAAATCTTTACATGGCCCCTTATTACCATTAAACATACCACACCTTGAAGTAGATTTTATTGGGAATATAAGTGAGAATCAAATTACACACAGTAAATTCCTGTAAACAATGTGAATGAATATATGTAACATATTCCAGATATACTGTTATATATTTCCATTACATTATACTTATTTAGTTTATTGTTGTTGTAATAATTTTGTTAGTTTTTTATTTTAAGTTATTTTATTTTATGATTGTGCTTATTTATGGTATCATTGTACTAGATGGTACGCAAAACAAAGTATTTCATTGCTGTACGGACTCATTAAGTCTTAGAGTCGTACAGCACAGAAACAGGCCCTTTGGCCTAACCTGCCCATGTCGACCAAGATGTCCCATCTGTGCTCGTCCCATCTACCCGTGTTTGGCCTATATCCTTCTAAACCTTTCCTCTCAATGTGCTTGTCCAAATGTCTTTTAAATGTTGTTATAGTACCTCGTTCCATATACCAACCACCCTTTTTGTGAAAAAGCTGCCCCTCAGGTTCCTATTAAATCCTTCTCCTCTCACCTGAAAACTCTACCTCGACTCAAAACGAAACGAAACTTTCCCCCATCCTCACATCCATTTTCAGCGAAATCTCTTGGATAATGGTGAGGGTGAAAAGCTCTGCTTCCCCTTGCTCAGATGGAGGGGGGAGAGGAGAACTGAAACAGGAGGTTTAGTTAACAAACTCAGTAATGCTTCATTGAAGTGCGTAGATCAATTCTAATCAACATGCTTACCCAACATGAGTGTTTAATGTAATACCGCAGTAATTCGATTTCAAAGGGTCCTTCAAGGAAAATGGCGAGATTTATAATCAATCATTATCAAAGCAGCTGTTGGCAGCTGCTTCCTCTAAATATCCCACTGTGCGTTGCCTCCTCAGAGAAAGCTTACTTTAATTTATCAGATGTTTGCTCCCTCTCCCTTGACTTTTACAATTGTGGCAACCGTCATTTAATTAGTTGCTTTAATTCACTCCGAACTTCTTG
This sequence comes from Rhinoraja longicauda, assembly GCF_053455715.1. Lineage (NCBI taxonomy): Eukaryota > Metazoa > Chordata > Chondrichthyes > Rajiformes > Arhynchobatidae > Rhinoraja > Rhinoraja longicauda. Next base: position 10,947,322 of record NC_135967.1, on the reverse strand, counting down.
TTAATAGTCCAATGTTGGCAATTGTGCACACTGTAATAGGATTTCACTTCAGGCAGATGTTAATAATTCCTTGCTGTTGCTTGGGTTTAATTAAGTAACAAGCAATTCTTTCCAGTGCTGATACAACATATAGAGTAAAACTTTATTTATTCTCTGTGGAAGCAAGGAACTGTAGATGCTGGTTTACAATAAAAAGGCACCAAGTGCTGGAGTAATTCAGCAGGCCAAGCAGCATCTCTGGAGAACATGGATGGGTGACATTTTGGGTCGGGACTTTTCTTCAGAGTGATTGCAGGGGAGGGGGAAGAATGTTAGAAGAAATTAGGGTAGAACAAAGTATGGCAAGTGAAGCCACATTTAGAGTATTGTGGGTTCAGTTTTGGTCACCTTGTTATAGGAAAGATGTTGTCAAGATGGAAAGGATGCAGAGAAAATATATGAGGATATTGCCAGGACTCTAGAGTCTGAGCCAAAGGAAGAGGTTGAGCAGGCTAAGACTTTATTCCTTGGAGCGCAGGAGGATGAGGGATGATCTTATAGAGGTGTACAAGATCATGAGAGGAATAGATTGGGTAAATGCACAATCTCTTGCCCAGAGTAGGGGAATCGAGAACCAGAGGACATAGGTTTAAGGTGACGGGGGAATGATTTAATAGTTACTATAACATTGAATTGACATGTGGACACGCCATACGGATATGATAGGTTTAAAGGGAATGTGTAGGAAGGGACTGCAGATGCTGGTTTAAACCAAAGATAGACACAAAAAGCTGGAGTAACTCAGCAGGACAGGCAACATCTCTGGATAGGTGATATTTTGGGTCGGTCTGAAGAAGGGTCTCGACCCGAAAAGTCACCCATTCCTTCTCTCCAGCGATGCTGCCTGTCCCGCTGAGTTACTCCAACTTTTTGTGTCTATCTTAGGTTTAAAGGGATATGGGCTCGTGGGACTAATGTAGATGGGGCATACTGGTTGGCGTGGGCAAGTTGGGACGAAGGGCCTGTTTCCACTCTGTATGACTCTATGACTCTATGACTAATAGGTGAATCCAGGTGAGGGAGTTTTTGATAAGCAGTTGGGTTATTTATCTATGTCTCGTTCCAGCCAAATTTCATTCCACAAGCTGTTTAGTGTGTCCTCTGTGCACCAATTATAATATTTCACTGCATCAATATAGCGCTGTAATTAAAATAATGAGCAAGCAGTCTTTCAACACGTTTATAATATTCCAGTCAAGCCAATTCCCACTTGAATCTCAACTTGATAAACAAAAATCTACCCAAAAACAAGAATAGTTGTTTGCTTGGAGAACAGACAAAAATATTAGAAGAAACAAGGAACTGCAGATGCTGGTCTTCAAATAAAAGACATAAAGTGCTGGAGTAACTCAAGGGGTGAGGTAGTATCTCTGGAGATCATGGATGGGTAATGTTTCAGGTCAGGACCCTTCTTCAGACTGAACACGCTTGACTCTTGATGAAGGGTTCTGTCCCGAAACGTCACCATGTTCTCCAGAGATACTGTCTGACCCATTGGGTTATTCCAGCACTTTGTGTCTTGACAGAAATATTACTTAATATTAATATTAAGTTATCTTCTTAGGTTAAAATGAAAAGAACTCCCAACTTTATTCTTTGACAAGAGATCGATGGGGGGATGCGGGAGGGTGGGTGCAGGCAGTGATGATGGAGGGCATTGCTGGGGAAGACAAGGCTATGTGACCACAATGCGTATTTGACCCACTACCAAGCCTCTACAGTTCAGCTGCTCATGGTCAATAGGCAACAGTCCATGTCAAGTGACCACAATGGTCAGGCTGCTGCAGGGCCTCCAGCCGTTGCCTTCCTCAGACATCTGGATCGACCAGCGAACCGATGTCCCTCTCCTCACCCATCCACCATTGTGCCCCTGAGGTTCCTCCTGCAGCCGACCTTGAGGGCGCGGTAGGCTAGACTCCGGTTCACTCTCCCATCAGATTTTTTTCTTGTGTCTGCATTCACCGAGCTCCCAACTCTCCAGTCTCTGGTCTTCGGGGGACAAGAAGGGGCCGGCTTGGCGGTTCCCCCTGCAGCCTGCAGCCCACCGGGTCTTGTGCGTCCAGCTGCGTGGCCCGACGGGTCTTTGAGCCAACCACCGAGGTTGGTGTATATTGACCTGTCATTGATGCGCCCGGTCTCCCTGCAGTCTCACGGCTTTTTCCGTGCCTTGCACCTCTTTAAATACAGCTAGATATGATCAAAATCCTCATCATATTGTGTGTGGGAACACCTATGTAATCAGCCTGGAAGATAAAGAGCCGGCACTGTGCGTCCTCTCTGCTTTTACACGGGGCAATTTTATTTTGCAACCGGATCATTTCCACAAGTTGGTGTCCTTACAGCGGACAGCTGAAGCACCAAGATAAAGGGAGCAGCTTTTTCTGAAGGAAAAACTGAAAGCATATCAGGATGCAGGAAAGTCACACGTTAATACTATTTCAATGTCGTTGCCGGAGCAGGCAAGGACTAACGCCAATCACCAACTGCACTCCTCTCAACAACGAACAAGGTGCTTTTCGTTGAGTTGCAGAAATTTTGCAACGGAATATTTGAAAAGTAGTAGAAGTCTATTTATTTCCCGACACTTATAAATAAAGGATGAACGACATCTGCTACAGGATTACAGCAGCCAGATTCAGGGACAGTTTCTTCCCGGCTGTCATCAGGCAACTGAACCATCCACTCTCCAACTAGGGAGCGGTCCTGACCCCCCCTCAACCTCATCAGAGACCCTCGGACTATCCATAACCAGTCCTTACTGGACTTCATCTTGTGCTAAACATTATTCCCTTTATTGTGTATCCATACACTGTGGACAGCTCGATTATGATCATGTATAGTCTTTCCACTGACTGAATAACATGCAACAAAAAGCTTATAACTGTATAAAACTGTAATAAAATTGCCATGGAAGCCAATTAATTCCAGGGATCCAATAGAAACATTTCTGCAGAAATCCAGAGACAACTGAAGATGCTGGAAGCATGCAAGGTTCTGAAGGATATGGCCCAAACACTAACAGGTGGGACGAGTTTTGATGGGGAATCGTGGTTGATGAAACAGGCAGAATCCCCCCATCTATTGATTGTTAATAGCAGCAATTGAAATCTTGACAATTATTTTTTTTTTCTTTTAACTTTTTAAATGAAATTATTAATATCTGCCTTTCAGCCAGAGATATTTTAGTTTAGTAGATGTCACTGCAGGGCCATATGATTCATTATTGTGGATAACTCTTTGAGTTAGCTCATGTTTGTGCTACCTTTAGCAGATTAAAATTGACAGATGTTTCGGCCTCAAGACTTTCAACTTGTGTGCTTGCTTTACTAATAGTTTAACATTAGCGTTCCTTCCATTCCTTACCAATTAAGTGATATGACAGTGTAGGAAAATAACTGCAGATGCTGGTACAAATCGAAGGTATCACAAAATGCCGGAGTAACTCAGCCGGGTCAGGCAGCATCTCTGGAGAGAAGGAATGGGTGACGTTTCGGGTCGAGACCCTTCTTCAGTCTGAAGACCCGAAACGTCACCCATTCCTTCTCTCCAGAGATGCTGCCTGACCCGTTCAGTTACTGCAGCATTTTTGTGATACAAGTGATAAGACAGTGTTCCTCTCATTCCCGAGTTCCTCTCATTCGAGTATTGAGGTTGTGAGGTCATGCTGCAGTTATGTACAATGTTAGTGAGGCCACGTTTAGAGTATTGGGTTCAGTTTTGGTCACCATGTTACAGGAAAGATGTTGCCAAGCTGGAAAGTGGGCAGAAAAGATTTACTAGGATGTTGCCAGGACTCGAGGGCCTGAGCTATTGGAAGAGGTTGAGCAGGCTAGGACTTTATTTCTTGGAGTGCAGGAGGGTGAGGGGTGATCTTATAGAGGTATACACAATTATGAGAGGAAGAGATCGAGTCAATGCACAGCCTTTTGCCCAGAGTAGGGGAATTGAGAACCAGATGACATTGGTTTAAGGTGAGGAGAAAAGGATTTAATAGGAACCTGAATGGTAACTTTTTGACATAAAGGCAGATGAGATTGGTTTAACTAGGAATCATGTTCAGCACAAACATTGTAGGCCGAAGGGCCTTTTCCTGTGCTGTACTGTTCTATGGTCTATATGTGAGATGAAATTATTGAAGAGTTGTGAATTGTGAAGTCAGAGGAAGGAATGTAGGGGGATACAATAATAGAACCCAAGATAAAAGGGAAATTTGCATTTCTCTGTCAATTCCTATGATGTGGACTGATCTAAAGCTAATAAGATACTCCTTGATGTACTGTTACAAGGATAGTTTGAGATGAGTGCGGTAAGAATTGGAAGCTGTGGAATTCATCGCCACAGACAGCTGTGGAGGCCAAGGCATTGGGTATTTTTAAAGTGGTGATTGATAAGTTCTTGATTAGTAAGGACTGCAGAGATACAGCGTAGAACCAGGCCCTTCGGCCCATCGAATCCGTGCCGAACAGCAATCACCTCTGACACTGGCACCATCCCGCACACTAGGGACAATTTACAATTTGAACTAAGCCAATTAAACAACAAACCTGCGTGTCTTTAGAGTGTGTGAGGAAAGCGGGGAAATCCCATGTGGTCACAGGGAGAATCTACAAACCCTGCACAGACAGCACCCATAGCCAGGATCAAACCCGGGACTCTGGCGCTGTAAGGCAACAACTCTACTGCTGCGTCACTGGGGCGCCCTAAGGGGATCAAAGGTTACGGGGCGAAGGCAGGAGAATGGGGTTGAGAGGGAAACAATAATTTAGCCATGATCGAATGGCGGTGCAGACTCGATGGGCTGACAGTCTGATTCTGCTCCTATGACATGCCTTATTTCATGGTTGAGGATATCCACTGTATAAAGAAGAAGTGTTCCTTTTCATTACCCGTTCACCATCTCACTAATCACTAAAACCAATGTGAACCAATAGCCAAGGAGAGTGACGCTATCAGAGCCAAAATGGCCTCTCATTTCATAGAAGCTTGGTTTATATTTAATGCTGGCCAGCGCTTTTCTTTGTAGACATAAAGATGCCAGGACGCCTATCACGTTGGTGTCTATGATCATCGTCTTATAAGCCTACTTTAGTCGTTTCAGGGTCTGACCGTCTCAGTTAATTAATAGTTTATTTTGAAACTTTTGTGATCTTTTTTGTAATATAAAAAATGTGAAAATTTGAAAATCTAGCTTTTAATATTTTCGAGGTGCCAGAACGCCATTACTGGAATGTAGCATCACAAACAAAGTACTGACCCTGGGCAAAACGAGCTCCAGCATTCCACTCCGTGTCTTACTATGACTGAGTGCGTTTTCTCCTCCGGGTGCTCCGATTTCCTCCCACATCCCAAAGATGTGCAGGTTTGGAGGTTTATCGGCCCTCTGTAAATGAGTGTGTAGGGAGTGGATGCGAAAGTGGGATAACGTAGAATTAGTTAGTCTGAACAGGTGATCGATGGTCGGCGCGGACTCGCTGGGCTGAAGGGCATGTTTCCGTGCTGCTTCTATCAGCTTTAAACCAAGCAGCAGAATATGCTTACAGCTCTGCAGCAGCCGAAAAATCCAATCCCCGCTCTCCAAAACACTCAATCCTATGTGTAAGAAAATAACTGCAGATGCTGGTACAAATCGAAGGTTTTTATTCACAAAATGCTGGAGTAACTCAGCAGGTACCAGGCAGCATCTCAGGAGAGAAGGAATGGGTGACGTTTCGGGTCGAGACCCTTCTTCAGACTGATGTCAGGGGGGAAGAAGGATATAGGTGGAGACAGGAAGACAGTGGGAGATCTGGGAAGGGGGAGGGGAAGAGAGGGACAGAGGAACTATCTAAAGTTGGAGAAGTCAATGTTTATACCGCTGAGCTGCAAGCTGCCCAGGCGAAATATGAGGTGCTTTTCCTCCAATTTCCGGTGGGCCTCACTATGGCACTAGAGGAGGCCCATGACAGAAAGGTCAGACTGGGAATGGGAGGGGGAGTTGAAGTGCTCAGCCACCGGGAGATCAGGTTGGTTAAGGCGGACTGAGCGAAGGTGTTGAGCGAAGTGTTCGCCGAGCCTGCGTTTGGTGCTGCTCTAGATGTCAACTTCTTTACATCGGCGAAAGCAAACGCAGGCTCAGCAATCGCTTCGCTTGCAGCCCAGCGATATGAACATTGACTTCTCCAACTTTAGATAGTTCCTCTGTCCCTCTCTTCCCCTCCCCCTTCCCAGATCTCCCACTCCCATGACATCAGTCTGAAGAAGGGTCTCGACCCGAAACGTCACCCATTCCTTCGCACCCATAGTCTAACGTGTCCAACCCCTTAATAATCTTATACGTTTCAATAAGATCTCCTCTCATCCTTCTAAATTCCAGTGTATACAAGCCTAGTCGCTCCAGTCTTTCAACATATGACAGTCCCGCCATTCCGGGAATTAACCTAGTAAACCTACGCTGCACGCTCTCAATAGCAAGAATATCCTTCCTCAAATTTGGAGACCAAAACTGCACACAGTACTCCAGGTGCGGTCTCACTAGGGCCCTGTACAACTGCAGAAAGACCTCTTTACTCCTAAACTCAACTCCTCTTGTTATGAAGGCCAACAGTCCGTTGGCTTTCTTCACTGCCTGCTGTACCTGCATGCTTCCTTTCAGTGACTGATGCACTAGGACACCCAGATCTCGTTGTCCGTCCCCTGTTCCTAACTTGACACTATTCAGATAATACTCTGCCTTCCTATTCTTACCACCAAAGTGGATAACCTCACACTTATCCACATTAAACTGCATCTGCCATGCATCCGCCCACTCACACAACCTGTCCAAGTCACCCTGCAACCTCATAGCATCTTCCTCACAGTGACTGGTAGAATCCGGGAAACTTGATGGGTGTGTAGGGATAATAGATACAGGGGAAAGTAGTGAGGAAATGGATTGCACTGGGGATGACCTGGGGTTGACTCGATGGGCTGAAATGATCTCCTGCGCAGCAAGAAAATATGAAAGCATGGATTGATAAATGCGTGAAAGATGGAGATTTTTGTAGGTATATGTGTAAGAATGGGAGATAAATATATGGACGTATATCTGTGGGGGTGGCATGGTGGCGCAGGGGTAGAGTTGCTGCCTTATAGCACCAGAGACCAGGGTTTGATCACCTGTTTCCGCACTGTATCTCTATCCTAAACAAAACTGAATATGTTTATACCTTTCCTATAATTTTGAATTTTTAAATTACATTTAATTAATTGACACTCAAGAGATTGTTACTTTTAGTTTTTAGTTTCAGAGATGCAGCATGGAATCCAATCCTTCGGCCCACTGATTCCATGCCGACTATCGGTCGCCAATTCATACCAATTCAATGTGATCCCACTTTCTCATCCACTTCCTACATATTAGAGGCAATATTTACAGAGCTTAATGCCGGTTTTAACCTGCTGGATCTTCTGAATCTATCTCCTTTACTTTAGGTTGGAGACACAGCATGGAAGCAGGCCCTTCAGCCCACCGAGTCTATGTCGACCAACGATCGCCCATTCACACTAGTTCCCTGTTATCCAACTTTCTCAGCTCCCTCCTACACATTAGGGGCAATATTTACAGAGCCTAATTAACCTACAAACCTGCACATCTTTAGGATTTGGGAGGAAACCGGAGCACCTGGAAGAAACACATGCATTTACAAGGAGAATGTGCGAACTCCACAAACAGACAGCACCCCAGATCAGGATTGAACCCAGGTCTCTGGTGCAGTGAATCAGCAGCTCTACCAACTGTGCCATTGCACAGCCCTTGAGATAAACATGCCTGGACTGAGTGAATATGGATTGAGAATTTGACAATGGTAAAAAAATGAAATTGCAACAGGCTATAGATAACCTGTTCATCTCAGGACGGATGGCTATTATTAAGGGAATGCCATAAGTGTCGGTACTTCGGACTCAGTTACTTACAACCCACATTGATAACTTAGAATGGGAGACCAAATGTAACATATCAGTGTTTATTGATGGCACAGAGCTGGATGGGAAGGGAAGGACTAGAGAGGAAGCAAACAATAAAGTTGCTATATAAAATCATGAGGGGCATAGATAAAATGCAGTATTATAGTCTTTATTATAGGGTGGGTGTGTCCAAAACTAGCGGCAAAGTTATAAAGTAAGAGGGGAAAGATTCAAAGCGGTCCTGAGAGGCAAGTTTTTCACGCAGAAGGTGACGGATATTTGGAACGGGGTAGTAGAGGCACATCCAGTTACAACCTTTAACAGACATTTTTAGGACTGAGATGAGGAATAATGTTTTCACCCAGAGAGTTGTGAATCTGCCACAGAAAGCAGTGGAGACCAATTCACTGGGTGTTTTCAAGAGAGAGTTAGATTTAGCTCTTGGGGCTAAAGAAATCGAGGAATATGGGGTAAAAGTAGGAATGGGGTACTGGCTCGAAGGGCCGAATGGCCTACTCCTGCACCTATTTTTCTATGTTTTCTATATGGATTGGAAAGGTTTAGAGGGATATGGGCCAAATGCAGGCAGGCGGGACTCGCTCTAAGAGACAACTTGTTCGGCAGGTTGATAAGTTGGGCCAAATAGCCTGCTGTATAACTATGATTCCAGGTTGAGAAGTAGATGGGAGGTTAAGTGTTTTGAGTAATTTGAGGCATTTTGATTTCACCGTGGGTTGTGAAATTATTCACTTGGATAGAAAAAAAAGGCAAAACAGAATTATTTATTTGAAGGTGAGAAGCCAAGAAATGTTAATATTTGGAGGGATTTGAATATCCTTGTACATAAATCACAGCAAAGTAACGTAGTGTATTGGGCTTTAATGGCAGTATACAAATAACGATTTCTTGCTGCAATCAGAGAATGGTTACGTTACTGGAGCAATATCTTAAGGTCTTGTCTATTGATCCAGTTGGGAAATGCAAATTCAGGCAATTAAATAGATCTTGAATAAAAGCTATCACAAAATGCTGGAGTAACTCAGCGGGTCAGGCAACATCTCTGGAGAGAAGGAATGGGGTACGTTTCGGGTCGAGACCCTTCTTCAGACTGATGTCAGGGCGGGTGGGACAAAGAAAGGATATAGGTGGAGACAGGAAGACAGTGGGAGAACTGGGAAGGGGGAGGGGAAGAGAGGGACAGAGGAACTATCTAAAGTTAGAGTAGTCAATGTTCATACCGCTGGAGTGTAAGCTGCTCAAGCAAAATATGAGGTGCTGTTCCTCCAAATTCCGGTGGGCCTCACTATGGCACTGGAGGAGGCCCATGACAGAAAGGTCAGACTGGGAGTGGGAGGGGGAGTTGAAATGCTCGGCCACCGGGAGATCAGGTTGGTTAAGGCAGACTGAGCGAAACGATCACCGAGCCTGCATTTGGTTTCGCCGATGTAAAGAAATTGAAATTTAGCGCAGTGTATACAATAGATGAGGTTGGAGGAGGTGCAGGTGAACCTCTGCCTCACCTGGAAAGAGTGTTTGGGTCCTTGAATGGACTCGAGGGGGGAGGTAAAGGGACAGGTGTTGCATCTCCTGTGGTTGCAGGGGAAAGTGCCTGGGGAAGGGGTGGTTTGAGTAGGAAGGGACGAGTGGACCAGGGAGTTACGGAGGGAATGGTCTCTGCAGAAAGCAGAAAGGGGAGGAGATGGGAAGATGCGCCCAGTAGTGGGGGTGACGGAAATGTTGGAGGATGATTTGTTGGATACGCTGGCTGATGGAGTGGAAGGTGAGGAAAAGGGGGACTCCATCCTTGTTACGAATGGGGGGAGGGGGAGCAAGAGCGGAGCTGCGGGATAGAGAAGAGGCCCTAGTGAGTGCCTCATATGAAAAGGAAGAAGGGATGCCCCGTTTCCTAAAGAATGAGGACATCTGTGATGCCCTAGTGTGAAACACCTCATCCTGGGCGCAGATGCGGCGTAGACGGAGGAATTGGGAGTAGGGGATAGACTTTTTGCAGGAGACCGTGTGGGAAGAAGTGTAGTCAACATCTAACATCTAAAAGCTAACATCTAAAACAATGACTGTGACACAAATGAATTGGCACAGAAGCTAGACTGTTTCACGAATACTCCAGGGAAGGAAAATTGCCATCCTGATCTATGCTGGACGACGTGACTCTGTACACACCATCAACATTGATACCTCTCAATGGCCTTCTGACAGGGGTGGCACGGTGGTGCAGCAATAGAGTTGCTGCCTTACAGTGGCGGAGACCCAGGTTTGATCCTGATTACGGGTGCAATCTGTACAGAGTTTACATGTTTTTCCTGGAACTGCATGGGTTTTCCCCAGGTGCTTCGGTTTCCTCCCACACTCCAAAGACTTACTGGTTTGTAGGTTAATTTAGCTTTGGGGAAAAATTGTAAATGTCCCTAGTGTGTAGAATAGTGCTAGTGTATGGGGATTACCGCTCAGTGTGTACTTGGTAGGCCTGTTTCCACATTGTATAATTAAACCAAACGAAACTAAATGGCATGCCCCCAACTTCAAGTGTAGTTTTAGGTTTAATTTTAGAGATACAGCATGGAAACAGGCCCTTTTTGCCCACCGCGTCCATGCCAACCAACGACCAGCGATCACCCATACACTAATTCTATCCACACACAAGGGAACATTTACGGAAGCTAATCAACCAACAAACCCGCACGTCTTTGGAATGTGGGAGGAAACCGAAGCACCGGTGAAAACCCAAGCAGTCATAGGGAGAATGTAAATATTCTGTGCAGACAGCACCTGTGGTCGGGATCGAACTAGGATCGAGGTCAAATGTCCTGCAAACTTGCACATCTTTGGAAGGTGGGAGGAAACCGGAGCAGCCGGAGAAAACCCATGTGGTCACAGGGAGAACGTACAAAATCCATACAGACCACACCTGTAGTTAGTATACCACCCGGCTCTCGAGCGCTGTAAAGCAGCAACTCGACCGTGCGCCACTGTGCCGCCATTACATTGTTTAAGGATGGAAAATAAATACCAATGACATCCATGTCCTATAAATATATAATAATCATAAAAAAACTTGGATGAAGCCATATCTGGGATACAATGTACGTTTTTTGTTCTCCTGATGTAAGTAAGGATATACCTGAATGAGTTGAAAGAAGGTTCATGGGATTAATCCTGGGATCAGAGGATGGTCAACAGGAACACCATGAGATTCTTTGCTTGGTTACAGTTGCTATATACATGCAAACTGATGTTGCTGATGCAAAATAATTTCATTGTTGTAAATTATACAGTTGTCCACCATGGAAACACATCATTTGAAAACCATTTCATGTACAAGACATCAGTGAGGCCACATTGTTTAGTTTAGTTTAGAGGTACAGCGTGGAAACAGACCCTTCGCACTATCACTTTCCTACACACTGGGGGGCAATGTGCAATCTTTACTGAAGCCAACCAACAAACCTGCACTGTACATCTTTGGAGTGTGGGAAGAAACCGGAGCACCTGGTGAAAACCCACGTGATCACAGACAGCACCTGTAGTCGGGATCGAACCTGGGTCTCTAGCGCTGTGGGGCAGTAACTCTACCGCTGCACACATTGTGTTCAGTTTTGGTCAGCCTACTCTAGGAAGGATGACGTTAAGCTGTAAAGGGTGCAGAGAAGATTTACCGCAAGGCTCAGTGCTGGGACCCCAGTTATTTACAGTGTATATTAATGATTTGGACGAGGGAATTGAATGCAACATCTCTAAGTTTGCGGATGACACGAAGCTGGGTGGCAGTGTTAGCTGCGAGGAGGATGCTAGGAGGCTGCAGAGTGACTTGGGTAGATTAGGCGAGTGGGCAAATGCATGGCAGATGCAATATAATGTGGATAAATGTGAGGTTATCCACTTTGGCGGCAAGAACAGGAAAGCAGAGTATTACCTGAATGGTGACCGATTGGGAGAAGGGGAGATGCAACGTGACCTGGGTGTCATGGTGCACCAGTCATTGAAAGCAAGCATGCAGGTGCAGCAGGCAGTGAAGAAAGCGAATGGTATGTTGGCATTCATAGCAAGAGGATTTGAGTTTAGGAGCAGGGAGGTTCTGCTGCAGTTGTACAGGGCCTTGGTGAGACCGCACCTGGAGTATTGTGTGCAGTTTTGGTCTCCTAACCTGAGGAAAGACGTTCTTGCCTTAGAGGGAGTACAGAGAAGGTTCACCAGATTGATCCCTGGGATGGCGGGACTTACATATGAGGAAAGACTGGATAGACTGGGCTTGTACTCGCTGGAATTTAGAAGACTGAGGGGGGATCTTATAGAAACATATAAAATTCTTAAGGGGTTGGAGAGGCTAGATGCGGGAAGATTGTTCCCGATGTTGGGGGAGTCCAGAACCAGGGGTCACAGCTTAAGGATAAGGGGGAAGTCTTTTAGGACCGAGATGAGAAAACATTTCTTCACACAGAGAGTGGTGAGTCTGTGGAATTCTCTGCCACAGAAGGTAGTTGAGGCCAGTTCATTGGCTATATTTAAGAGGGAGTTAGATGTGGCCCTTTTTGCTAAAGGGATCAGGGGGTATGGAGAGAAGGCAGGTACAGGCTACTGAGCTGAATGATCAGCCATGATCATATTGAATGCCGGTGCAGGCTCGAAGGGCCGAATGGCCTACTCCTGCACCTATTTTCTATGTTTCTATGTTTCTATGTTACCAGGATGTTGCTAGGACTCGAGGGCCTGAGCTATTGGGAGAGGTTGGGCAGGTTAGGAGTTTCTTCTTTGGAGCGCAGGAGGCTGAAAGGTGATCGTTTGGAGGTATATACATTCATAAGGGGAAGGTATAGCGTGAATGGACAGACTTTTACCCAGGATAAGGAAATCAAGATGAGAGAGGAAAGATTTCATAAGAACCAGAGTGGAAACTTTTTCACTCAGAGGTAGGTATATGGAACAAGTTACCAGAGGAGGTGGTTGAGTCAAATACTATAACAGCATTTAAAATACACTTGGACAGGTACACAGATAGGAAAGGTTTAGTAAGTAACGCAAGTAAATGGGACTAGCTTAAATGGAACATTTTGGTCGGCATGAATTGGGCCAAAGGGCCTGTTTCCATGCTGTATTACTCAAGGACTAAATTTAAATTATACATTTCTGTTATTTTTTGGACCTGCACATGCACTTTCTATCCTTTTATCGACTCGTTGAACAGATTCCCCGCAGCTTCGTAAAAACACTCATGGGGAAATTTCTTTCAGCGCACGAGAAAGTAAACTTGCACGTGTGAGTTAATTATTTAGCGCAAGTAAACCATGTGGGACACATAACATTATTATGGCAACACTCCAAATTTCACAAAGTTAATTTGGAGTTACAGGATAATGACTACCTTCTAATTAACAAAGTTAATTCTCCGTGGCATATTTCATTAATTTGTTTATAGGTAAAGATAAATCGGAATTTCTTGTTTAAAATAATTGTTTATTGATCAATCTCTCACAAAGTCGGGGTGTAATGAAACACCTCCATTTATTGTAAGTACGGCCTCAACAGCATTGAAGAAACTGAAACATACACTGTGCCCTCTCTGATACCTTAAACAGGTAATCCCTCCACTGCCAACACACAATCCAGCTCCTGGGCCTGGCCAAGCTGGCCATCCGCGACTCACGGCACCAGGCTGAAGAGGGCTCTGCCTGAGCCAACTGCCTACCCCTTTTCCGGGGTTACGTCCGCGCCCGGGTGGTGTTGGAGAGGGACTACTCGCTGTCCACGGGCACCCTAGGGGATTTCAGGGACCGTTGGGCACCGCGGGGGATTGGATGTATCCTGGATAGGGATTGTAATATAATTGTATAATAGTTTCAATTGGTATATTTGTTTGTATAGTATTCTGGTGGTGGGTTCTGTTTTGGTTTTATTGGTAAAATATTATTTTAATATTTGAATAAATATTTTAGATTTAAAAAGCAAAAAAAAAAACACACTGTTCCAAAACACATTTTGGATATGTTTGGCACAGTGGTGCAGCGGTAGAGTTGCTGCCTTACAGCGCCAGAGACCTGAGTTTGATCCTGACTCCAGGTGCTGTCTGCGTAGAGTTTGTACGTTCTCCCTGTGACCGCGTGGGTTTTCTCCGGGTGCTCCGGTTTCTTCCCACATTCCGGTTTGTAGATTAATTGGCTTCTGTAAATTGTCCCTAGTGTGTAGGATGAAACTAGTGAATGGGTGCTCAGTGTTTGGTGTGGGCCGAAAGGCCTGTCTCTGTGCTGTATCTCTAAATCTAAAACTGCAAACTAAAACATTGAAGCACTAGGAAGCAGTTAAAAACAAATGTAAACCATTAATTACATTAATTCAAGGAGGAGCTTCTTCCCCTCTGTTATCAGGCTTCTGAACAGTCCTTCATAAGCTAACGTACTGCCCGATTCACCACTGCCCCATCATGATCATTAGACTGTATCTATGGAACTGATGCGCTAATATACTGAGAACTATATTCTGTACTCTGTATCTTCCCCTTTGCTCTACCTGTTGTATTTGAATTTGATTTGTTTGTATTGTATGTATGGTCTCTCTGATCTGCTTGGCCAGCATGAGCACAGCTTTTCACTGAAACTCAATACACATGACAACAATAAACCTGAATGTAAATTAATTAATTATCAAACTAATTATCTTTTTTCCTCCTGATTTCCCGGTTGGGAAATCAAGTGAATGAGAATTCCAGTCTTGTGTCAGGACTGGTTGGTCAGGGATACCAACACGACTGGGCTCTGCAGGGAGCCTGGTGGTCGAAAGGAGTGACACACTGAAGGCAGGATCCCAGTCTGAAGAAGGACTCCGACCCGAAGTGTCACTTCTTCCTTCCCTTCATTGATGTTGCCCGACCCGCTGAGTTATTTAGTTTGGTTATTTTGTGTATTTTACCGAGGTACAGTGAAAAGCTTTTGCTTGCGAGCTACCCAGTCAAAGAAAAGCCTATATATGATTACAATCAAGCCGTCCACAGTGCGTGGATAAAGGATAATGAGTGCAACATTTAATGCAAGATAAAGTCCGATAACGTCTGATTAAAGATCATTCAAAGGTCTCCAATGAGGGAGATGGGAGGTCAGGACCACACACTAGCTGATGAGAGGATGGTTCAGTTGCCTGATTACAGCTGAGAAGAAACTGTCCCTGAATCTGGAGGTACTGTATGTGTTTTTATAGTTCTATGCCTCTTGGCTGGTGGAAGAGGGAGCGAGTGGGGTAAGACTGGTCTTTGATTATGCTGATGGTTTTGCCCAGGCAATTTGAAGTCTAGTTTAAGTTCCAGCACTTTGTGGTTTAGTCAAGATTCCAGCACCTGCAGTTCCTTGTGTCTGTCCCCATAATTAAATGTCGGAGCTATTTCCCTGGCAGCATCTGAATGCCAGAAGCAATGGCCATTTTGATACAGCATGTTGCGTTTAATATGTACAATGGATAACTAATATCATACTGACCAGAATTCAGAACTGTAGATAATGTTCAGAAAATCAAGAATCTTACAAAATAAAGTGCTGGAGTAACTGAGCAGGTCAGGCAGTATCTCTGGAGAACATGATTAGATGGTTTCGGGTCGGACTCTGAAGATAGGTCCCGACCTGAAATGTCAGCCTATCGAAGTTGAGACTGAAGAACGGTCCCAACCCAAAACATTGCCTATCCATGTTCTCCAGGATTGGTACTATCGCAATGCTTAAGGAACATTTGGACGGGTACAGAGATAGGACAGGCTTAGAGGGATATGAGCCAAATGCAGGCAGATGAGACGAGTGTAGATGGGACACATTGGTTGGTATGGGCAAGTGGGGACTCCATGAGATGCTGCCTGACCTGCCGAGTTACTCCAGTGCTCTGTGTCTTTTTTTTGTAAACGAGCATTTGCAGTTTGGTGGGTCTGCATTCCACACAAAGTGTTACTTTGTAACTCCCTGTTTTTGTTAGTCAAATCTTCGAAGTCAAACTAGCTGGACAATGTTATCCACGATAGGACAACACTGGAATGTGCCGAGACTCGGAAAGTGCAAACAGTTTAGACTTCCTTAGATAGATACAAAAAGCTGGAGTAACTCAGCGGGTCAGACAGCATCTCTCGAGAAAAGGAATAGGTGACATTTCGAGTCAAGGCCCTTCTTCAGACTGGGTCTGAAGAAGGGTCTTGACCTGAAACGTCACCCTATCCTTTGCCCCAGAGATGCTGTCTGACCCGTTGAATTACTCCAGGTTTTGGTGCTGTTTATCTTCAGTTTAAACCAGCATCTGCAGTTCCTGCCTACACGTTTAGATTTCCTTGACTTGTAATATTCTCTGCAGAAACAATTGAAGGAAATGGTATTCATTGCTTATGTTGGAGAAAAATCCTTTTTGTATTTTAAGTTTATTTCAGATCTTTTGTGACCCAACCGATATTATTAAATTATTGGAATGAGAAGGATCATTCTACTATGAATATCCAAAGCTTGATTCTCTCGTGAAAATTGCTCACTGTTAGCACACTGTCAGATTCTGATTGTTAAAGGATTGATTTCAGCTCAATCCTCAAAGCATTAGCATTTAAATGGATAAAGCAGCACTAAGGTAGATGTTGAGGTAAATTGGCATTGTTATTAGACTTTAAAGATACAGTGTGGAAACAGATTCTTTGGCCCACCAAGCCTGTGCCAACCAGCAATCATACATCTGTGCCCTATACACTAACACTATCCTACACAACACTAGGGACAATTTACAATTTCCAGAAGCCAATTAACCTAGCATTCTGTGTGTCTTTGGAGTGAGAGAGGAAACCAGAGCACCCGGAGAAACCCACATGGTCACAGGGAGAACGTACAAACTCCGAAGATAGACAGAAAATGTTGGAATAACTCAGCGGGACAGGCAGCATCTCTGGAGAGATGGAATGGGTGACATTTCGGGTCGAGACCCTTCCTCAGACTGATGTCAGGGGAGAGGGAGATACATAAATAAGGAGGTGTAAGGTGCGAAAATAGGACAAAGGGAATGAGATCAAGGAAAATGTAGAATAGATCATTGTTAGCTGGGAGTTGGCTGTTTTTTAAAATTTTTGTTCAAAGCAAACAGAGATAAAAAAATGTAATCGGAGACAGTAAGACTGGTCTTAAGGATAGCGGAGTCAGGGGGTATGGAGAGAAGGCAGGAACGGGGTACTGATTGAGAATGGTCAGCCATGATCACATTGAATGGCGGTGCTGGCTCGAAGGGCCGAATGGCCTCCTCCTGCACCTATTGTCTATTGTCTAATGTCTATAGAACTGGTAAGGGGGAGGGATGGAGAGGGAGGGAAAGCAAGGATTATTTGAAGTTAGAGAAGTCAATGTTCATACCACTGGGATGTTAGCTGCCCAAGCGAAATATGAGGTGCTGCTCCTACAATTTGCGCTGGGCTTCACTCTGACAATGGAGGAGGCCTAGGACAGAAAGGTCAGTGTGGGAATGGGAGGGGAAGTTAAAGTGTTTAGCAACCAGGAGATCAGGTAAGTTTAGGCGGACTAAGCAGAAGTGTTCAGTGAAACGATCGCCGAGCCTGCGCTTGGTCTCACCGATATAATAGGAGTCCAAACTTGGAACAGCGGATATAGCAGATAAGGTTGGAGGAGGTGCAAGTTTTCGGGACAAATGTTGCATCTCCTACGATTGCAGGGGAAAGTACCTGGGGAGGGTGTGGTTTGGGAGGGAAGGAACGAGTTGACCAGGGAGTTGCACAGAGAACTTTATCTACTGCATCTGCTCCATTCCCAGTCCAATTTTCATACCTTACACTTCCTTATCTATGTATCTCCCTCTCCCCGGACATCAGTCTGAAGAAGGGTCTGGACTCGAAATGTCACCCATTCCTTCTCTCCAGAGATGCTGCCTGTCCCACTGTTACTCCAGCATTTTGTGCCTATCTCCGGTTTAAACCAGCTTCTGCAGTTCCTTCCTACATGTACAAACTCCGTACAGACAGCACCTGCAGACAGGATCGAACCTGAGTCTCTGACCTTGTAAGGCAGCAACTCTACCGCTGCACCACTGGGCTGCCCCGAATTCCCTTTATTGGGTAAGCGTTAGGTTGGGTATTCAGAGGGAGTGAGATTGGAGGGGATAAGAGGAATAGAAAAGTCAAGCCATTATATTGTGATTGCCTGAAGAATCGTTTTTTTATCAGTTTCTTCCACAGATACTGCCTGATCTGTTGGGTTACTCCAGAACTTTGTGTTTTACAGCACTAAGTAGATCATGTGGTGCCATTGACTGGCAGCTCAATTTTGCCAACCATATTGAGCCCATGGATGAGAACTCAATAATAAGTAGCTCTCTGCCCTCCGCAGTGTATGGATACATGATGAAGGGAATAATGTTTAGTAACAAGGTAAAGTCCAGTAAAGTCTGATTAAAGATAGTCTGAGGTTCTCCAAAGAGGTAGATGGCAGGTCAGGTTCACACTAGTTGTGGATCGGTTGGTTCAGTTGCCTGGTAACAGCTGGGGAGAAGAAACATGTCCCTGAATCGGGAGGTGTGCATTTTCACACTTCTGCATCTCTTGCCTGATGGGAGAGGGGAGAAGAGGGAGTGGCCGGGGGGAGACTGGTGCTTGATTATGCTGGTGGCCGTGCCGAGGCAGCGTGAGGTGTAAATGGACACAATGGAAGGGAGGTTGGTTTAGGTGGTGGTCAGGGCTGTGTCCACAAATCTCTGCAATTTCTTGCAGTGGTGGATGGAGCTGTTCGCTGTGGTGCATCGCTATGAAATGCTTTCTGTGGAACACCTGGAGAAGTTGGTGAGAGAGGTTGGGGACATGCTGGACTTGCTCGGCCTTCCAAGGAAGTGGAGCCAATAGACAATAGACAATAGGTGCAGGAGGAGGCCATTCGGCCCTTCGAGCCAGCACCGCCATTCAATGTGATCATGGCTGATCATTCTCAATCAGTACCCCGTTCCTGCCTTCTCCCCATACCCCCTGACTCCGCTATCCTTAAGAGCTCTATCCAGCTCTCTCTTGAATGCATTCAGAGAATTGGCCTCCACTGCCTTCTGAGGCAGAGAATTCCACAGATTCACAACTCTCTGACTGAAAAAGTTTTTCCTCATCTTAGTTCTAAATGGCCTACCCCTTATTCTTAAACTGTGGTCCCTTGTTCTGGACTCCCCCAACATTGGGAACATGTTTCCTGCCTCTAACGTGTCCAACCCCTTAATAATCTTATACGTTTCGATAAGATCTCCTCTCATCCTTCTAAATTCCAGTGTATACAAGCCTAATGAATACAATCCAGTGTATACAAGCCTATACGAGTCATTGGTATAATTTCCTGGCAATTGCTTCGATATGGCTGGTCCAGGGAAAGTTGCTGGAGATATTTACTCTTACTTGAAGCTTTCAACCGTCTCAACTTTGGTGCTGCCAGTATATATCGGGGTATGTGTACCGCTTCGCTTCCTGAAGCCGATTACAGTCTCCATTATTTTCTGACATCTGGACAAAATTGACTAAAGGACGTCTGCAAAAAAGAGGACCATTGATTGCTGTGGATTGACCACACCATAACATGGGTGCAGAAGCCAAATAAAGCTCCTGTCCCAATCCTGTGGATAGTAATAACAATGGTGTGCAAAATAGAATGTATCTGAAAAGCACCTCACATTGCAAAGGATTCACAATTAAAAGGACTCCTCCCTCTCTCTAGTTTATTTTATTTTATTTTATTATTGTGACGTGTACCAAGTTACAGTGAAAAGCTTTTTGCTGCTTGCTATCCAGTCAGCGAAAAGACTCAACAGAATTACAATCAAGCTGTCCACAGTGTACAGATACAGGATAAAGGTTGTAAAATTTAGTGCAAGATAAAGTCCAGTTCGATTGAAGATAGTTCGAAGGTCTCCAGTGAGATAGATGGTAGGTCAAGACCGCTCTATAGTTGGTGAGAGGACGGTTCAGTTGCCTGATAACAGCTGGGAACAACTGACCTTTTGGTCTGGTTCACCTTGTGGTCTAATTCCTCCAGACCACCGTGGTGCAGGCAGAGTTAATGTCTGCTTCCTGTTTTCGCTCAGGATTTGTGATTTTCACCGCAAAGGAAACACCAACAGCAGGTAGACTGCAACGTTCCCATGGCAGCAAAGTGTTTGCTTCCCTTTCTTTGCAA
This sequence comes from Rhinoraja longicauda, assembly GCF_053455715.1. Lineage (NCBI taxonomy): Eukaryota > Metazoa > Chordata > Chondrichthyes > Rajiformes > Arhynchobatidae > Rhinoraja > Rhinoraja longicauda. The sequence continues at coordinate 10,927,196 of NC_135967.1, read as the reverse complement.
GGGCACGGTGGTGCAGCGGTAAAGTTGCTGCCTTACAGCGCCAGAGACCCAGGTTCAATCCTGACTACGGGTGCTGCCTGTACCTTCTCCCCACGGGTTTTCTCTGGGTTCTCTAGTTTCCTCCCACACTCCAAAGAAGTACAGACTTGTAGGTTAATTGGATTTGGAAACAAATTGTGATGTCCCTTATGTGCGTGAGTGTGTAGGATGGTGTTAGTGCACAGGGATCACTGGTTGGTACGGACATGGTGGGCCGAAAGGCTTGTTTCCACGCTGTTTCTCTAGACTAAAGCTGCTGAATGTTCTCCGCCATTATCTAATGTTAAAGTGATATTTATCGTGATTAATATTGTTATGTGGATCAAGGTGGAATTTATAGTTTAGTTTGGAGATGCAAGGTGGAAAGGCTCTTTGGTGCACCGAGTCCGCACCGAACAGTGATCATTTGTAAACTAGGTTAGTTTAGTTTAGTTAGAGATACAGTACAGTATCAAGCTCTTCGGCCCACCAAGTCCACAACGATCGCTGTGCACAAGCACTATCCTACACACTGGGGGCAATTTACAATTTTATCGAAGCCAATTAACGTACAAAATTTGGAGAGCATCTTTGAAGTGTGGGAGGATATGGGAGCACCCGGGGAAAGCCCACGCGGTCACTGGGAGAATGTACAAACTCCGTACAAACACCCATAGTCAGGATCGAACCTGGGTCACTGGCCCGTGAGGCTGCAAACTCTACCGCTATGACACCGGGCGACCCACATTAAGTTGTGATGGTCGCGTTGCATCACAGCACAAGTAATGCAGAGCGATGTTGCATTGACACGAAGCAGGATGTGAATCCCAATTGAATATTTCACAACTGCATCAGTTCAATAGTTCGATCGTTGCATTACTGTCACATGTACACAAATACAAAGAAATGCTTTGTTTTGCGTACAATCCAGTACAGTCAAACTATACACAGGCACAATCATACAAGTACAAGAGCACAATGAATGTAGTGTTAAAAATAAAGTAGATTTCTTCTGAGGCAGTAAACAAGGAGTTGCCATGTTTCCAACACTATCTTGTAGCTTTTCAAGTATCAACTTGGGAGGCACAGTGGTGCAGTGGTAGAGTTGCTACCTTGCAGCACCGGAGACCCGCATTCGATCCTCACTAGGGTTGCTGCCTGTACAAAGTTTGTACGTTCTCCCTGTGACCACGTGGGTTTTCTCCATTTGCTCCAGTTTCCTCCCACATTCCAAAGATGTGCAGGTTTGTAGGTGTATATATAAATTGTCCCTAGAGCGTAGGATAGATCGAATGTACAGGGTGATTATTGTTCAGCATGGACAGTGGGTCGATGATGCCTGTCTCTGCACCGTATCTCCAATCTAAACTCAGCTAAAGTTCATGAAAGTATTGGGACTTATCTTGGCCTTAAGGGCGCGTTGTCCTGGAAACGGTACAGGGTTGGTGTTGCAAGGATCGGCCTGGCTTGGTGATGCTGTCGGTATCCACCACCGCTCCATGCCACTGTGGGACCCACTCGATCCATGCACTCCTCTGACCTCATGTGGCCTCCAGCGGCGTTTTTCGAGCATGTGGGAGGTGAACTCACGGCCCATTCACAGACACTGATCTTCCCCTTCCCCTTCCCGTTTCCCTTTCCCTTCCCCTTCCCCTTCCCCTCCCCCTTCCCCTTCCATCGCCGATATCTCTTCAGACGTTGAAGTAGCCAAAAAGTCAAATCATGAATGGCACGGTGGCGCAATGGTAAAGTTGCTGCCTTACAGTGCTGGAGATCTGGGTTTGATCCTGACTATGGGTGCTGTATGTATGGAGTTTGTACGTTCTCCATGTGACCACGCAGATTTTCTCCGGCTGCTCCGGTTTCCTAACACACTCCAAAGATGTGCAGCTTTGTAGGTTAATTGGCTTCTGTAAATTCATGTCATAGGAGCAGAATTACGCCATTCAACCCATCAAGTCTACTCCGACATTCAATTATGGTTGACCTATTTTTCCCTCTCAACCCCATTCTCCTGCCTTCTCCCCAGAACCCCTGACACCCATGAAGAATCTATCAATCTCTGCTTAAAAATATCCATTGGCGGTCTCCACAGCCGTCTGTGGCAATGAATTCCACAGATTCACCACCCTCTGACCAAAGACATTCCTCCTCATTTCATTTCTAACAGTACATCCTTTTATTCTGAGGCTGTGCCCTCTGACCCGAGACTCTCCCGTTGGTGAAAACATCCTCTCCACATCCATTCTATTCAGGCCTTTCACCAGTTGGTAAATTTCAATGAGGTTCCCTCTCATTCTTCTGAACTTTCCCCTCCTCTCTTCTAAAATTACCCACCCCCCCCTCCCTCCTCCATCCCCCCTCCACGCCCCACCCCTCAATCAGTCTGAAGAAGGGTCCTGGCCCAAGACGTCACCTATCCATGTTCTCTGGGGATGCTGCCTGACCTGCGGAGTTACTGCAGCACTTTCTGTCTTGCTTTCAAAACCAGCGTCTGCAGTTCCTCGTTTCCACAAATAACCTTTCCTCTTCCCTTTCTTAACCTGCAGCTTACATGGAAGACTTGGCGAGGTGCGTCGATCAGAGTCGGAGGCTGATTATCGTGTTGACGGCCGACTACATTGTGCGGCGTGGGTGGAGCATATTCCAACTGGAAAACAGACTACACAACATGCTCGTAACTGGTGAACTCAAAGTTATTTTGATCGAATGCCCTAACGTGCAAGGGGTAATGAACTACCATGAAATTGAAGCCTTAAAAGACAACATAAAACTTTTATCCATCATCAAGTGGTGCGGGCCGAATTGTAACAAACTGAATTCCAAGTTTTGGAAGAAGGTCCAGTATGAGATGCCCATTAAGAAGAAGGAGCCAATTGCACGTGGCCAAGTCTTGGATTCTGGTGAACAGGGTATTTTTGGTGAACTTCAAGCTGTCTCCACTGTTTCCATGGCAGCCAACTCCGCCACGCTTGGGCCTTCCCCTATGGAGCTGCAACCCAGCTTCCACAAAGCAGATCATATGCAACTCAGGCATTACTGCCGAACTTACGAGTACGACTTTGCCCCCCCGACTGTGCCCATTACCTCGATAAGCAATCAACATACCTACTGCAATATTCCAATGTCCCTCATCAATGGACAGGTGCCACAGATCATTATCACCAGAGATCCCTCCCTCCGGAGTAACCCCATGAGCGACGAAACCCTGCCAATGCCTCCACGAGAGATTGGCATCACCAGCGACATCTGGTAAGGGTGAGGCAGAAGGGGGCCTCATTCCCCTCGTCTCTCCACCCACCCTCCCGACCAGAGGCTCACAGGGAAACAAGAACCTAACGTTAAACTCATGAGCCGTGAACACCTCCTCATTCATGCAATATCCTCGAACAATGTTACCTTTCAGAACATTGTGTGTGCGTGTGCGTGTGAGCTTGTATACTTTAGTTGGGATTTTAAGAAGATTGTCAGCCTGTGCTATAGATTGGCTTTAACCCTACTGCGCACAAAGTTGCCAAATCTGAATCAGTCAATGATAGCAGACATTGTTTTGAGCGAGTCACTGATTTTCACGGTCAGATTAAAGCTGACGTGTCAATTTCTGGAACTATTCCCCGCCCTTGAAAAGTTGGGGTGTTGATGGGAACTTTTGATACTGTGATGAACATATTTTGTTAGCCTAGGTTATTAACGGTTACGATAGGAACCAAAGGATGTTGATGGAGCTAACCATGATCTAATAGAACGCGGGAACATGTTCGAAGGGCTGAATGGCCTCTTTCTGTTCCTAGCCTCTTGGGCGACATCTTCTTAGAGAAACGTTGTCCGAAGTGAGGACACTAGAAATTTATATTTTGGCTTCCTTTTCTACTCTGCCCAGTGCGTGTTTTCACGGATGTTGACAACAACGTCACTGGAAGCAAAGTGGGAGACTTGAGCAGCCATGAATTCCGATCAGATTTTTTTTTTTAAACCCACAGCCAAATCTTGCAAGTTTAATGACGACAAAGTGGTTAAATATAATGTACAGGACACTACTGAGCGTGGTACTGTCAGCCTGTTACCGAGGGGCGCTAATGTTTTGCACAATGGCTTGGTGAGTTCCATCACTCTTTTTGGTCCACTTTCCCTTTGCGATCAATTTCTTTTGCCACAAAGTGTTTCTCAGAGCCCATCAATCTCAGCATTCCGCATTAATACTGCAACCAAAATGAAATACTTCAACCTGATTTCTTTTTGAGTGGTTATTGCCATTGAGAGTGGACTTTATCTTCCTTGATGCAGTTTACCTTGTAATATTGTTGCATCCTCACCCTTTTCCCTGCACATTTCTTCCCCCTCCCCCCCTTAGACTTGAGAGACACAGCACGGAAACAGGCCCTTGGGCCCATCGAGTCCGTGCCAACCAGCGATCACCCCGTTCACTAGCACTATGCTATACATTGTGGACACTTTATAATTTTACCAAAGCCAATTAACCGACAAACCTGTACGTCTTTGGAGTGCGGGAGGAAACCGGAGCACCTGGAGAAAACCCGGGTGGTCACAGGGAGAACGTACAATCTCCGTACAGACAGCACCCACAGTCAGGATCGAACCCGGGTCTCTGTGGTTTTTGGGCAGCAACTCTACCGCTGCGCCACCGTGCCGCCCTACCTCATGGAAAAGTCGAATGTAAGGCATTGCCTGCACAGGAAATTCAACAGGTTTGTGGAATAGAATGTCAGTGTCCTGGTCATTCAGACAAATGCACACATATTTAAAGAACGGCATGTGCATTCACTGCATCAACACACTTTTAAACACAGCACATTGAATAAAAAACATCTCCTCCGTGAGTGACAGTGCAAGATCTATTTCAAGTCATAGAGTCACAGAGAGACAACAGGAAACAGGCTCTTCGCCGACCAACGCCCCATCTACATTAGTCCCACCTGCCTGTGTTTGGCCCATATCCCTCAAAACCTGTCCTATCCATGTACCTGCATAAATGTTTATTAAACATTGCAATAGTACTTGCCTCAACTACCTCCTCCAGCATCTTATTCCATACACCCACCATCCTTTTTTTTAAAAAGTTACCCCTCAGGTTCCCATTAAATCATTCTTCCCGCACCTTAAACCGATGTCCTCTGGTTATCGATTCCACTACTCTGGGCAAAAGATTCTGTGCGTTTATCCAATCTATTCCCCTGATGTTCTATTCGAGATTAAATTACTTTCAATAGGTTTCTGCCAGAGTCTTGCAGCTGTAAGTCGGGCACTCCCTTGTCATCATCTCTTTGCCTACCATTGATTTGCTGCCTTACAGCACCAGAGACCCGGGTTTGATCCTGACTATGGGTGCTGACTGTACGGAGTTTGTACGTTCTCCCCCTTGACCGCATGGGCTTTTGGGGATGCTCCGGTTTCCTCCCATATCTGAAAGACGTTGTGTAGGTTAATTGGCTTCTGTAAATTGTCCCGAGTGTGAGGGGTAGTGTTAGTGTATGGGTGGTTGCTGGTCAGTGTTAATTCAATGGGCCGAAGGTCCTATTTCCACACTGTGCCTCTAAACTTCTGACAGAGAATGACTGCCGACTGCTTTATGAAGCAGACTGAAGTCCCTATTAAACCATGTCTGCGTAAATAATTATTCAGTGACGCAATTGTTTTATTTCTGTAACTGTTTAGCATCAAAGCATCGTCTGCGTGGATGATATTTCTTTGTGGGGCTAGGCAAAAGGACAGAGCGATGTTCGTGTGAGTTCAAAGTGGGGTGGCACAGTGGTGTATCTCGTAGAGAGAGCTGCTTCCTCATAACGGATACGAGGAACTGCAGATGCTGGTTTACAACAAAAAAGGGACACAAAGTGCTGGCGTAACTCAATGGGGTTCAGGAATCGTCTCTGGAGAACATGGACAGGTGACGCTTCGGGTCAGGAACTTCTTCAAACAGTCTCAAGAACGGTCCCGACTCGCAACGTCACCTAGCTGTCTTCTCCAGAGCCTGACCCGCTGAGTTATTCCAGCACTTTGTGTCTTTTTCTGCTGCCTCATAGTGTCAGAGACCCTGGTTCAATCCTGACCTCGGGTCCTATCTGTGTGGTGTTTGTGTCACCATGTGAGTTTCCTCCGGTTGCCCTGATTTCCTCCCACATCCCAATAGTCTACATTAGTGACTTTAGACTTTAAAGAAATGCAGTGAGGAAACAGGCCGTTCGGCCCACCGAGTTCATGCCGACCAGCCATCACCCCACACACTCGCCCTATCCTACACACTTACGAAAATCAATTTTTTTACCGAAGCCAATTAACCTACAAACCTGCCGTCTTTGGAAGATGGAAACCGGAGCACCCAGCGAAAACTCACGCAGTCATGGTGAGAATGTACAAACTCCGTACAGACAGCACCCGTAGTCAGGATCGAACCTGGCTCTCTGGCGCTATGAGGCAGCAACTCTACCGCCCTACCACCGCGCCTCCCGTCCAGTGTTATAATTTGCAACAGGGACTGGTAGCAAATGGTCAAGAGTGAGGAAGCAGGAACATTTCCTCCTTACCCACCCTTTGGAGGCAGACCTCAGTGCCCAGACTGACATCGATTAATTCTACACAGATAGAGTCCAACCCATAGACTTCTAATCCTACATGTTTTGCTTTTACTTATCCAGTAAATAACTGCAGTGGATTAATTTAAATAAAATTTAACTTGAGTGAGCCATACATAACAGTGACATTCACTGCAGAGTAGTTCAGTTAATTATTGTCACGTGTACCGAGGTACAGTGAAAAGCATGTTTGATGTGTGCTATCCAGTCAGCGGATAGACGAGAGGTGTTTACAGTCTAGCCGTCTACAGTTTACAGACACAGCATAAAGGGAATGATGTTTAGTGCAATATAGTGTGTAGTAAAGTCTTTATTAAAGATAGTCCGAGGGTCTCCAATGAGGTAGGTGGGAGGTCAGGACCCCTCTCTAGTTGGTACAGTGATCCAAAAATTATTGTGCTCAGTTAGTTAATGCAGGAAAAGAGGAAATGATGTACAAATACTTTGGCAGTGAACTACTGAAGCCATTTGTTTTTGGGCCCTTTGCCATTATTTGTTTTTGGGTGGAAGGGGTGTTTGAGCATTGTCCATCCATGGCCGCCCTTGAGGAGATGGTGGTGAGTCATCCCCCTGAACTACTCAAACCCACCTGAGTGGCTGCAGGGGGCAGGAACTCTCACAGTATTGAGGAAGTAACTCCGTGAACCCCAGGTGTAGATGGCCCAGTCCAAGCACTGGTAAATGGGAATATGTAGGAAGGAACCGCAGGTGCTGGTTTACACTGTAAATGCTGGAGTAACTCAGTGGGACAGGCAGCATCTCTGGAGAGAAGCAATGGGTGACGTTTCCGGTCAAGACCCTTCTTCAATGGGAAGAGTCGCAATAGGGACTTGAGGCCTGGCAACGGTTTGCTGGGGCTGAAGGGCCTGCTTCTGAACTGTACAACTATGACTTTCCAATGAAGTGTTGCTGGGTAGGAAACTCCACGATTTAGAGTCACAAATAATGAAGTCAAGGCAATATATAAAAGGTTAAGGACGTTAGAGTGAGTTGCATGCTTCCCCCCCCCCCCCCCCCCCCCTCTCTCCTTTGCTAAATTCGAATGGACTAAAAACGAAGTGTAACAGTGTCATGTCCCACATCAGGGAACTGGTCCTCTCTGCCAGGCCACTGCCCCAAATAGTGCCACATTATAACCTTGGGCTTGGTCTTCCAGAGAGGGTTTGTTCCTGTCCAATTTCCATGCAGAATAGGTTACCAAAGGACACATTGGGCTGTCAAAGGACTGTCAAAAGCCTGCGGTGGAAAGAGTTAGGTTCTGCTCGTGACATTAATAACAGCTAGATTGAATATAGCAAAGTAATTCGTATTCTCAGCCCAAGGCAGTGAATAACATGCAACTTGGCCTGGAGGTTAGGACTTTAAAAATTATGTTATAAAATAATTCTACACCCACCATGATGTAATGTGCTTCATGCATGTTAATGCTGATGGTAAAACAGGGTGTCCCTTGAGTATGATATTCCTGGCCGGGTGAAGTTAACCCAAACCACCAAAGTAAGCTTTTCAAATACAGGCCCACCACCGCTATCCCGGCAACTGGTGATGTGGCACCTCCTTTAATCCGGACTAAATTACGAGAGCGCACTTCAAATTCCCTCTGGAAGTCCATCCCGAATATGTGGCCCCTAAGCCGGGTGATGCAGTCGAATTTGCTCCCTGCGGCCAGTACTTTGGAACTCCAGCCCAGCCGGAGGCAGCAGATCCATTCCCTTAGCCGACATCCACGGCCGATTAGGGAACCGGTACCTCGACCTCCCGCAAGGCTGTGATCTCTGTTGGTCCGACAATATGTACAGTAACGCAAGGCTCTGATACCAAGGGTGCCAGAAAATCGGTGGTGGGCCTGTACATTTTCATGATGCATTGAGGATTAAGCATTGACAAAATTGGGGGTGACCAGCAAGAAAGTGGGGCATGATTCATAGGGACTTTATTGAAATCTACGGGCAAGTGGCTGGAGAGATGCAGTGAGGTTGATGCACTGGGCTTGCTCACTAGAGTACTGAGGTGATGGGGAGACGTTCAAGATGGCAGAAGGTGCTGTAAGCATCGATGTAAACTGCTTCGACAGGTGAGTACAAAACAAGAGGATATACCAGGATAACACACACACACACACACAAAAACCAGAGAGAATGTAAGGAAGATTTTTCATTCACAAAATATGTTAACATACAAAAGATGAAGGACGCAGATTCAGAAATAACTTTCAAAAAGGGAACTGGATGTGTACTTGAATTTATTGATACAATAAGCCAAATGGCTGCCTCCTGTCTGGTTTGAATTTATAACTGTGTTGTGGAGCATATGGAATTTATTGATTTAAGAGCTGCTCAGGTTTCTCAGAGCATGCGTGTCCTCTCGAAGAATCATCACATCTGCCGACGTGACCGCCGATAAATCCAACGCATGAACCACACTTATACCTGGGCAGTATGCCCACTCGATAGACAGACGCTGCTTCTTTGATGACCAGGATTGCTAAAAAGATAAGCTGGCTTACTTTAATAGGATCAGGTAAGAACTGCCATCCCCTAAAACTAACCAGAGCTGTTCGACTGACCGTTATTCCCCCCACCCCCCACCCCCCCAAATCCAATGTAAATAAACACAAAGCCTTTAAGTAATATTGTTATTCAAGCTGTCGATCTTTTCGGATGGCGTAACTCATTTCAGAAACTCGAGCTCGGAGCTGAAAAGATGTAGAGTAACTAGATTTAATTCAGCGATTGCACTTTCTAGACACATCATTGAGTATGATGGTCACCTTGACAGGTGAGCAAGCTTTAAGATGCTCCCCTCAATTCCAGTCCCCTTGAAGGCCATAAGACTTCCATTACCACTCTGAAAGCAGATACAATGAAGATGTTTTCACAGATTCGTTTGTTAGATTTTATGAGCACAGAACATACAGTCCCATACGTATCATAGCACAACCTTCTTGCTAAAAAGAGAAAAATAATTTTTTTGGATCCCTTGTAAAGTACCAGTTAGCTGTTCGGAAAAATTTTACTACTTGTACATAAATATTTTTGTATTTAAAGGGGGCGATTTCGCCACCTTTGGTATACAAGTAATTTCAGGAATGGAATCACCGAGTTATTTGCCAATTTTGTAAAGTGTTCCACTCTGCTGTCTTCTCACTTACAAACCTTGTGTTAATATATCTCCTTAATGCAAATTGTTCTGTAACACAAAACAATTTTTAAAAAACTGCATGTAAATGAAATGGGACTTTTATTATGTTGGAAAGAAATTTGCAAAACATTAATTGATGGCCTGGCAAGGTGTGGTAAGGTACTGTACTATCCTCTGATTGCAACTTCAAGTGCTATGGTTCGAGTTTCAAATATGCCAGATAATAATGATAGATCTGCATCCTCAATCCTGGCCAGGTCACTGTGTGACTAGTCTGCAACAGTGAATGTTCCTTTTAGCTCACCTCTTTAACAAAATCTCTATTTTACTTTTAACTTATGCCATCTTTGCTACCGAGAACCTTGTACTGTATTTATAATGAGAAAACTCAATATTTGTTGATGCGGAACAATTATTTATCAAACACAATAAAATACAAGACTGAGAAAAAAAATATCTATGGTGTTTATTGCAACATCTTCGTTTAATTTATAACTTAGTTCAGAGATATAGTGCGGAAACGAGCCCTTCGGCCCACCGTGTCCACGCCGACCAACGATCCCCGTACACTAGCACTATCTTGCACACTAGAGACAATTTACAGTTTTACCGAAGCCAATTATCCAACAAACCTGCACATCTTTGGAACGTGGGAGGGAACCGGAGCACCCGGAGAAAACCCACGTGGTCACAGGGAGAACGTACAAACTCCGTATAGACAGCACCCATAGTCAGGATCGAACCCGGGTTTCTGGTGCTGTTAGGCAGCAACTCTACCGCTGCGGCCTTGTTTTTGTATTTGTATTCATGAGGCTGAAAGTTCCTGAAAATAATTTAGTTTAGAGATGCAGCATGGAAACAGGTCCTTCGGCAACCGAGCCCACACTGCCAGTCTGAAGAAGGGTCTCGACCCGAAACGTCACCCATTCCTTCTCTCCTGAGATGCTGCCTGACCTGCTGAGTTACTCCAGCATTTTGTGAGATAAATACCTTCGATTTGTACCAGCATCTGCAGTTTTTCTCTTACACGAGCCCACACTGACCATCCCGATCACCTGTGCGCACTAGTTGTATGTTATCCCACTTTCTCTTCCGCGTCCTGAGCACTAGGGCCAATTAACCTACAGAGACGCACATCTTTGGGATGTGGGAGAAAACTGGAGCACCCGGAGGAGATCCACGCAGTCACAGGGAGAACATGCAAAGTCCGCACAGACAGCACCCAAGGTCAGGATGAAACCCGGGTCTCTGGAGCTGCAAGACAGCAACTATGCCAACTGCGCCTCTGTGCCACGCGACTGTTCTGTAAACTGAACCACTGAACAATTATAAGAACATTGTCCTCAGTTGCATTGTAATATTCTCAGTATGAGAGTTTCATGGATCAGTTCCAATATTACTTCCATCTATTTCACTCAGAGGGAGGTGGGTTTCGCTCAGAGGGTGTATGGAACATGCTGCTAGAGGAGGTAGTTGAGGATACTATATGATACTACAGAATTTAGACTCATAGAGTTATATAGTCATATAGCACAGAAACAGGCCCTTCGGCCCAGCTAGCGCATGCTGATCAAGGTGCCCCATCTACACTAGTCCCACCTGCCCGCATTTGGCCCATATCCCCCTAAACCTCTCCTATCCATGTACCTGTCCAAATGTCTTTTAAATGTTGTTATAGATTTGTGCCTCAACTCCCTGCTCCGGCAGTTCATTCCATGTACCCACTACCATCTGTGCAAAAATGCAGCCCCTAAAATGGATTCAAGCATTAAAAACACATTCAAATATCCACTGAAAATTGGCAGCTAGAGCTCTGGAACTCTGTGGGTCAGCTCTGAAAATCTAAGTGACTATCTTCTGAGTGAAACATTGGATTACTCGAGTCAATTCTGGTGGAATGCAATTAATCAAAATCAATGAAGTTCAGTCAAGAAGACTCCAAGCTTGTGGATCTAACATTCCACACATGTTTTCAATGGTCTTGCTCCCATTACTGCCTAAAAATAAGTTACGGAAAGGAAAAATGGTACATTCTGCAGTCATACGTTTTTGTTCAGTGTGTAATTTTTTGGGGAGATAAAGCAGCCAATATTAAATGTAAACATTTAAGAACATATTTCCTTTAGTTTAAGATAGACACAAAGTGTTGGAATAACTCAACAGGTCAGGCAGCATCTCTGGAAGAAAAGAATAGGTGATATTTCTGAGTCTGAGGAAGGGTCCCAACCTGAAACATCACCTATCTTTTCTGCTCTCTGTAAAAACAAAATGGCTCCTAAAATATTGGCAGTATACCTCCTGCCAAGTGCAACAGCAGGACTGTTCGAACTTTTGCTACTTTCTAGGCGCCAAATCGTGCTGACACTTGCGTACTCCCCAGGTGAGGTCTGCTGTATGATGTTACCAGGTTGTATGCAAAACAAAGCATTTCACCCGAACTGGGTACGTGACAATAAAGTATCATTGAATAAAGTATCATTAAAAGATTGCCATTGAGGTGGGGGATGAGTGGTTTGGAGTGGGAAAGGAAGAGATGTGTATCTCACATGATGATACATGGGAGAATCAGAGAAGAAGTAAGCCATCAGGCCAAGTACAGGCCTGTAAATCACTGTATAGTTATACCAGGAGACCAGCAAATTGTTTCCCCAATCTAATCTCAAACGAGATCCCTTTTGAAAAGCCGAATTGATTCTGTTTCCACCAGTCACACATGCAATCAAATCCAAATCACTGCTACTATGTGTATAAAGGAAGTTTCTTCTCCCACCCACATATATATATATTTATACTTCACTTTAAGTCTCTGACCATTAGACTTTAACCCCGATGGGAATAGTTTCTTGCGTCATCTTTCTCTCTACCAGATCTCTCCTTGGGAAGTAAGAGTCTCTCATTGAACCTTGTGTCAGAATTTCTTCAGCTCTGGAACCTCTCTCGTGCTCTGAATAAGAAAAAAAACTGTAGCTGTTCTCTTTTTAAAGATGAAGGAAAAAAGATAAGGAAGTGTGTGTAGAAAGGAACTGCCGATGATGGTTTACACTGAAGATAGATACAATGTGCTGGAGTAACTCAGTGGGTCAGGCAGCATCTCTGGAGAAAAAGGATGGGTGACGTTTTGGGTTGGGACCTTTCTTTAGACCCCTAAGGAAAGACAAGGAAGAGACTTGGAAGAGAGAGAGAATGCAATCACGTGAGAAACTTGGTTCGCATGTTCAATGGTTCAATGGTTCCTTTATTATCACGTCTACCAAGGTACAATTAAATTCTTTATTTTGCATACAGATCAATAAGGTTATTGCCACACATAAGGACAAAAGTAAATAATACATAGAAACAGCCCACTGCATTCATATGCAAGGGTCATAGAAACATAGAAAATATGTGCAGGCGTTGGCCTTTCGAGCCAGCACCGCCATTCAATATGATCATGGTTGATCACCCAAAGTCAGAACCCCGTTCCTGCTTTCTCCCCATATCCCATGATTCCATTAGCCCGAAGAGCTAAATCTAGCTCTCTCTTGAAAACATCCAGTGAATTGGCCTCCACTGCCTTCTGTGGCAGAGAATTCCACAGATTCACAACTCCCTCGGTGAAAAAGTTTTTCCTCCTCTCAGTCCTAAATGGCCTACCCCTTATTCTTAAACTGTCACCAGATTTTGGCTCCATTTCACAATCCCAACTGCGGCTGGCCATAAAGGCCCTTTGTGGCCATCACCTCCGCCCGGCCGTCCCGTGAACCACCGTCCATCTCCTCGTTCGGCCATCTTCAACCTTCGTGCCCCATGGGAGCCTCCCACAGCCAACCTTGAGGCCGCAGAGGGTAAGACTCCTGGTTCCTTCTTACCGGCCCATGTGATTCAAAGACTAATGGTCAGAGACTTAGAGTGCTGATTTTATACCTTTTAGTTGTTGACTTATAAAATTAGGGGCTGATTCTAAGCACTCACCTAGAGTCCTGGCAACATCCTCATAAACCTTCTCTGCACCCTTTTTACAGCTTAACATCTTTCACATAACAGAGTGACCGAAGCTGAACACAATAATCCAAAGATGGACGCAAAATGCTGGAGTGACTCAGCAGGTCAGGCAGCATCTCTGGAGAAAAGAATGAGGTGACGTTTCGGGTCGAGAACCTTGAGTTACTTCAAATGTCACCTCACCAATGTCCTGTACAACTATGGCAAGATCTCCCAATTTCTATACTCAATACTCTGTCTGATGAAGGCCAATGCGCCAAAAGTCTTCTTGACCACCCTAATTACCTGTGACGCCATAGAGGCAAATAGGACTAGCCCAATATGTCATCTTGGTGGGCATGGACAAGGTAGGCCGAAGGGCCTGTTTTCGTGCTGTAAATGCCTCCATGACTGTACAACTGCTTTTCTTGCAAGAGTATAAAACGTGTATTTTTCATTCAAATTCTTGAGATATATGCTTGGAATCACGTCATTAAATGCTTCTTTGAGGCTTGAATGAATTGTGTAATTGAACCTGCTGTACAACTGCACCTGAAATCAATTTTAAATGTTCTCTTGATTGTGCTTACAAAACGTAGCAGTGAAAACAGATAACAAACAAAACCTCTCTCCTCAGAAACCTTGTGACTTATTTATACAGGTTTAACTTTTCATCAGACTTAACACTGCAGAAGGATGTGTTCCTTGGTGACCATGTTGCAGTGACAAATCTCCACAATCAAACAGAAAGCTGAACTCTGGGCCTCCGCTTCCAGGCAAGATCTCCTCTGTAATAAATCATTTATAATTCAAAAGGCAACTGCAGTAGCATTGACTCTCTTTTAAAATGCCAAACTAAATTAAAAATCTCGTCTCACATCCAATCGATGGACCTGCTAGCCTTTGTGGAAATGATCATTTATATAAATTTGAAAGTACGCCAAGCATCAACATTTTCAACCATCATGAATTTCCTTATTTCTTATAAGAAAGGTATTGGAAAGCTTCTTGCTATATTCTTCAGAGGTTTATTGGAATTTGGCAGTCTCTCTCTTTCACGAATGCTTCTGGTGATGGTCCCTTTTTCCAAAGATCTGGTCATCTGATTGATCATCTACATACTAAAACTCTCGTTTGTTTGTTTGTTTGTTCCTGAACTACAGCCAAAACGGTACACGATAGCGCAACACTTTTAGGCCCACCTTACTCACCGTCTTCCCTTTGGTGCTAATGGAAGAAGTTTCATTGAAATCGGTGTTATATTTTTTAAGTTATTCACATTTTAAAGTTTAAATCTATCTCCGAGGGAGGGAGTGGGGAAAGGGGGAGGGAGGGAGGGGGGAAGGAGGGAGGAGGGAGGATAAGAGAGGTTGAGGGGGACGGAGTGGAAGGGGAGGGGAGGAGGGAGGGGAGGGGAGGGCAGAGGAGAGGGGGGAGGGGGAAGGGGGAGGGGGGGGGGGGGAGGGGAGGGGGGAGGGGGAAGAGGGGAGGAGGGAGGAGAGGGTGCTGCACCAATGCAGAATAAGTTTGGGCCCAATGGGTCCACTTGGTCTAGTAAGATTATAAGACAAAAAAGCAGAAGTACGCCATTCAGCCCAACATGTTTACTCTGCCATTTGATCTATTTTTCCTTCTCAAAACCATTCTCCTGCCTTCTCCCTGTAACATTTGACACCCTTACTAATCAAGTATCTGTCAATCTCCACTTTAAAAATATCCAATGACTTGGTTTCCACAGCCATCTGTGGCAATGAATTCCACAGATTCATCATCCTCTGGCGAAAGAAATTCCACCTCATCTCCATTTTGAAGATACATTGTTTTATTCTGAGGCTGTGGTCTCTAGTCCTGGACTCTCTCACTTCTGGAAACATCCTCTCCACATCCTCTCTATCCCGGACTTTCATTGTTTGGTAGGTTTCATCATCATCATCATCATCATCATCGGCCCACCAAGTCCGTGCCACCCAGCGATCCCCGCACATTAACACTATCCTACATCCACTAGGGACAATTTTTTACATTTACCCAGCCAATTAACCTACATACCTGTACGTCTTTGGAGTTTCAATGAGGTTCCCCCTCCCCCATCCTTCTAAACAGCGAGTGCAGGCCCAGAACCACCAAATACTCCTCATATGTTAATCCAATCATCCCCCGGATCAATCTCAAAAACCTCCTCTGGATCCTCTCCAACACCAGCACATCTTTCTTCAGATATGGGACCCAAAACTGCTCCGAATATTCCACATATGATCTGACCAGCGCCTTGCAAAGCCTCAGCATTACATTCTTATTTTTATATTCTAGTCCTCTTGAAAGGCATGCTAGCATTCCTTGCTACTAACTCAACCTGCATATTAACCTTTTGGGAATCCCGCACCGGCACTCCCATGTCCCTTTGCATCTCCGATTTCTGAATCCTCTCTCCATTTAGAAAAGAGTCTACGCCTTTGTTCCTCCTGTCGGAGTGCATGGCCCTATACTTTGCTGCACTGTATTCCTTTTGCCTCATTTAATTCAAGAAGACCCCCAGTTGTGCTAAAATGATTGGGGAAGACTTTCTGTGGAGATCATTGTAACCAAGTTCCTATTTCCATTGTGTTAACATTACTTGCATCTAATCTGCCTCTGAAACATTTATCTATGTCTTTCTCTCTACATTAGGTCAGCACGGTGGTGCAGTGGTAGAGTTGCTGCCTTACAGCGCCAGAGACCCAGGTACGATCCTGACTTTGGGGCCTGTCTGTACGGAGTTTGCGAATTCCCCCTGTTTCCGCGTGGGTTTTCCCCGGGTGCTCCAGTTTCCTCCCACACTCCAAAGATGTAGAGGTTTGTAGGTTAAGTGGCTTCAATTAAAAATTGTCCCTAGTTTGTGGGATAGTGCTAGTGTACAGGGTGATCGCGTGGACTTAGTGGGCCGAAGGGCCTGTTTCTCGAAACTAAACTAAACTAATTTGGCAACTTAGGCAACAACTGCAGATGTTGGTTTAAATCAGTTTAAATCAGTTTAAATCAGTCTGAAGAAGTGTCTCGACCCGAAACATCACCCATTCATTCTCTCCAGAGATGCTGCCTGTCCAGCTGCGTTACTCCAGCATTTTGTGTCTACCTGGAAAATTAGGCACTCCCTTTCAACAATCTATCATCTGCACTCCCTAAACATAAGATTATTCAGAACATTTGCACTGAGTGTTGCTCACAAGACCAACCTGTCCTTGATGATCTGCAGTGAAACCACACATTAGCAACAGCAAGATCTTAGCACACAATAGACAATAGACAATAGGTGCAGGAGTAGGCCATTCGGCCCTTCGAGCCAGCACCGCCATTCAATGTGATCATGGCTGATCATTCTCAATCAGAACACACATTTTGCTTCCAAATACTGTTATACCTTCATTGCTTCCTGCAGAAATCATTTGACAGGGTAAATGCAGGGTTAGTGTTTTCCACGTCAATAGTGTCTAGAACAGCCATGGTGGCGCAGCGGTAGAGTTGCTGCCTTGTAGCGCTTGCAGCACTGGAGACCCTGGTTCGATTCCGACTACGGGTGCTGTCTGTGCTGTGTTTGTACATTCTCCCCATGACCGCGTGGGTTTTCTCCAAGATCTTCGGTTTCCCCCCACACTCCAAAGACGTACAGGTACAGTATGTAGGTTAATTGGCTTGGTGTATGTGTAAAGTTGTCCCTAGTGCGTGTAGATAGTGTCAATGTGCAGGGATCGCTGGTCAGTGCGGACTCGCTAGGCCAAAGGGCCTATTTCCGCACTGTATCTCTGAACTAACATAAACTAAACTTGTGTTGGAGCCTCAAATGCCATTCAGGCCATTCAGGACAGAAGTGCAAAGAACTATCTTCAGCCAGAGGGCAGTGAATATTTGCACTTCTCTATCCGACAATTTAATTACTTTGAGTATATTCACAACTGGAGGGCAGTACTGAGCTACTATCTACCTCATTGGAGACCCTTGGACTATCTTTGATAGGACTTTACTGGACTTAATCTTGCACTAAACGTTATTCCCTTTGTCATGTATCTGTACACTGTGGGTGACTTGATCAATTCACGCTTGGTGCAAAGGCCCAAAATACTGCAAGTCCCTCCTAAAATATTTCACCTCCTTTCTTTTCTGACCCCTGATAATATTCTCCTCCGAGCTGACGTCTTTGATCAGGATTTTGCTGCCTTCCCCAACATCTTTCTGGTGTTTGAGTTCCTTTGGTGATTCTCCTGGGAAGCACTTTGCATGTTTTCTGTTACTGAAGCCACGGATACAAGTTGCTGCTGATATATTTCCAATTTCAACACGTTTATTTGAAGATAATTTACAACAGATTTAAAAGAAAACATTTTAATGGCACCTCTGGGGACTGGCCCCTGCGAAATGGTGAAGAGGAAGAATTAATGGTATCTTTCAAAAGCAACTTGGATAAATATTTGAAAAGTAAACACTTTGAGTGATAAACGCAGAGTTAAATTAGTTTGAGACCCAAGCGAGTTGGAATCTTAAGCTGAACACAAAGTGTTGGAAGAACACAATGGGTCAGGCAGCATCTGTGGAAGGAATGGACAGATTGACATTTTGGGTTAGGGCTCGTCTTCAGACTGATTCAGATTGAATTGGTTAGCTCTTACAAAGAGCTGGAAAAGGCATAAAAGGCAAAATAGCCTCTTACATGCTCACTGATACCAATTTAATTTAATGTATTTGGATCAAGATTGGTGAATGTGGGCTCGAGCAGGTTGGCGATAAGGCATTAGCACAAGAATGACTTCCCTCTTATCTGAAGGTAATTGATGGTGTAAGTGAGTATAGATTTGATTGTTACAACAAAGGTGGTAGTATAATGGGTAAGTTAGTGGCCTAGGCTGATGATTTTGGTTCAATTCCCACCAAGGTGCCTGTGGAATTGAAATGTATTCTGGGTAATGTTGTTATTCTTACAGCTGAGAAGAGTGTCATAGAGTCATAGTGTCATAGAGTCATACAGCATGGAAACAGGCCCCTCAGACCAACTTCCCCACAACAACCAACATGTTCCATCTACACTAGTCCCACCTGCCTGCGTTTCGCCCATATCCCTCTAAACTTATCCTATCCATGTACCTGTCTAATTGCTTTGTAAACATTGCAATAGTCCCTGCCTCAACTGCTTCCACTGGCATTTCATTCCATGCACCAACCCCACTTTTTTGAAAAAGTTACCCCTAAGATTCCTATAAAATCTTTTCCCCCTTCACCTAAAACCTATGCCCTCTGGTTCTCGATTCCCCTACTTTGGGCAAGTGATTCTGTGCGTCTACCCGAACTATTCCTCTCATGATGTTATGCACCTCTTTTAGATGAGCGTTTGTCGGCACTGGGCCTGTACTCGCTGGAGTTTAGAAGAATGAAGAGGGACTGAATTGAAACATACAAAATAGTGAAAGGCTTGGATAGAGTGGATGTGGAGAGGATGTTTCCACTTGTGGGAGAGTCTAGGACGAGAGGTCATAGCCTGAGAATTAAAGGGCATTCTTTTAGGAAGATGAGGAGTAATGTCTTTAGTCAGAGGGTGGTGAATCTGTTGAATACTTTGCCACAGAAGGTTGTCGAGGCCACCAGTGAATATTTTTAAGGCAGAGATAGATAGATTCTTGATTAGTACGGGTGTCAGAGATAATGGGGAGAAGGCAGGAGAATGGGGTTAGGAGAGAAAGATAGATCAGCCATGATTGAATGGTGGGGTAAATTTGATGGGCCGAATGGCCAAATTCTACTCCTATTCCTTATGACCTTATAAGATCACCCTTCGTCCTCCAGGGAATAGACACAGCCTGCTCAACCCCACCCTGTAGATCAGACCCTTGAGACGTCACACCACCATCCCTCCTGTATGGCAAATCTGACACCAGTCATTGGATCATTGAGCCCTTGAACTTCTGAACAAAGTTTTGTCTGGACTCTTGGTGTCATCTTTTATTTTGAAATTTGAGATCTTTTTATGTTCAGTTTTGTGCCTCTTCTTGAATCAGACTTTGTTCAGACCTGGAGTACCTAAGTTTAAACAATACTGGCACTGGGTTTCAGCAAGGTGGCTGTCGTTGAATAGTTGCCCCTTTGGCTTAGTTTAGAGATGCAGCGTGGGGACAGGCCCTACTGCCACCAAATCCACACCGACCAGCGATCCCTTCACACTAACACTATCCTACGCACACTAGGAACAATTTACACTTGTACCAAGCTAATTTATCCACAAACCTGTACATCCTTGAAGTGTGGGAGGAAAGTGAAGATCTCGGAAAAAACACATGCAGGTCACGCGGAGAACATACAAACCACGTAAAGACAAGCACCCATAGTCAGGATCGAACCCGGGTTCCTGGCGCTGTAAGGCAGTAACTCTACTGTGCGGCCCTCTTAAGCATCATAGAGTCATACTGCACGGAAAAAGGCACTTCAGCCCATCCAGTCCAGGGCAACAATCAACCACCCATTGACACCAATTCTACATTAATTCCATTTTTATTTTCCCTCATTCCTATCAGCTCCCACTGGTTTCTATCACTCATCACTCTTCTAGGATCAGGTCGGATGGCACAGAGGTGCAGCTGGTAGAGCTGTGGCCTTGCAGTGCCAGAGATCCGCGTTCAATCCTGACCTTGAGTGCTCTCTGTGTTGAGTTTGCACGTTCTCCCTGCAACTGCGTGGGCATTCCCCAGGTGCTCCAGTTTCCCCCCACAGTCCAAAGAAGCACAGGTTTGTAGGTTAATTGGCTTCTGTAAATTGTAAATTGTCCCAAGTGTGTAGGATAGTGTTAGTGTATGGGGTGATTGTTGATCGGTGCCATCTCGGTGGGCCGACGAACATGTTTCCACGCTCTATCTCTAAAGTCTAAAGTACACACACTGTAATATTGGCTCGCTCCACCTTCACAGATTTGGGAAATCTTAATCTCGGGCACTCCTTTGCAAACGGTAACTTCAGTAGTTCCTTGCTCCAAAAGTCTTTGCTCCAATGTTTCCCCCTCTTTGGCTTTTTTAGCACGGAAATTATAGATTGGGAATTTTAAAAATGTAACATGTTGTTTGGAAGCACTCTGCCTGATGTTGTTGTGAGAATTGCTTCCATTTTTAAGTGGGCTGGTGACCATGAGAAAATAGGAAATAAAAGCTTGGATTTACGGTTGGTTGAAATCTCTGGCGAAGAACTAATGCAGTGCTCTGCCCCAATGTTAGTTTAGTTTTGTTTATTAGTTTAATTTATTGTCACGTGTACCGAGGTACAGTGAAAAGCTTTTGTTGCGTGCTAACCAGTCAGTGGAAAGACAATACATGATCACAATCGAGCCATCCATTGTGTACAGATACACGATAAAGAGAATAACGTAAATAATGTTTAGTGCAAGATAAAGTCCAGTAAAGTCCAATCAAAGATAGTCTGTGGATCTCCAATAAGGTAGATAGTAGCTCAGGACTGCTCTATAGTTGTTCAGTTGCCTGATAACTGAGAAGTGTTGGACTAACTCAGCGGGTCAGGCAGCATTCCTGTAGAATATGTATAGGTAACATTTCGGGTCGGGACCCATCTTCAGTCGAATTGTAGTGGAGGGGAAGTGGGGGCAGGACAAAGCCTGCCAAGTGATAGGTGGGTACAGACGGAGGGGGGTTGGTGATGGGCAGATAGTTGGACAAAGGCCAGAGTCAAAAAGATTTAAAAATGTGAACAATAGAAGGTGTGTGAAATGACAAGAGTCAAGAGTGTTTTATTGTCATATGTCCCAGATAGAACAATGAAATTCTTACTTGCTGCAGCACAACAGAATATGCAAACAAATGCGAAGCCAGAGGAAGAAATATTTGTGGAAGAGGACAGGGGGAAGGGGGTAGGGGGAAATGGGTGTGCTATCAACCCAGGAACCCCCACAATTATCTGGACCACACCTCCTCCCACCCTCCTCTTGTAGAAAGCCCGTCCCCTCCTCCTAATTTCTCCATCTCTGCCACATCTGCTTCCAAGATGAAGCTTTCCATTCTCGAATATCCAAAATACCCTCTTTCTTTATTAAACATGACTCCCCTACTGTCATAGATGGAAGCATGCAGGTACAGCAGGCAGTGAAGAAAGCCAATGGAATGTTGGCTTTCATAACAAGAGGAGTTGAGTATAGGAGCAAAGAGGTCCTTCTGCAGTTGTACAGGGCCCTAGTGAGACTGCACCTGGAGTACTGTGTGCAGTTTTGGTCTCCAAATTTGAGGAAGGATATTCTTGCTATTGAGGGCGTGCAGCGTAGATTTACTAGGTTAATTCCTGGAATGGCGGGGCTGTCATATGTTGAAAGACTGGAGCGACTAGGCTTGTATACTTTGGAATTTAGAAGGATGAGAGGGGATCTTATCGAAACGTATAAGATTATTAAGGGGTTGGACACGTTAGAGGCAGGAAACATGTTCCCAATGTTGGGGGAGGCCAGAACAAGGGGCCACAGTTTAAGAATAAGGGGTAGGCAATTTAGAATGGAGATGAGGAAAAACTTTTTCAGTCAGAGAGTTGTGAATCTGTGGAATTCTCTGCCTCAGAGGGCAGTGGAGGCCAATTCTCTGAGTGCATTCAAGAGAGAGCTAGATAGAGCTCTTAAGGATAGCAGAGTCAGGGGGTATGGGGAGAAGGCAGGAAGGGGGTACTGATTGAGAATGATCAGCCATGATCACATTGAATGGCGGTGCTGGCTCGAAGGGCCGAATGGCCTACTCCTGCACCTATTATCTATTGTCTATTGACCATGGTCTGGTACAGCAATCACAATGCACAGGAACACAAGAGGCTGTAGAGAGTGGTGGACTCAATGAGATCCTTCTTGGGCACAACCCTTCCTCACCATCGAAAGCATCTACATAAGGTGCCACTTCAAGAAGAGGCATCCATCATCGAGGATCCCCACCATCTGGGCCATGCCCCCTTCTTGCTGCTACCATTGGGTAGGAGGTACAGGTGCCTTGTCCTAAATCAACCATCAGGTTCTTGTACCAACCTGCACAACACTAATCCTACTCAGCAATAGCACACTTTTGTCCACCTCTTACACGACCATGGACATGTTTCCTGATTCTGTCTTGCAATTATGTTTTATTTTTGCAGCCTTTTTCCTTTCATTGTCTTAATTTATTCCTAATTTTATGTAGTTGTGTGTTGCTTGAGTCTTTGTGTCTGAGTTGCTGCTGAAAGCAAATGTTACTGTAGCTGTACCTCACCATACTTCTGCAAATGACCACAAGCTCATAAGTTCATAAGTTCCAGGAGCAGAATTAGGCCATTCGGCCCATCGAGTCTCCTCTGCCATTCGAACATGGCTGATGTATCTTTCCCTCCCAACCCCATTTTCCTGCCCTCTCCCCATAACCCCCCGATAAACTCGAGGCACCAGGAAGTACAGATGCGGGAATCTGATGTGGAACACAAAGTGCCGGAGTAACTTAGTGGATCAGGCAGCATCTGTGGAGGGATTGGATTGGTGATGTTTTGGATCGCGACCCTTCCTCAGATATTCACAACGAACTTGACTTGACTCGGATGATCAAGCCATGGTTGCTCACAGCCGTGTGCCGGAGTTCCTCATCAAAGACTTTGTTTCAAGCTTCGGCAAGTTTTCACTCCGGATATCACATAAGTTTCACGCTTCATTTATTTAGCTTTTCATTGATCAATTTATTATCAGAGAACAATTCTTTGAAAACCATAGTATGGTGAAGAGATGTTTTTGTCCACATTTTCCCCCATGAAACTGTGTGACTATTTTTTTGTCATTTATCAGGCATGCATCCACAGTGTTGAAGATTAGCAGTGATGGGAAAGTGCTGCCCAGTTGGTGGCTTGAGTGAGACAAAGTCCTTTCATCCGTGAGCAGGCATCAGCAACACAGGGGTTTCCCAACAGGAATTGCCACGAGCACATTGTTTAGAGAAGCCTTGCGTAATGTCTCTTGTGCAGAGCTCATGGTCACACAAAACCTCTGGCATCACGTGCCAATCCTGCTGTTTCATTAATACCCTGTGTTACAATCACCCACCTGAGTTGCACAGATGTCCAGAACACTAGCCATCACCTCTCAGTCCTTCCTCTCATGGCTTCCGGCTACCAGTCTCTTACCTTAAGAATAGTTCAGATCATGCATCCGGTCACCTACTCTGATATTTTGCTGTGCGTGATGTTAGATGAAGCACTTTCATAAGTGATAGGAGCAGAGGTGGGCCATTCGGCCCATCGAGCCTACTCCGCCATTCAATCATGGCTGTTCCATCTATCCCATCCCACCCAAGCCCATCCTACCTGCCTTCTCCCCATAACCCCTGACACCCCTTTGGTGTCATATTAGGTGTTACTTTGGGTGTCGAAGGTTATGGGGAGAAGGCAAGAGAATGGGGTTGAGCGGGAAGGATAGATCAGCCATGATTGAATGACGGGGTCGTCTCGATGGGTCGAATGGCCTAATTCCACTCCTTTGACTTATGAATGACCTAGTCAGTGCCACAGTGTGTCTGCCAAGGAATGGCACCTCTGACACACGGCCATTCCACCAACAGTAGATCTGAAGAAGGATCACGACCTGACCATCATCTGTCCATCCCCTCCACGGGTGCTGCCTGACCCACTGTTCCTCCACACATAATGTTTCATCAGAATTCCAGCATCTGCAGTCTCTTGTGCCTCCATTCTTCCACCAGCTTTCACCGATTATGAAACCAAACTAACAGGCCTTGAGAAGAAAATGCAGAAGTTCATAAATTTGTTATAAAGTCGTAGATTCATACAGCGTGGAAACAGGCCCAACTTGCCCACACTGACCAACATGCCCCATCTACACTAGTCCCACCTGCCTGTGTTTGTCCCATACCCCTCTAGACCTGTCCTACTCGTGTAAACGTTTCTTTAACACTTTTGAATCATTTTTTAAAGTGTCGTAACGACTTCTGTCCTTTGAGACCAGATCTGTCGTTACATTAAGTTCACCCCAGGCCTCTCACAACCTCCTATTGCTGGCATCACAGGGTCAAGGAGTCATGATGGAGTTGCACACCATAAATATGGGCCGTTTGGCATGTCCATACTCATCCCATTTGACTGCATTTGGATTGTATTCTTCTCTGCCTTCTCTGTCTACTTAAGTAACTTCTTTAACATTTAAACATGGTCATTGTGTCTGATTCTACCACCTCTTGTGTCAGCGCGTTCCAGATAATAACCACTCTGCGCGTAAAATACCTTCCCTTCACAAACTTTTAAAACTCCTTCCTGTCAACTTAAACCTATTGTTTTTGATACCTCTACGATGGGGAAAAAATAGACTATTTACCCAATCTGTGCCTCTTATAATCTTGGTTAAGTTTAGTTTAGTTTAGTTTGGTTTTGTTTTGTTATTTTGTTTCGTTTCGTTTTTTGTCACGTGCGCCGAGATACAGTGAAAAGCTTCTGTTACATTCTAACTGGTCAGCGGAAAGACGAGACATGATTATAATCAACATAATCAAGCCATCCACTGTGTACAGATACAGGATGAAGGGAATAACGTCCAGTAAAGTCCGATTAAAGATAGTCCCAGGGTCTCCAGTGAGGTAGACCGTAGCTCTCTTTATTTCTTTTAGTGATGTTGCTCATCTTAAATCAGCCTGGTTTATTTCTTGTAGACACAAGGAACTGTAGATGCTTTTTTTGACAAAAAAAGACACAAAGTGCTGGAGTAACTCAGCAGGTCAGGCAACATCTCTGGAGAACATGGATAGGTGACATTAACATGGATAGATTCTCAAGGCGCATTCCCAATCTCGTTGTACCCCTGGGTACAATGACAATAAAGATATATTGTAAGAAGGGTCCCGATACGAATCATCACCTATCCAGAGTTCTCCAGAGATGCTACCTGACCCGTTGAGTTACTCCAGCACTGTGACTTGATTTCTTTCTTCATCTTTTCATCTCAAATATAGAATAACTTGCTATATCCTTTTTTTTAATGTTCATTTCCTCTTTTTATTTGGCAGGTCTGATGTCTTTACTTCCCCCTTTTGACCTGGATCTTTTTATAAACTTCTTACTTTGCAGAGCTAATTGGCTCTTGGCCTTCTCCAATCTGTGCATAGCAAGCTCCCACTCCCAGCTCCAAATTAGAATGTCATAGGTTCAATTCCCAGAGACCACATACTTTATTATAATTAAATGAAGGAAAACCACAACCACGCCCAGAGATAAATGCTCTGTTATTTCTTGACGTAAAGTCCAGGAAAGTTTCACGTTTAAATGTGAGGGGGATGGCCTCAGAATTTGATATCTGAAACATAGTTCTTCCAACAGTACAATATTTCCTCATTGGAGTATCATCTACATACTAAAACTCTTGTTTGTTTGTTTGTTTGTTCCTGAACTACAGCCAAAACGGTACACGACAGCGCGACAATTTTAGGCCCACCTTAATCACAGTCGTCCCTTTGGTGCTAATGGAAGAAGTTTCATTGAAATCGGTGTTATATTTTTTAAGTGTTTCACATTTTAAAGTTTAAATCTATCTCCTAGGGAAGGAAGGAGGGAGGGGTGGAGGGAGGGGGGAGGGAGGGAGGATAAGGGGGGTTAAGGGGGATGGAGTGGGGGGAGGGGAAGGGGGAGGGGAAGGGGAGGGGAGGGAGAGGGGAGGGGGAGGGGGGGTGAAGGGGGGAGGGGGAGGGGAGGGGAGGGGGAAGAGGGTGGAGGGAGGGGGGAGGGGAGGGGGGGGGGAGGGGAGGAGGAGAGGGTGCTGCACCAATACAGGAGAGGATTGGGCCCAATAGGTTCACTTGGTCTAGTAGAGTCATAGAACTGTACAGCCCAGAAATAGACCATTCGATCCACCTTGCCGAATGCCGCCCATGTACTCTCGACCATGTTAAATATCATTCCGACTTTGATGCAAATTGTCATTCCTTCATTGTCACCCTTGCTAAAGTTCTAAGTTGATTGTATCATACTATTGGGAGTCCCACCTGCCAGAAGCAGTGGCGCGGTGGTGCAGCTGGTAGAGCTGCTGCCTCACAGCGCCAGAGACCCCGGTTCGATTCTGACCTCGGGTGCTGTCTGAGTGGAGTTTGCACGTGCTCCTTGTGACCACGTGGGTTTCCTCCAGGTGCTCCGGTTACCTCCCACATCCCAAAGACGTGTGGGCTTGTAGGTTAATTGGCCTCTGTAAGTTGTCCCTTGTGCATAAGGATTGGATGAGAAAGTGGGAGAACATCGAACGAGTGTGAACGGGTGATCAACAAACGGCGTGGACTCGGAGGGCTGAAGGGCCTGTTTCCATGCAGTTTTTTTTCAATCAGATCAATCAAGTCTTGTATCGGCTCAGTAGTAAGGCGAACCTTTCAGGACAGGGGAGGAAGAAACTTGAAATGCAACAGAGTCTCTGTCACACACGTCTCACAAATACACTGAAAAAGCAGCAGAACTAACTTCTAGCCGGAATGGGTGACGTTTCGGGTCGAGACCCTTCTTCAGAATGTCACCCATTCCTTCTCTCCAGAAATGCTGCCTGTCCCGCTGAGTTACACCAGCATTTTGTGTCTACCTTCCATTTAAGTCTGCATCTGCAGTTCTTTCCTACACACAACTTCTAGCCTGTATTTATTCCGCTGTTTGAAAAAAACTCTTAGTGGTGTTGGTCGAAGAAACATAGAGTAGTGCATAGCAGGAACAACTCTCCATGCCTGGATAAGATATGTGATAAGGTTTTAGTGAGTGTCAGCCCGGGTAAGTTTGAACCCTATCCAGATGCAACAACGGTTTCGACCTCAGGTGGAACGGCTGTTTCTGTTTGAAGATTGTTGTTTTCTGCCCTGACCTTCCCTCGGACAATATTATTTTCTTCAACCACAAAGTGCTGGAGGAACTCAGCAAGTCAGGCAGCATCTGACGAAGGAATGGACAAATGATGTTTCAGGTCAAGACCCTTCTTCAGTCGGTCGAAAGATTTTCTCCAGCATTTTGTTTTGATTCCAGCATCTGCCGTTCCTTTTGTTGCTGTGATATTTTCTCTGCAGTTCTGTATTCCAGGCTGACTCCTGGTTTGTCTCCCGTAGTTTTAGTTTAGTTTAATTTATTATTGTCACGTGTACAAAGGTATAGTAAAAAGCTTTTGTTTGTGCGCTTTGCAGCCAGTGAAAAGACTATACATGACTACAGTCAAGCCTGTTCACAGTGCAGATACGGGATAAAGGGTATAACATTTAGTGCTAAAGTCCAATAAAGTCTAATTAAAGATAGTTCAAAGGTCTCCAATGAGGTAGATGGGAGGTCAAGACCGCCATCTAGCTGATGAGAGGACCAGTCAGTTGCCCGATAACCGCTGGGAAGAAACTGCCCCTGAATCTGAAGGTATGTTTTCAAACTTCTGTATCTCTTGCCTGATGGGAGATGGGAGAACAGGGAGTGACTGGGTGGAGACTGGGCCTTAATTAAGCTGGTGGCCCTGCCGAGGTAGTGTGAAGTGTAGATGGAGTCCATGGAAAGGAGGTTTGTTTGCGTGATTGTCTGGGCTACGTCCACAATTGGATGGAGCTGCACCCAAGCTATGTTGTGATGCATCCCGAAAAAATGCTTTCAACGACGCATCTGCAGAAGTTGGTGAGGATTGTTGGGGACATGGCAAAATCATAAGCCTTCTCAGGAAGGTGAGGCATTGGTGTGATTGCTTGGCCATGGCTATGGCGTGGCTGGTCCAAGATGAATTGCTGGTGATCCTGTATTTATTCCTAAGAACTTGAAGCTTTTGATCATCTCCACGTTGGCGCCATCAATGCATGCCTGGGTGTGCGTACCGCTTCACTTCCTGAAGTGAGTCACTATCTCCTTTGCCTGCTGTCATTGAAGGAGAGGTCCTTGCCTTGGCACCAGGTTACGAGGCTCTCAATCTCCTTCCTGTACTTCGTCCCGTCATTATGGACTGTCGGCTTTCCTGTTTGACTGTCCTACGAATCACTCATCTTGGACGATATGTTACAATCAATCCCTTTCTGCCTTCCCAGTTGCATGTGAGGTACCCATTGGAACATTTCTGAGGGTCAGGAGGCCTCCTGATACTCTGGCCAACGTAAATATCATCGGCGATGCTTCATTCAGTTTTTGAAAAGAAATCACAGGAGAATGAATGCTTTCAGAACACTGTGAACCAACAAACATGACTTAACAACCACAGTGCTGATACTGATTAACCAATACCAATCATATCCTGCCATGTTCTAAAGATATGATTGCCCTTGCACCTTCCCGTTTAGACATGAGGAACTGCAGATGCTGGAATCTTGCATGGAACACAAAGTGCTGGAGTAACTCAGGTGGTCAGGCAGCATCTCTGAAGCACATGGATAGGTGATGTTTCAGGTCAGGACCCTTCATCAAACTCAAGTGAGAGGAGCCAATAGAGAAATTGGTGAGGGTGAGGTCAAGTCCCCCTGTTAGTAGAGGGGGAAGTGACTGGGACAGTCCGAAGAAGAGCCTTCAGACTTTAGAATTTACAGCATGGAATAAGGCCCTTTGGCCCAACCAGTGATCACTCCGTACACTGGTTCTATCCAACTAATTAGATACAATTAACATTTTACAGAAGCCAATTAACTTACAAACTAGTGCGTTTTTGGAGTGTGGGAGGAAACCAGAGTACCTGGAGAAAACCCATGCGGAGAACGTACAAACTCCGTTCACGCAGCACCCATAGTCAGGATCAAACCCGGGTCTCTGACACTCTAAGGCAGCAACTCTACCGCTGCTCCACTGTGCAGCCCCCTCCCGCCCACCAAGAAAACCACCTTGGCTCTGAGTCCTGCTCTGTTCACTCACACGCTGCAGCTTTGGCTCTTGTCTAGCAAGGGGGGAGGGGGGGGAAAGGGGGGAGGGGGAGGGAGGGAGGGGGGAGGGGGGAAGGGAGGGAGGAAGGGGGGAGGGAGGGGGGAGGGAGGGGAGGGAAGGGGGGAAGGGGGAGGGAGGGGGGGAAGGGGGGAGGGGAAGGGGGGGGGGGAAGGGAGGGGGGAAGGAGGGAGGGGGGAAGGGGGGAGGGAGGGAAGGGGGAGAGAGGGAGAGGGGTTCTGAGCGCAGACCCGTTGATCCCCCCACATCTGTGCTGGAGTCTGTAACGGGGGGGACGAGGGTTCGAGTCGTGGGAAGTGTCACCCAACTTGTCTCTCTCTGTCTCTCTGTCTCTCTCTCTCTCTCTCTCTCTCTCTCTGTTCGTGTCAAAGTTTCTCGGTTCATTTCCTCCGGCTTGTGTGTGTGTGTGTGTTTTCCGGGTTCTGCCCCTCTGTGGATGTCAGTGTTTCCTGTGTTTGTCAGTGAGGCTGCGGGCAGAGGGGATAGAGAGTGTGTGTGGTGTGTGTGTGTGTGTGAGAGTGAGAGAGAGACACATTCAGCATGGAGTGACAGTGCCCAGGTGAAGCTCTGCCCTTGTTGCACGTCGCCCAGGTGGAGGGGAGGGGAGGGGAGTGGAGGGGGAACATTGCAACAACTTTCCGACAAAAAAAGATAAAGTGTGTGGAAGATGGCAAGAGAGCTCCCAGCCAAGAGCCTGGATAACATTGATCTCTCCTGCTTGCGGGTAAGTTGCATTTGGACGCCTGTGACTGACTGTGCGGAGTTTGGTGGACTGGGTGAATATGTGAGACTCAATGAATTAACGTACCCGGTCCGTTCTCAGGCTAATGTCAGTGCCATTCGCTCATTGCAAAGATCATAAGCTTTTTAAATCGACTTTTTTTTAAAACGTGAAGCTTTTAAAAATCTACTCTCGCATCAATTGGTCTGAGCTGTGTAAGTGCATTCTGTTGTCGCTCCTGTGGTCCCTCCAGTTACTGCTTGAGGAACTACTTACCCCAGCACACATCCACACTGGCATTTATTCAACAGCTTCGGCCCACAATGTCGTACTGTGCTGGCTATGAAGCCAAGACCATCTGCCTGCACATGCCCCATAATAACCCTCTATTCCCTGCACATGCCCCCATAATAACCCTCTATTCCCTGCACATCCAAAAGCCTCTTCAATGCCATTATCTTTTCTGCCTCCACCACCACCACCACCACCACCACCACCACAATACAAAGTGTTCCAGGCACCCACCACCCTCAAAATCAAAACTTGCCCCACGCATCTCCTTTAAATGCTGCCCTACCCGTGGTAAACTCACTGCCTTACAGTGCCAGAGACCTGGGTTTGATCCTGACTACAGGTGTTGACTGCACTGAGTTTGTACGTTCTCCCTGTGTGACAGCGTGGGTTTTCTCTGGGTGCTCCGGTTTCCTTCCACGTTCCAAAGACAATAGGTGCAGGAGGAGGCCATTCTGCCCTACGAGCCAGCACCGCTATTCAATGTGATCATGGCTGATCATTCTCAATCAGTACCCCGTTCCTGCCTTCTCCCCATACCCCCTGACTCCGCTATCATTAAGAGCTCTATCTAGCTCTCTCTTGAATGCATTCAGAGAATTGGCCTCCACTGCCTTCTGAGGCAGAGAATTCCACAGATTCACAACTCTCTGACTGAAAAAGTTTTGCCTCATCTCAATTCTAAATGGCCTACCCCTTATTCTTAAACTGTGGCCCCTTGTTCTGGACTCCCCCAACATTGGGAACATGTTTCCTGCCTCTAACGTGTCCAATCCCTTAATAATCTTATACGTTTCGATAAGATCTCCTCTCATCCTTCTAAATTCCAGTGTATACAAGCCTAGTCGCTCCAGTCTTTCAACATATGACAGTCCCGCCATTCCGGGAATAAACCTAGTAAACCTACGCTGCACGCCCTCGAACAGGTAAAATTGTAAATTTTCCCTAGTGTGCAGGGTTGTGCCAGTTTTCAGGGTAATCGCTGGTCGGGATGAACTAGGTGGCCCGAAGGGCTTGTTTCCTTGCAGCACCAGAGTTTGGTTGCTGTCTGTGTGGAGTTTGCATGCTCTCCCTGTGACCACGTGGATTTTCTCCCATGTGCCAAAGATGTGGGTTTGTAGGTCCATTAGCATCTTTAAATTGCCCCTAGTGGATGAGAAAGTGGGGATAATAGAGGACCAATGTGACCAGGTGTTTAAAGGTTGCAGACGGGCCTGTTTCAGTGCTGTATCTGAACCAATCTCGGTGTGATTCCAACCCATGAACCTGTGTCAGACTCCAGGACCCTGACTCCAGTGTACTAACATCAACATGCCACTACTCTTTCCAATGTACTCATGTATGGAGCAGCAGGTAGAGTCAACCAGCACAGAAACAGGCCATTACGTCCAACTCGTCCATGCCGGTCAAGGTATCCCATCGAACCTTGTCCAATTTCCCCATGTTTGGCTTGTATCCCTCTAAAGCTTTCCTATGCATGTTCCCGACCAAGTATCTTTGAAATGCTGTTATAGTAACTACCTCCTCTGTTAGACAATAGACAATAGACAATAGACAATAGGTGCAGGAGTAGGCCATTCAGCCCTTCGAGCCAGCACCGCCATTCAATGCGATCATGGCTGATCACTCTCAATCAGTACCCCGTTCCTGCCTTCTCCCCATATCCCCTCACTCCGCTATCCTTAAGAGCTCTATCCAGCTCTCTCTTGAAAGCATCCAACGAACTGGCCTCCACTGCCTTCTGAGGCAGAGAATTCCACAACTTCACCACCCTCTGACTGAAAAAGTTCTTCCTCATCTCCGTTCTAAATGGCCTACCCCTTATTCTTAAACTGTGGCCCCTTGTTCTGGACTCCCCCAACATTGGGAACATGTTATCTGCCTCTAATGTGTCCAATCCCCTAATTATCTTATATGTTTCAATAAGATTCCCCCTCATCCTTCTAAATTCCAGTGTATACAAGCCCAATCGCTCCAGCCTTTCAACATACGACAGTCCCGCCATTCCGGGAATTAACCTAGTGAACCTACGCTGCACGCCCTCCATAGCAAGAATATCCTTCCTCAAATTTGGAGACCAAAACTGCACACAGTACTCCAGGTGCGGTCTCACCAGGGCCCGGTACAACTGTAGAAGGACCTCTTTGCTCCTATACTCCACTCCTCTTGTTACGAAGGCCAACATTCCATTGGCTTTCTTCACTGCCTGCTGTACCTGCATGCTTCCTTTCATTGACTGATGCACTAGGACACCCAGATCTCGTTGAACTCCCCCTCCTCCTAACTTGACACCATTCAGATAATAATCTGCCTTTCTATTCTTACTTCCAAAGTGAACAACCTCACACTTATCTACATTAAACTGCATCTGCCATGTATCCGCCCACTCACACAACCTGTCCAAGTCACCCTGCAGCCTTATTGCATCTTCCTCACAATTCACACTACCCCCCAACTTAGCATCATCTGCAAATTTGCTAATGGTACTTTTAATCCCTTCGTCTAAGTCATTAATGTATATCGTAAATAGCTGGGGTCCCAGCACCGAACCTTGCGGTACCCCACTGGTCACTGCCTGCCATTCCGAAAGGGACCCATTTATCCCCACTCTTTGCTTTCTGTCTGTCAACCAATTTTCTATCCATGTCAGTACCCTACCCCCAATACCATGTGCCCTAATTTTGCCCACTAATCTCCTATGTGACCTAAATCAGTCACCTCCCCTCAAAATCCATGTCTCTAGTTCTTGATTCCCCTAGGCTGGGTAAAATACTCTTCCTATCTATGCCCTTTCTGATTTTATGAGCGTGCGACTACTAAGGCCCCCCTCGGTCATGGCTGACCATGGGTGATGCATCCTGGTTGTTGGCTGTTTGCTCCAAACCTCGGCAAGAGCAGCGTTGATGTGTGGGTCGGATGCAAGCCTGGGCGATGTCATATGAAGGACAGGCTGTTGCCCATGCAGCACGTCCCCCATCTCCACGTCACTGATCGATCCAAAGGAACAGCAGAGCCATTACAGTTTGGCACCAGCGCCATCACAGGAGCTGCCAGAACGAGGTTGTAGACAACGACGAACTGCCTTAGGGACTCCGACTGTGGAATTTTCTTGAGGTTTACTCCTGGAGCCTTTGCCATGACTGGATATGGCCACAAGGCAGTGGAGGTTTTAGATCAGAGTTTTCCCTCTCCTGGATGGCCTGCCTTCCCAGGCTGACGAGCCTTGTCTGCCCGAAGCCCGTAGCATTTTTATAATTGTGAGCGTTCTAGCATTTTTATAATTAATTGGCTTTAGAATTATTCATCTCTGTTAGTGGTTGGTAAAACAAATTCTCTTCTTTTATTTGTTAAATCCCATTTTCTTTCCTCAGGATCCTGCAGGAATATTTGAGTTGGTGGAAGTGGTTGGCAATGGGACCTATGGCCAAGTCTACAAGGTGAGGGTTTGCTGTACTGTTCGCAAGATGGCTGAAGTTGTTTGAGTTTAGTTAATGTCATGTGCACAGTCTGGCAAATGTGTAGACATTCATAAATCATAAGTATAAGAAAATAACTGCAGATGCTGGTACAAATCGATTTATTCACAAAATGCTGGAGTAACTCAGCAGGTCAGGCAGCATCTTGGGAGAGAAGGAATGGGTGACGTTTCGGGTCGAGACCCTTCTTCAGACTGATGTCGGGGGTGGGACAAAGGAAGGACATAGGTGGAGACAGGAAGATAGAGGGAGATCTGGGAAGGAGGAGGGGAAGGGAGGGACAGAGGAGCTATCTGAAGTTGGAGAAGTCGACGTTCATACCACCGGGCCGCAAACTGCCCAGGCGAAATATGAGGTGCTGCTCCTCCAATTTCATAAATCATAAGTTCCCTTGTCTATTTCTAGACTTTCTTTTGTCAGCGGTGCTGTGAGGAGGGATTTACAGAGTGAGACAATATACATCACTTTGATCCTTGCCACACCACTGATCTGATCTGTGATCTGAGATTGAGCATTTTCCTGGAAGTTTTGTCACACTAAATGTCTTCCCCCCCCCCCCCCCTCCCCACCCCATCCTGTTCGCTCTCACTACAGACTATACCATAATACATAGAAGCAGAATTAAATCATTCAGTCCATCGAGTCTGCCCCACCATTCAATAATGGCTGATCTAGTTTTCCCTCTTAACCTCACCCTCCTGCCTTCTCCCTGTAACCTTTGATGCTCTAACTAATCAAGAACCTGGCGATCTCCACCTTAAAGGCAAAGGCATTACATCCTTGCTTTTATATTCTAGTCCCCTCAAAATGAATGCTAACATTGCAGTCAGAGACATATTATGCTTTCTTTACTGCCAGTACTGCTGTAACAAATAAATGGAGCAGTTTAATGAGCACTTCAAATATTATTTGAATGACTTGCTTGTGGTAATATCCCTCGGGCAAGAGGGTGGTGGAGGCAGATACACTCATAACACTTTAAGAAGTAACTGGATGAACATGGAACCATACCTCACAGGAATGCACAATATCCACGCTGAACATGATGCCAAGATAAACTAATCTCATCTGCCAGCACATGATCTATATCCCTCCATTCCCAGCATTCATACAGCACACGAATCACCAAGGCACAGAAGGCTGTGGATGAAGTGCTTGTAAACTGGATTAGTACAGAAGGGTAGTGATGATTGGTACAGACATAGTGGGCTGAAGGGCCTCTTTCTGTGCTCTACAACTTGGTGACTCTCCCAGGCAAATTTTAGTTCCTAGTGACTTCAGGACATAACAGAAGTCTGCAACCAAATCCAATTGGGCTCTCGACTCGAAACATCGCCTGTTCCTTTTCTCCAGAGATGCTGTCTGACCCGCTGAGTTACTCCAGCTTTTTTGTGTCTGTCTCCAATTAGAATGAGGTGACTTAACGGGTTGGGCAGAGTTATTGGTTACATCGGGAATTATCCTGCATTGTAAAACCTCTTCAATTGCGATTACATACCAAATCATCGATTATCTTCTTAGGAGGAATTCCAGGCGGATGAGGAAATTGCATTAACCTTGGGGGCAATTACCACAGGAAGTTTGCAGTCCAATTTCCTGGTGGGAGGGACTTAATTAAGAAGTGAATGTGAACATGTCAAAACATGTCTGACGTCTTTGTAATTCTTCACGGTGGTTTGGGGAGGACAGTGGAACTGCCAATGTTATCTGGCTGGGTTGTTGGCCTTGTAACCTTGGAGTCATTTCTACAGAGGAGCCCGGAACACATGTTCCTGCACGGTGGAGCAGCACTAGAGCTGCTGCCTTACAGCGCCAGAGACCCGGGTTCCATCCCAGCTACAGGTGCTGACTGTACTCAGTTTGTACATTCTCCCTGTGAATGCGTTGATTTCGTCCCACACTCCAAAGACTTGCAGGATTGTAGGTTAACAGTCTTCAGTAGAGATTGTAAATTGCCCTTCGTGTGTAGGATAGCAGGAGTGTGTGGGGATCGCTGGTCGGCGTGGGCTGAAGGTTCTGTTTCTGCATTGTAAACTAAACTAATAGGTACCATGCAACAAGCATTGGTGTGGACCTGCAAGTTGATGGACACATCTTGCCTCAAACTGTTGCTTTTTGCTCGCATTGAGCATTTAAGACCACGCAGAGCAACAGATAGACCACAATGTGAATCTGGACAAAGTACGTCTAATACCTCTGCCATTTTTGATATTTGCCAGTATAAACTCTCTAATCTCTTTGTAAAAAAAAAAAAATCGTTGTCATTGCCATTCTGTCACGTTGCTGTTTGTGAAACATTGTGTGCGTAAATTGGGAGCTATGTTTCCTGTTTCAAAACAGCTCAGAAGTCGTTCACTGACTGTGAAGTATAGTAGGATGTTCCAAGTGACTTGTATTCGGGCGGCTCGTATTTAGAGCAGTTGCCTCACAGCGCCAGAAACCCCGGCATTGATCCTGACCTCTGGTGCTGTCTGTGAGGAGTTTGCACATTCTCCCTGTGACCATGTAGGTTTCCTTCGCGTGCCCCGGTTGCCTCCCACACCCCAAAGGCGAGCGGTTTGTAGAATAATTGGCCATCTGTAAATTGCCCCCAGTGTGTAGGGAGTGGATGCAAAGTATGATAACATAGAGTGAGTGTAAATGGGTGATCAATGGCGTGTGGGCTAAGGGGCCTGTTTCCATGCTGTCTCTTGCAATCAATAAATGCAGGTACTTCATTTTGTTAAGATGTTATGTTACATTGCTCTTCAAGAAACCCCAGGAATATTTCAACAATACGAACTAGTTTATATTTCTGAAACCAATTGTTTATTTTCCATTTTTTCTCGCCCAGCTAACTCTGCCCCATCCTGGGTAGTTGTCCTTCTATCAGTTTTATCACTGCTCATAGGAAGGTGGTTACATTTGTTCAACCATCCCCCCTGTGAGGGAAAGGATATAGGAGGAATGAAGTAGGGTCCCAGCCTGAAACGTCACCTAATGTCTCAATGGTTATTTATTGTCACATGTACCGAGGTACAATGAAATTATATATATATTTTTTGCGTATGTTCAGTAAACTATCATGTATAGAAGCACAATCCCAGATTAAGTGTGTAGTAATAATCCACTGAGACCGTGTAAAAGAGTCGGCAGGTTTTGGCACAATTACCAAAGTCCAAGTTGCTTTAGGTGCAGTTGTCCATAAAGGCCTGTTGTCTTGGCATTGCCTGACCATGCCTATCTGGGTTCTCCAGAGATGCTGCTTCACCAGTGCCGCTGAGTTACTCCAGCAGTTTGTGTCTTTTTAAAGGAGAATAAAACAGGATCAGCTTAAATGGGTGGTTGATAGTTGACATGGACTCAATGTGCCGAAGGTCCCGTTTCTGTGCTCCAACTCTGGAATTTCAGGCTTCATTAGTGAACTTAAATATGTACAGACCATGTTTTATATTTCTGCTAAACCATTGCATTGTGTTCAATATATGCAACAGCCTTGTTTTCCCTTTGCTCCTAATTATATACCAGATGCTATGGTTGGAGTACAATTCAATTGCATTCTGTGCGATTGTTAATGAAAATTTCTGTTTCCTTTCCTATTTCGGCTAATTGTTGTTCCCCAACATCCTTGTTCCCTTTCCTGAGTTTGCTCTGGGTAAAGTTAGGTGTGAATAGTCTGTTCAACTATTGCTTCCATCAAAGAGAGGCCTAGGGCTGATCACAGACTCTCTTCAGAACTTCTGATGCATACCTTCTATGTTCCTTCTGAAATATTCATGATCCCATGCTATAGAGTGCCCGAGCACTAGAACAAAACACTTCAAGCAAAGCTTTATTGGTTTTCGCAACATGGGAACAAAAAAAATGTATTTTTTGAAGTAGAGATGTTTTGAAACTGCGGAATAAAATGTTGCAGAGAATAGAAAATGACCTGAGAGGATAAGTTCATCAGTTGTCGGAGCAGAATTAGGCCAATCGGCCCATCAAGTCTATTCTGCCATTCAATCATAGCTGATCAATATTTCCTTAACTCCATTCCCCTGCCTTCTCCCCATAACCCCTGATACCCGTACAAATCAAGAACCTATCAATCTCCACCTTAAAATTTTCCATTGATGTGACCTCCACAGCCTTCTGCGGGAATGAGTTGCACAGATTCACCACCCTCGGACTAAATAAATTCCTCCTCGTCTCCTTTCTAAAGGTACGTCCTTTTATTCTGAGGCTGTGGCCTCTGGTCGTAGATTCTCCCACTAGTGGAAACATCCTCTCTACATCCACTCAATCCAGGCCTTTCACTATTCAGTAAGTTTCAATGAGGTCCCCCTCATCCTTCTAAATTCCAGCGAGTACAGGCCCAGTGCTGTCAAATGGTCACCATATGTTAACCCTATCATCCCTGGGATCATTCCTGTAAACCTCCTCTGGACCCTCTCCAATGTCAGCACGCCCTTCCTCAGATATGGGACCCAAAACATCTCGCAAGATGAGATGGGTGGTTAGTAACCCGACACGGTGTGCATGACAAAGCTTGTAAGCCAAACTCGGCCTAATTATTACAGAAAAAGCCTTACCAAGCCTATAACACGAAGTGCAAGAGGAATTCAACAGATCAGTCATCTATGGATGGAATGAATGGATGGATGATGTTTCTGGTCAGGACCTTTTAGCTTGATAGTTGGAGGGGAGAGAAAGCTGGGAAAGAATGTTGGGGGTGGGGGCAGGATAAAACCATGGAAGTGATGGGTGGAAACGGGTGAAGGGGGGGTGGGGAACGGGGGCGGGGGGAGGTTGATTTCAATCAATGGTACTTTATTGTCGCATGTACCGAGGCACAGATAAATTCATTTTTGCATATAGATCGGTACATGTATTACAATACGTAAGCACATCTTGGATACAATACAAGTGTGTAGAAATAGTACACTAAAACAGTGAGCGAGAGTCACCAGACTCTTGGCAGGAGTAAGTGATGAAGGCTAGACACAAACCCTGTTACCTGTATGTGCCAGGCTTTGTCCAGCCCCCATCTCTCTTCCAGTTTTCGACCCCCTACTACAATCGGCCTGAAGAAGGGTCTGTCCATTTGCTCCTGACCCTCTAAGAGAAAATATTTCACGTCATTGCCATCTTAAATATGTGACCATTTCTTTCTAAACCACTTCTAGATTCTCCCACAACACCAAATATCCTCACCACAGCCATCCTGTCAGACTTTACTGGACTATATCTTGCACTAACATCATGTTAGTTATTCATGTTATTCCCTTTAGCGTGTATCTGTACACTGTGGATGGCTCCATTGTAATCTTGTGTTGTCTTTCCACTGACCGCTTAGCACGCAACAAAAGCTTTTCACGGTACCTCTGTACACGTGTCAATAAATTAAACTAAACACTGTTGAACCTTGTGTAGGCAGGAACTGCAGATGCTGGTTTGCACCGAAGATAGATACAAAATGCTGGAGTAACTCAG
This sequence comes from Rhinoraja longicauda, assembly GCF_053455715.1. Lineage (NCBI taxonomy): Eukaryota > Metazoa > Chordata > Chondrichthyes > Rajiformes > Arhynchobatidae > Rhinoraja > Rhinoraja longicauda. Next base: position 10,887,681 of record NC_135967.1, on the reverse strand, counting down.
CAGGAGAGGCAGCATCTCTGGATAGAAGGAATGGGTGACGTTTGCCATCTCTCAGTCTGAAGAAGGGTCTCGACCCAAAACGTCACCCATTCTGTCTATCCAGAGATGCTGCCTGTCCCGCTGAGTTACACACCATTTTGTGTCTATCCCATTGAATCTCTTGGGCTTCAATCAAATTGCCCCTCACTCTTAAATGCCAGTGGATACTGGCTTAAATGCCAGTGGATACTGTGTCCAACCTATCAGCGAAAACAATCCCTCCATTCCAAGAATTCATCTTGTAAACCTCTGAACTGTTTTCAAAGCATTTACATCCTTCCTTAAAGAGTGGGAGCAATACTGCACACAATACACCAGATGTGTTCTTACTACACCAGATGTGCTCTGTACAAGTGAAGCATAACTGCTTATTTTGCATTCAATTCTCCTTACAATAGTCAATAACGTTCTTTGACTTTAATATACATTTAGATTTGGCTAACCAAATTGGTAACAACGGGATTTCCAGGAGTGTATACGGGATGGTTTTCTAAGCCAATATGTAGAGGAACCAACTAAAAAGCAGGCTATCCTAGACTGGGTATTGGGTAATATGTTGTTGTTGCTGTTCGTCCTTCGGGTTCAAAGATGACCATGACTTCACTTTCAGTTGGAGGATTGGTGACTGTGGGTCCGGAAGTGACTGGTGAGGCCAATCCGGGCCCGGAAGGCACGCCCACACGTAGGACACAAGTGGATGGGTGCTGCAGTGGAAGTCGAGGTAGCCCGGGCCTTGCGCGCGGTGCGGTTCCTCTGGGCCTCTGCAGTGCGTCTGTTCTCTGCTGCACGGGCTCCTGTGGTGAGCTTGCTACGCCAGGTTGGACGGTCCAGAGCAAGAGACTCCCAAGTGCTGAGGTTGATGTCTAAGTCTTTGAGGGACACTTTGAGACAGTCCTTAAACCGTTTCTTCTGTCCTCCTACTGAGCGCTTGCCCTGACACTGTTCTCCATACAGAAGCTGTTTTGGCAGTCGACTCTCGGGCATTCTGACGACAGGGCCTGCCCATCTGGCTTGGGCTTTCAGTAGGAGGGTGTGGACGCTGGGGATTCTGGCGTAATAAGGAAGGATTAGTTAGCAATCTGGTTGTGCAAAGCCCCTTGAGCAACAGCAACCATAGTATGGTGGAATTCTGCATTAAGCTGGAGAGCGACACGGTTAATTCAGAGACCAGGGTCATGAACTTTAAGAAAGGGGACTTTGATGGTATGAGACGGGAATTGGCAAATGATTCTTCGAGGGTTGACGGTGGATAAGTAATGGCAAAGATTTAAAGGTAGCATGGATGAATTACAACAATTGTTCATCCCTGTCTGGCGTAAAAGTAAAACGGGGAAGGTGGCTCAACCGTGGCTAACGAGGGAAATTAGGGAAAGTGTTAAATCCAAGGAAGAGGCATATAAATTAGCCATAAGAAGTAGCAAACTGGAGGACTGGAAGAAATTTAGAATTCAACGGAGGAAGACAAAGGGGTTGATTAAGAGGGAGGAAATAGAGCATGAAAGAAAGCTTTTGGGGAATATAAAAACTGTCTAAAAGCTTCTTTATATATGTGAAGAGGAAAAGATAAGTGAAGATTAGTGAAGACAAATATAGGTCCCTTACAGCCAGAAACGGGTGAATTTATAATAGAGAAACAAGGAAATTGTGTAAGAAGGAACTGCAGATGCTTGTTTAAATCGAAGATAGACACAAAAAGCTGGAGAAACTCAGCGGGACGGGCAGCATCTCTGGAGAGAAGGAATCGGTGACGTTTTGGGTCGAGACCCTTCTTCAGACTGGTTGGGGATAAGGGAAACCAGAGATATAGATGGTAATGTGGAGAGATAAGGAACAATGAATGAAAGAGATGCAAAAAAGTAACGATGATAAACTGGCCATTGTAAGCTGTTTCTAGGGTGAAAATGAGAAGCAAATGGGCCTTGAGTAGGGGAGGGAGAGAGAGGGAATGCCAGGGCTACCTGAAGTGAGAGAAACCAATATTCATACCACTGGGCTGCAAGTTGCCTAAGCGAAATATGAGATGCTGTTCCTCCAATTCGCGTTTAGCCTCACTCTGACAATGGAGGAGACCAAGGACAGAAAGGTCTGTGTAGGAATGGGAAGGAGAATTAAAGTGTTCAGCAACCGGGAGATCAGGTAGGTTCATGCTGGCTGAGCAAACTGTTCCGCAAAACATTCGCCCAGTCTGCGTTTGGTCTCGCCGATGTATAAAAGTCCACATCTTGAACAATGGATACAGTAGATGAGGTTGGAGGAGGTGCAAATGAACCTCTGCCTAACCTGAAAGGACTGTCGGGGTCCTTGGACAGAGTTGTGGGAGGAGGTATAGTGACAGGTGTTGCATCTTTTGCGGTTGCTGGGGAAGGTACCTGGGGAGGGGGTGGTTTGGGTAGGAAGGGATGAGTTAACCAGGGAGTTGCGGAGGGAACGGTCTCTGCGGAAGGCGGAAAGGGGTGGAGATGGGAAAATGTGGCTAGTGGTGGGATCCCGTTGGAGATGGTGGAAATTTGAGGATTGTGTTGTATGCGACAGCTGATGGGGTGGAAAGTAAGGACGAGGGGGACTCTGTCTCTGTTGCGACTAGGGGGAGGGGGAGCAAGGGCAGGGCTGTGGGGTTCCGAGGGGACACGAGTGAGGGCCTCCTCTATGATGGGAGAGGGGAACCCCCGTTCCCTAAAGAATGAGGACATCTCAGATGTTCTAGTATGGAACACCTCATCTTGGGTGCTGATTCAGCGTAGACGCTTTGGTTCTGTCTTCACTAAGGAAGACCCAAACAATCTCCCAGAAATACTAGGGGATTGTGGATCTTGCGTGAGGGAGGAACTGAAGGAAATTCACTTTAGCCAGGAAATGGTGTTGGGTAAACTGTTGGGACTGAAGGCACATAAATCCCCATGGCCTGATGGTCTGCATCCCAGAGTACTCAAGCAGGTGGCCCTAGAAGTCGTGGATGCATTTCATGATCATTTTCCAATGTTCGAAAGACTGTGGATTAGTTCCTGTGGACTGAAGGGTACCTAATGTAACCCTGCTTTTTAAGAAATGAGGGAGAGAGGAAACAGAATTATAGATCAGTTAGCCTTACATCAGTAGTGAGGAAGATGCTTGAGTCGATTATTAAAGGTATAACAGCAGCACATTTGGAGAGCAATGACAGTATTGGTCAAAGTCAGCATGGATGTATGATAGTCCCAAATCATGCTTGACAAATCTGGACTTTTTTGAGGATGTAACAAGTAGAATGGATAAGGGAGAGCCAATTTTCCATCCATTCAACTATCTCTCCTTGTTGAAATCCTTGAAGTATACAACATCCACACCTTTGCCCTCATCAACCTTTGGTTACATCCTCAAAAACCTCAATCAGATTTGTGAGACACTATCTCCCATGTTCAAAACCATGCTGATTGTCCCCAATCAGCCCTTGTCCACCTCGTCAGTGAGAAATCATCTTGGGTTGTTGTCGGGGAGAATAGTTTTGCATCGTGCTCCACTCTTTCCTGCCTGCTCCAATTGCCGCTTGCTTTCAGGGTCAATGTTATTGAGCAGCTGGAGGTCATTCAGCCCATTAACCCTTTGTTAGCTTTGAGTGGAGAAATCCCCTCTGATGCACTGTCTTGCCCTTTCCTCTCAGTCCGACAAATTATTTTCCCGAGAGGGCCTATTTAATCCACACTTGGAAGCCCCAAATGACTACTATCATCTGCACAAGATCATCACTGCTCTGTAACAACAAAAAATATGGAGGTACAGTGAACAGCACCAAAGTCCCAAGACCTCGGATGCTGTCCGTGTGGAGTTTGCATGTTTTCCCTGTGACTGCGTGGGTTTAAATCCATGCGTTCCATTTTCCTCCCACACCCCAAAGTCTTATGGGTTTGTAGGTTTGTTAGCCTCTGTAAATTGCCCCTAGTGTAGCGAGAGGATGCTAAAGTGGGATAACATAGAATTAGTGTGAATGGATAATCAATGGTTGGCATGATCTCAGTGGGCCGAACAACTGTTTTCATACCATATCTTTCAATAAATCAATTCAACAACATCTTGCTTGCATCCTTGGCCCAAAAGCCATGCCTCCTGATCTTTAAACAATTTGGGAATGTAAACAGCTTATCTCTGGTTGCAGAAATGCTGCCTTTTTTAAAAACGTTTCCAGTGCTTTTAACACCATCCGGCCTGCACTGCTTGGGAGCAAACTGCCGAAGATGTGGGTTGGTGCTCCATTGGTATCCTGGATCACCAACTACCTGACTGGGCGACAACAGTATGTCAGGCTACAGAACTGTGCCTCGGGCATGGTAGTGAGCAACACAGGGGCCCCACAGGGGACGGCCCTCTCTCCCTTCCTGTTCACCATCTACACCACGGACCTCAGATATAACTCGAACTCCTGCCACCTACAGAAGTTTGCAGATGACTCTGCAATTGTGGGCTGCATCAGTGAGGGGAGGGAAGCTGAATACAGAGGTGTAGTCAACAACTTTGTGTGTTGTGGGCTGAATCACCTGCAGCTCAACACCAACTAGACGAAGGAGTTAGTGGTGGACTTTAGGAGGAGAGGAACACCCTTGTCCCCTGTCTCCATCAATGGTGTGGATGTGCAGTTTATCAAGGAGTACAAATACCTTAGAGTGTAACTGGACAGTAAACTGGACTGGTCCAGGAACGTTGAGGCCCTGTCCAAGAAGGGGCAGAGTCATCTGTACTTTTTGAGAAGGCTCCACTCCTTCAATGTCTGCAGTAAGATGCTGCCGATGTTCTACCAATCGGTGGAGCCAGTGCCATTTTATTTGCCGTGTGCTGAGGCAGCAGGGCGATGGCCACTGGGTACGCCAATAGAATGAACAAACTCACCAGGAAGGCCGGCTCTGTCCTGGGGGCAGACTTGGATTCATGGGAGGTGGTCTTGGAGGGGAGGATGCTCCTCAAACTGCAGAGCATCCTGGACAATACAGCTCACCGCCTCCATGTCAAGTTGAGGAGTACCTCCAGCAACAGACTGGTTCAACCAAGATGCAGGACAGAGCGCCACAGGTGATCCTCCTTCTCTGTGGCTATCAAACTGTACAACTCCTCTCCTTCTGTCGTGGGGTAGACCCCCCCCCCCCCCATCCCCCCCAAAAAAATCTTTGCATATCCCCATTTCCACTTATCACTTTAATTTCATGCTTCATGTATTTTGTGTTTTTATGATTGTTGGCAGATCAATTTCCCTCCTGAGACAAATAAAGTTCTATCGTATCGTGATCTGCTGAGTTACTCCAGCATTTTGTGTCTATCTTGCCTCTAGCGGCACTGTCTTGGACACCACTGTTATCCTCCTTGGCTCCAAGGAGAACAGCCCCACTTCCACTGCCCAGTCTTACACTATCATGATTATAATGTTAGTAACCAGAAGGTGGTTGATGGAGAAGGAATTATTCGCAACCTGAATTAGCACCTACATGAATAGAGATGCATGTGGATGATATTCCTAGCCTGTGCTCTGGAAAGTTTGGCTGAGAATTACAAGTTCGCTTGAAGATCTGACTATGCCAACAAGAACTTGGCTGCATTTTGTAAAAGGTTATTGAGCCTTTCATCTGAGAGAAATGGATAATCAAACTAACCTGTATTAATCTGAAACTAGCCACATTCCTCTTTCATTAAAGGGGCACAGTGGTAGAATTGCTGCTTCACAGCATCAGAGACCTGGGTTCGATCCTGACTACGGGGGCTATCTGTACGGTGTTTGTCCGTTCTCTCTGTGACCACGTGGGTTTCCTGTATATTGCCTTTAGTGTACAGGAAATGGATGCGAAAGTGGTTTAACATAGAACTAGTGTACAGGTGATCGATGGTCGGCGTGGGCCGAAGGGCCTGTTTCCATGCTGTATCTCTAAACTAAATTAAACAAATGCCATAATCATTGAGGTTCACTGCAAGAATTCTGAAGCAGCACCTGTGTTTGTGGAATTGAGGAATGCATTGGCCAAAACCTCAGCTATTTCCTAAAATATTACAGCACGTCACTCGATAGGTCGAAATGCCTTCCAGCTCCACCTTGTTTATATTTGGCGAAGCCAGTGGTTTGTGTTGGCAAGCACCATACAGTCTGATGCAATGCATTGGATGCTGCTCTTAAACTGAGCCATTATTCCTCTTTCAACACATGTAGCATGACTTTCTTTTAAAGACAGATGAAGAGGAAACCAGTGTTTAGGTGTTGGTCACTAGTGACTGCAGAAACAAAAGAGAGGGGTTTGATTTGGCCAAATTCAGGAGCAGGTTATGCGTCACCTAACCTTATTTTTGATAGGAAAGTTTAAAAAGTAGCTTGCGAGGTTTAGTCAATATGTTCTGATCTTGTGCAATGTACAAAATGCTGGAGTAACTCAGCAGGTCAGGCAGCATCTCGGGAGAGAAGGAATGGGTGAAGTTTCGGGTCGAGACCCTTTCTTCAGACTTTGAGTCTCGCCTGGGAGTTGGGTGATATATATATATATATATATATATAGCCTTAGGCTGCATGTTCCAGGCACTGACTACTCCCAGCATAAACGACCTGCCCGACACATCTCCATCACCCAACTCCCAACTGCATTGTGGGTCACCCAGCCTTCTTTAGGAGATGTGTCGGGCAGGTCTTTTATGCTGGGAGTAGTCAGTGCCTGGAACATGCTGCCTAAGGCTTTAGTTTTTTTTTGTTTTAGAGATAGTGTGGTAACAAGCCGTCCGAATCCACACCAACCAATGATCACCTGTACACTAGTTCTATCTTGCACACTGGGGACAGTTACGCGCAGAAGACAATTAACCCACGATCCTGCGCATCTTTTGGTTGTGGGAGGCAACCGGAGAAAACGTCGTCACAGGGAGAACGTACAACCTCCATGCAGATCGCACCCGTAGTCGGGGTCGTACCCAGGTCTCTAAAGACAACAACTCTACTACTGCGCCATGGTGCCACCCACTGTGGCGTGGCATAGAACAGTGGCGTTTTTAGATGGGTACATGTATATGGAGGGATGTGGGTCATGTGCAAGCAGAGGAAATTGGTTTAATTTGGCATCATGTTTGTCACAGACCTGAATCTGGTGCAGCAGGTAGAGTTGTGGCCTCAGAACGCCAGCAACCCGGGTTCAATCCTGATCGTGGGAGGTGTCTGTGCGAAGTTTGCATGATCACCCCATGACTGCGTGTGTTTCCTCCAGATGCTCCTGTTTCCTCCCACATCCCAAAGATGTGCAGCTTTGTAGGTTAAATGGCCTCTGTAAACTTGCCCGTTGCACATCGGGATTGGATGAAAAAGTGGGATAAGGGAACTAGTGTGAATGGGTGATCAGCAGTTGGCACGAAAATCTTTTTGTTACACGCTATCCAGTCAGTGAAAAGACTACACATGATCACAATCAAGCTTTCTGCCGTAAGCAGATGCAGAATAAAGGGTTTAGTGCAAGATGGGGTCCGATTAAAGATAGTTTGAATGATTCCTATGTGGTTGATGGCAGGTCAGGGCCTCTCTCTTCTTGGTGAGAGGATGGTTCAGTTGCCTGATGATATCTGAGAAGAAATTGTCCTTGAAATGCAGGTATGTCAAAAATCTGGTCATCTCCACAATACTGACTACTAATACTGACTAGCTAATTAAATTATTGCATCGTATGGGAGGCGCATTCCCAATCTCGTTGTACCCCTGTACAATGACAGTAAAGATATATTGTATTGTATTGTACTGCATCTGGAGGTTTTCAAACCTCTGTACCTCATGTTTGATGGGAGAGGGGTGACCAGGGTGAGACTGGTCCTTGATTATGCTGATGGCCTTGCCAAGACAGCATGAAGTGTAGATGGAGTCAATGGAAGGGAGATTGGTTTGCATCATGGTCTACATCCACAACTCTGCAATTTCTTGTGGTCTTGGAAGGGAGCTGTTCCCAAACCAGGCCATGATACGTAGATGCTGCACTGATGATGGAGCGAGTGTATGATTGAGATATTAGTTAACGTTGTAGACTTTCCCAACTGCAGATAGAGTGGTTTCCTGGCCATTCCTTGTTCTTAAACTCCTCTCTACTCTTGAAATTGAAAGTAAATTACCTTTCAGTATTTAAGGCTTGAAATCCTAATTTGTTTGAACTTGGTATTCTAACCTCTGGAGTCTAAATCAGCATCTATCTGGAAATGTGTGAACACAGGTAGTGGAGTTTACTGGGGAAAGATTCGACCAGTAAATTATTTGATTTGAAGATCTTCCAGTGTTCCGACTGCTATTTATCTTTCAAATTAACATTATCAGAACAGATTGACCCTTTTAACCTCTGTATCGTGTTTAGGAATGTGCTTTGCACAAATGTCTGAGAGTAAATACTTCAGTAGCTTTCTGTTACCTCCCTGGAGAATTTTAAGATAACTTAAGAATGTAAAATCCACATGCAATTTCTTTTAATATCATCCTTGTTCTCGATGTAATACCATGCTGAAAGGATTGCATTCACACTACGGGCTCCTATATTTCACAAGGTGTCACATAGTTTATGTAATTGATGGCATAACATGCTTGACAGCTCCAGCTTTAGTTGCCACAATCACCCCAATATCTTTCTTTTCAAATAAAAATGGCCTCCCCACAAAATCTATCAATAGACAATAGACAATAGACAATAGACAATAGGTGCAGGAGTAGGCCATTCAGCCCTTCGAGCCAGCACCGCCATTCAATGCGATCATGGCTGATCACTCTCAATCAGTACCCCGTTCCTGCCTTCTCCCCATACCCCCTCACTCCGCTATCCTTAAGAGCTCTATCCAGCTCTCTCTTGAAAGCATCCAACGAACTGGCCTCCACTGCCTTCTGAGGCAGAGAATTCCACACCTTCACCACCCTCTGACTGAAAAAGTTCTTCCTCATCTCCGTTCTAAATGGCCTACCCCTTATTCTCAAACTGTGGCCCCTTGTTCTGGACTCCCCCAACATTGGGAACATGTTATCTGCCTCTAATGTGTCCAATCCCCTAATTATCTTATATGTTTCAATAAGATCCCCCCTCATCCTTCTAAATTCCAGTGTATACAAGCCCAATCGCTCCAGCCTTTCAACATACGACAGTCCCGCCATTCCGGGAATTAACCTAGTGAACCTACGCTGCACGCCCTCCATAGCAAGAACATCCTTCCTCAAATTTGGAGACCAAAACTGCACACAGTACTCCAGGTGCGGTCTCACTTGTCTTCCTCGCCTGAAAAGAAACTTGTTCAGATATTCGTGCCATTAAACTTCCACCCTTTGCTTTTCGATTCCTGAGCATCACAGCGTCCAAACTCCATGTAGTAGAGTGCAGGTTTAGCAGCATAATCAGGGAAACTGCATGCGGTTCACCCTGAATATCACCTATGATCTCTCGCATTCAAATAAGAGGCAATTTATTATTTTCCGGAGTCGAGTATTTTCAATTAGTATCCAATTTATTTCTGTGTTACAAAACAGGTTACTGTAACTTTTGAGATGTATTTTAGTTATTGGTGTTCCGAATTTTTGCCTCTTGAGCTGCCAAAGCACACTGCAATTGAAATGTTTTGAGCTTATAGCCAGTAATTTCGTGATGAAACAGATTAAAGAGAGCCATCTTAGAGTTTAGTGTTGATTCAATGTTTGTGGGTCATGGCAAAGGCTGCAATGTATATTTTGTCACAAGGATAATTGGCAGGCTGGCTAGAAACCTGAGCTCCTGATGTTTTTCATACTTGAAAGCATGTTCACTTATCTAAGCTTGCTTGGTACTTTAATTATGGATTTGGCCTGTGAAAACTTTCTTAAAGATCAGAAATCCCTCTGTGGGACCTTGCTGTATGGGAATATCTCACGGACGGACTGACGCCAACATTGACATAGCGTGTTTAATGAAATAAATGTACACCAAGGTGTTTGAGGTGTGTTATCAAACAAACATTTGCTACTGAGTCACACAAAGATATTTGGACCGAGGGAGTGCAGAGTGACACAGCAAGTGGAGGTACGTCCGCTCTGTGCTTGAGACCCAAGTTCAAACCTGACCTCGGGTGCTGACTGTGTGGGGTTTGCACGTTCTCTCCTTGACCACCCGGTGCTCTTGTTTCCGTTCCCATACTAAAAGATATGCAGGTTGGTAAATCAAATGGTCACTATAAACTGCCCCAAATGTGTAGTTAAATTACTTTAGTTACTTTGGAGATACAGCGTGGAAACAGGCCCTTCGGCTCATCGAGTCCGTGCTGACCAGCGATTACCCCGTACACTAACACTACACTACACTACCCTCCTGTCCGGTAAGGCAACAACTCTACCACTGTGCTGCTATTGTGGAATTAAAACCTTGATTGTCACAGGGACCATGAACCCACCAAACCACAGGTGCCTGTCTGATCACTAATCCTCTGCAAGGAAGGAAATCTACTTTTCCAGATGGCCTTTCCAAAGACTTGTTAAACCACTCATTTCAAAGGGATTTGCGGATGGATCTTAAATCACTGTCCTCAAATCCTGTAAATATTCTACTCTTGTCTCTTCTTTAAAATGTCCTTATAGATACCCGTTTCTTCCCTCTGCTCAAGTAATTGGTCTCAGTGCCCCATCACTGGCATTAACAGACCTGCTGGATGTGATGCATTGACGAATGAATGTTTATGCTGACTGCTGTGTAATCTCCTTTTCAATCCTTCAGAATCCTACTGCAGCTGACTCATTCCTTTTAAAAGTTGAAATATTTCCACTCAAAGCTCGCAATTGATTCAACAAGTCATGGTCTCTGAAGGGTGACACTTTTATTTCTACACATAATATACACTGTGCGATTAAAAAGTGTCCATGAATCTTTTACCCAGCTCCCAGTACATATAAGTAACAAGATCTTTAATTGCCGACAATTATTTTAAAGCCTATAATTTTCTGATACATTTCATTCCACAATTTAATACCTGAATATATTAGTGATTGCATTGATTAGTGTCGTTCCTGCTGTAGTGTGTTGCCGCTTGTTTCAATCTGACAAAGCTCTTTCAGATGAAAGAGCTGCTGCCTCACAGCAGCCAGAGTTCCGGATTTGATCCTGATCTTAGCCGCTGTCTGTGAGGAGTTTGTACGTTCTCCCTCCGACCGCGTGAGTTTTCTCCAAAACTCCCATAGAAACCCAATAAAGGAAACTCATCCTGCAAATTGCACACATTTTACTCTCAGCCGAATGTTAAACTAATTATTTTTTTAAAAAGGAGCATTAATCATATCACACGTTAAACTAAAACCTGCAAAATAAATTCTCCATTACAAAACTAATTTACCTTCGCGATTTTTAAAATGGAAGTGAATTTGAAATTAATTATGCCATAAAATGCTTTTCCTTGAATGGAGTCGGTGGGCCGAAGGGACTATTTCCAGTCGGTATCTTTCAATCAATCAATCAATGGAAGAAATTCGAGCGATAAACAGAAGCAACAAATCCTATATGCAGAAGTATTATATAAAACTTTAATAAAAGAAAGTTGTAGAGTTTTGTAAAATAACAAGGGCAAAACATTTTATGGCATCATTAATTTCAAATTCACTTCCATTTTAAAAACCGCGAAGGTAAATTAGTTTTGTAACGGAGAATTTATTTTGCAGGTTTTAGTTTAAAGTGTGATATGATTAATACTCCTTTTTAAAAAAAGAATTAGTTTAACATCCGGCTGAGAGTAAAATTTGTGCAATTTGCAGGATGAGTTTCCTTTATTGGGTTTCTATGGGAGTTTTGAGAATAAAATAGCTTTTCATTGTAATGAAACAAAGAAAAATGATCACAACTACGTATTTATATAGTCAAAACTTCATGAGTCATTTCACTGCTTAACATGTCATGATGCAAAAAGTATTATTTTTTCTGTGGAAATGTTAATGGCATTCAATTGTGCTTTGACTGTCTCTCAAAATATAACATGCCTTCAGAATGTAATAATAATAATAATAATAATAATGCATTACATTTGTATAGCGCTTTTCTAGAAACTCAAAGACACTTTACATATTAGATAAAACATAAAAATAAAGAAATAAACGAACAGAAAAGGAAGAATAAGGTGGAGTGACGGTCAATGATTGAAGGCGGTGTTGAACAAGTAAGACTTCAGTGATGTTTTGAATGTGGTGAGTGAGGAGGAGTCTCTGACGGTTTGGGGTAGTGAGTTCCAGAGGGTGGGAGCAGCGATGGAGAAAGCCCTGTCCCCCCAGGATCTGAGTTTGGTCCGGATGGGGGGGGACAGGAGGTTAGCAGCAGCAGAGCGGAGGGTGCAGGTGGGAGTGTGTCTGTGGACGAGGTCAGTCAGGTAGGATGGGGCCAGGTTATGGAGGGTTTTGTAGGTCATGAGGAGGATTTTGTACTGGATTCTCTGGGGGATGGGGAGCCAGTGGAGCTTGTAGAGGACGGGGGTGATATGGTCACGGGGAGGGGGGGGGGAGTGGGTGAGTAGACGGGCAGCGGAGTTCTGGATGTATTGGAGATACATCCAATGTACATGTACATGTACAACCAATGATTTTTTTTTAAACCCCTGCAGATGCTAGAAACCTGCGATAAAACAGAAAACATTGGGGGGAAAATAACATAGCAGGTTAGACAGCATCAGTGGAAAGAGAGACGGTCAATGGGTCAAGTCTACTTTCTCCTAGTTCTGATAAAGGGTTGCAGACTGGAAATATTGACTATTTCTCTTTACACAGATGCTGCCTGACCTGCTGAGTATTCCCACCATTTTCAGGGGGTTTTTTCATCTCTGAATGTGCAGTTCAAGAAAGATTAACTAAATTCATTTTGACAGTCTCTGAACTAAGGCTGTCTCTCTGCCTCCGTCTCTTATAACATTTATTCTACTGCTAAATTCAGAAAATTGTAAAAAAAATGTCAGTCAATTGTAAAATGGCCAAGGCTGCATGCTGCATGATGATCAGTAACTGTTGATTAAGGCATTGTTTAGTTTAGTTTGTGATTGCCAGGTGTACCAAGGTACAGTGAAAAGCTTTTTGTTGCGTGCTATCCAGTCTGGGAAAAGACAATACATGGTTACAATCAAGCTGTTTCTAGTGTACAGATATAGGATAAAGTGAATAACCTTTAGTGCAAGACAAATTCCATGAAAATCCCATTGAGCATAGTTCAAAGGTCTCCGATGAGGTAGATGGCAGGTCAGGACCACTCTCTTGAGTCCGAAGAAGGGTCTTGACCTGAAACATTGCCTATCCATGTCCTTCTGAGATGCTGCCTGACCTGCTGAGTTACTCCAGTACTTTGTGCCCTGTGTATTAATCAGCATCAGCAGTCTCTTGTCTCTACACGAGACCTGCTTGTTCTAACCGAATTAAATAAATACCTTGGGAATAAATTAATTTTGGTTAACTGAATTAGATGGAGGAAAGTTCTAATTTGGAGAAGCTGACCTAACATCAAGGTGGCACAGTGGTGCAACAATAGAGTTGCTGCCTCACAATGCCAGAGACCCAGATTCGATCCTGACCTTGGGTGCATGACAAAATGGAAAGCTTTCCTCCCACATTCCAAAGACATGCAGCTTTATAGGTCATTTGGCCTTGGTAAATTGTCCCTAGTGTGTCGGATTGAATTAGTGTGCAGGGTGATTGCTGGGGTAATCGCTGATTGGTGTCGACTTGGTGGGCTGAAGGGCCTGTTTCCACGCTGTATCTCTAAACTAAACTAAAGTAAACCTGGTTATGATCAGGTCTGATGACCCTTTCTAAGCCTCATGTTCTGCTCCATCTAGGGTTGCCAACTTTCCCACTCCCAAATAAGGGACAAAAGGTGATGTCACCACCCTGCACCTCACGTGACCTCACCCAGCCAGCGGCCACATGTTCCCGCTCCACCAATGGTGGCCGGCTGGGCCGGGAGGCAGGTTGCTACGCAACCTCCGTTGGACAGCACCCGGGCCTCCGGGCCTACAGTGGCCCCCGGACCCACAATGTCTGGGCCTACGGTGTCCGGGCCTACAGCGCCCCCTGGGCGTAATACGGGACAGGGGCGGTCCCATGTGGGGCAATCCAATTTAGCCCAATATACGGGATGTCCCGGCTAATACGGGACAGCTGGCGACCCCAGCTCCATCTGAGAACATTTGTTCTGCATTTTGACCTGAGGATGACTTCAGCCATCGTCTGATATTATCAGCAACCTATCAGATAACCACTTGAACTCTTGAACTTACTTTCACTGGTGCTCAATGCAAAAGCCAATATCTCTGCCAAAAGTACTTGTTTCATTTTATCATTATTTCCAATTCAACTTTTTGTTTCTATGAATCCTTGTATTGGTCAGGTGTTGGGGTATTAGAGTCATGGAAATCATGTCCATGCCCACACTTCTGCCCACCTGTATTTATCCAGTTTGCCAACATTATCCTGTATTGGTACATAGAAACATAGAAAATAGGTGCAGGAGTAGGCCATTCGGCCCTTCGAGCCTGCACCGCCATTCAATATGATCATGGCTGATCATCCAGCTCAGTAACCTGTACCTGCCTTCTCTCCATACCCCCTGATCCCTTTAGCCACAAGGGCCACATCTAACTCCCTCTTAAATATAGCCAATGAACTGGCCTCAACTACCTTCTGTGGCAGAGAATTCCACAGACTCACCACTCTCTGTGTGAAGAAATGTTTTCTCATCTCGGCCCTAAAAGACTTCCCCCTTATCCTTAAGCTGTGACCCCTGGTTCTGGACTTCCCCAACATCGGGAACAATCTTCCCGCATCTAGCCTCTCCAACCCCTTAAGAATTTTATATGTTTCAATAAGATCCCCCCTCAGTCTTCTAAATTCCAGCTTTAGTTAACTGTGGATGGCTTGAATTGTAATTGTGTATCGTATTTCAGCTAACTGGGAAATACGCAAGAAAGCTTTCCACTGTACCCTTGTGCACAGGGCTACAATCTAAACTATTAGGACCATCTGCTTCTATGCCATGCCTATTGAAATGCCTCTTAAATATCCAATTCCAACAGTTCCAGGTATCAATCACACTCTTGGTAAAAAAGCTTGCCTCTCAGATTAGCTGTAAGTGGTTCCAGTGATGGTTCTTGATTCTTCCCCTGGTGTCACCTCTGCTCTCAGTGGTAACAATTGAAATGACACTCTTTGCATTAAATCAGCCCTCTGAGACCTTGCCCTTCACGAGCTGTCCTACCCTCTCGAACGTCCCTTTCCTCTCGTTCGGGATGATCCAATTCCATTTGAAGTCCGAATTCGATTCATTGCCTGCCCCCAGATTTTGGTTCAATTGTTTGTTGAAGCTTCCATCCCAGAAACATTTTCTCAAAATCACAATTTTATCATATAGTTGCGTCATCTACTCTTTCATAAAACACAGAGCAGTACAGTCTGAAGAAGGTCTTGACCCAAAACATCATCCAGTCCTTCTCTCCAGAGATGCTGCCTGTCCCGCTGAGTTACTCCAACATTTCATGTCGATCTACAGCACAGGAGCGGGTCACTTGGCCCACAATGTTTGTGCCGAACATGATGCCAAGTTACACTGATCTCATCTGCCTGTATATGATCCATATCGCTCTCTTCCTTGCACTTCCATGTGCCAATCTAAAAGCCTCTTAAAGGCCACTATCATATCTTCCCCCACCACCCCTGGCATTGTGTACCAGGTCCCCACCACCTCAATGTGAAACCAAACTTTCCTTTTACCTTTTTTATATTTTAGCTTCGACCCAATTCACAGAGCATAAACTACCATTTTGAAATGCCCCATTAAGTCTAAAATTTTAATCAATTCAAATGAACTCTCAAACCTAATATCAAGACTTCCTTTCAGAAGTAAAATACGAATGGTGGTTTCTGCATGAAGGAGCACAAATGATCAAGAAGATATTTGAAATACTGTAGCTGGAAATGTATTGTGCAAAGATTTTGTAAAATCTATCTTCAATGCTATCAAACCAAAATGTCATCATTCACGGTTGCCCAGATTGCCAGTGTTTGGACTATTGTGGTCTTGTGCAATGTTTCAATAAGTTGACAGAGGTAGGAATGCAACACATAGGAACAAGTGTGGGACACACATTACAGTCATGAACTTTTGGTTCAATGCAGAGTGGGAGCTCTTTTTTTTCATGATATAACAATCAATTTCTATTTCACCTCTCGACTTAAAGGTGCAGTGTGGAAATAGGCCCTTCGGCCCACTGAGTATGTGCCGACCAGCAAGCATCCCATACACTAACATATCCGACACACTAGCGACAATTTTACCCGAAGCCAATTAATGTCTTTGGAGCGTGGGAGGAAACCAGAGCACCCGGAGAGAACTCGCACCGTCACAGGGAGAACGTACAAACTCTATACAGACAGCACCCATAGTCAATGTAAGAAAATAACTGCAGGTGCTGGTACAAATCGAAGGTATTTATTCACAAAATGCTGGAGTAACTCAGCAGGTCAGGCAGCATCTCAGGAGAGAAGGAATGGGTGACGTTTCAGGTCGAGACCCTTCTTCAGACTGATGTCATGGGGGCGGGACAAAGGAAGGATATAGGTGGAGACAGGAAGACAGTGGGAGATCTGGGAAGGGGGAGGGGAAGAGAGGGACAGAGGAACTATCTAAAGTTGGAGTAGTCAATGTTTATACCGCTGAGCTGCAAGCTGCCCAGGCGAAATATGAGGTGCTTTCCCTCCAATTTCCGGTGGGCCTCACTATGGCACTAGAGGAGGCCCATGACAGAAAGGTCAGACTGGGAATGGGAGGGGGAGTTGAAGTGCTCAGCCACCGGGAGATCAGGTTGGTTAAGGCGGACTGAGCGAAGGTGTTGAGCGAAGTGTTCGCCGAGCCTGCGTTTGGTGCTGCTCTAGATGTCAACTTCTTTACGTCGGCGAAAGCAAATGCAGGCTCAGCAATCGCTTCGCTTGCAGCCCAGCGGTATGAACATTGACTTCTCCAACTTTAGATAGTTCCTCTGTCCCTCTCTTCCCCTCCCCCTTCCCAGATCTCCCACTCCCATGACATCAGTCTGAAGAAGGGTCTCGACCCGAAACATCACCCATTCCTTCGCACCCATAGTCAGGATTGAACCTGGATCCACAGCACCGTAAGGCAGCAGCTTTACCAACACCATTGTGCCATACATCTGAGAACTCATTCCTTCTTCCTGCTTCCAGCTGGCAGAATGTCCAAGAGCTTGAACACGTGCAACACCAGATTCAGGAACAGCTGCTTCCCCTCTGTTGTCAGGCTTCTGATCGGCCTTTCCATAAGCCAGGGTACTGTCTGGCTCACCTCTATCCCATTGTGGACATTGGCTTTTGTTTGTGAAATTGATGCACTTCATTGCTGAGAACTATATTCAGCACTCTGTATCTTCCCCTTTGCTCTATCTCTTGTAGTTAAGTTTGACTTGATTGTATTTATGTTTAGTATAGCTGATCTGTTTGGATTGCATGTAAGGCAAAGCCTTTCACTGTACCTCTGTACACGTGACAACAATAAACTTTAAAACTGAACTGGCACCCATCTGACCTGTGAATGGTGGGAGCAATGTCATAACAGCAATGACAGAAGTTCCAATCCTGCAGCCAAAGGTTGCTACACCATTTGAGTTTGCCTGCCGCCTATCTGATGAAATGGGACAATCCACTACCAGTTTTTAGTTAAGTTTGGGGGTTTTGGTTTTGGAGTCTCAGTTTTAGATTTAATTTATTGTCCCATGTACCGAGGTACAATGAAAAGCTTTTTTGTTGCATGCTATCAAGTCAGCGGAAATGCTATACTCGATTATAATCAAGCTGTCCAAAGTATACAGATACAGGATAAACGTTTCATGCAAGATAAAGTACTGTAAAGTCCGATGAGGTCTCCAATGAGGTGGATGGTAACACTTAGTTGGTCCAGATCCCATTTATTTTTTTCAAGAGGTCAATCTTTTAATGAAGGCAAAGAAACCAACCTGAGCGTTGGTCCTTTAAACAACGGGGTTAGGAAGACTTGGTTGACGTCCACGTAAACAAGAGCTGCGCTGAAGATGAATGTTGTGCACTGTTTCAAATGCTGTTGCCAGTTGAGGAAATTCTCCACTGGAATGCTGAAGGGAAATGGAAAGCCGGAAAAAGAATGGAAGGGTGATTTTCCTTCTAAGTGCAAAGACTTCCAGAACAATGAGTACAATTGCTTTATTCTGAGTTAATGCAAAATTTTCATAGTTTTATGAATGAATTTCTGGTCTGAGGATTTGGTCACAACTTACTTTTTGGATAAATCGCAATGAAGGCTGCATCTGCTTAATGAAGTCTTCACTACACTTGTGGGTCTAAGTCTACAATCCCAGGTATATGTGGAGTCCTACAATGGATGATTCTCTGGGTTGTATCAAGGGACTGGAGAGATGCTTACAATAAATATCTGTTCTGCTCCTGATTTGGGTCCGTTCCTGATCCATTAACTCATGCAAACACCACAAATATTATTTTTTTAAAGTGTAGATGCTGGACATATTCAGCAAGCCAAGCATCTACTGTAGAGCGCAAAACAGTTAGTATTTCTAAATCATGGTCTTTCAATGGAGAACTCTCAGCAAATAATAGATCGTTGACCTGAAATTCTCTCTGCCTCCCTGGATGCTGTTCAACCTGCTGAGTATTTCCAAAATGTCATTAAAAAAAATCCGATACTACTGTGACTGAGTTCTGGCTTATGCATCAACAGTAAAAAATATCACTGAAGTGGTTACAAAGGTGTCAACAGTTTCAGGAAACTTTCTAGTCAAAATAATAGCTGTGCTTTTTCAATGTGGTGAGGAGGTTATTGTGGAGCATTGTTGAGATTGTTGGAGAATTGATGACATTGCATCATTTTAGGATTTAAAAAAAAATTCCACCATATGGGCGGCACGGTAGCGCAGCGGTAGAGTTGCTGCTTTACAGCGAATGCAGCGCCGGAGACTCAGGTTCGATCCTGACTACGGGTGCTGCACTGTAAGGAGTTTGTACGTTCTCCCCGTGACCTGCGTGGGTTTTCTCCGAGATCTTCGGTTTCCTCCCACACTCCAAAGACGTACAGGTATGGAGGTTAATTGGCTGGGTAAATGTAAAAATTGTCCCTAGTGGGTGTAGGATAGTGTTAATGTGCGGGGATCGCTGGGCGGCACGGACTTGGTGGGCCGAAAAGGCCTGTTTCCGGCTGTATATATATGATGATGATGATGATGATATGGCGGCACGGTGGTACAGCGGTAGAGTTGCTGCTTCAGCGCCAGAGACCAGGGTTCGATCTTGACTACGGGTTTGCACATTCTCCCCGTGACCTGCGTGGGTTTTCTGCAGGATCTCTGGTTTCCTCCCATACTCCAGGCACATATAGGTTTGTAGGCTAATTGGCTTGGTATAATTGTAAATTATATTTAGAGAGATATGGGCCAAGCGCGGGCAAATGGGACTGGTGTGGATGGGGCAAATTGAGTCAAAGGGCCTATTTCCACTCTCTCTGACTATGCCATTTTAAACGGGCATCCCAAGGTCTACCATTTTGTTTCCAGCTCCAATTCCTCCTTTCAATTATCAAACAAAGAGATTAAAAACAAAATAGGAAGCGTTGATTTGGTTTCATTCTTATGACTCTGCAATTTGTTGCATTTTAAAATGTGTATGGGAGCAGTTGTATTTTTATGTACCTTATCTATTTAGTAGATCAAGCTATGGTTTAGATTGGTATTGGTTTAGTCATGCAACATGCAACATGAATGAAAGTGTGGATTCTGTGTAGTTGACCAAGGCAGAGGTTTATTAGTGAAATCAAAGCAACTTCCAGGAAATCCTTGGGAGTGTTTCATGGTTTTCAACCAAAAAATGAAATCCTCTTAAGTCGCCATAAATGGGTCGATACATGGAAATGATATTGGCATCGGATTTTTATTGTCACATGTACCAAGATATTGCGAAAAGCTTCGTTTGCATGCAATCCAGTCAAGTGATACTATGAAAAAAGACAAAGTGCTGGAGTAACTCGGTGGGTCAGGCAGCATCCTGGTGATGTTTCAGGTCACACCTTTCTTCAAAATACTATGCTATAAATTCTGTTACAAAGTCATATCCTGCGTGTGTGCAATCCAGTCATACATAATTACAACAGGTATTGCAAAGATAAAAAATAACCTGAGTGTAGAATATAGTGTTGCAGCATTTTAGATTTACAGTTACAGAGAAAAAGTGTAATGAGGTAGATTGGAAGATCGGGCCTACATCCTAGTTTATGAGGGTTTCAGTTGTCTGATTGCAGTGGGGAACAAGCGGTTCCTGAATTTGGTGTAATATGTGCTTTGTAGCTTGAGCATCTCCTGCCCAACAGGAGAGGGGAGAAGAGGGAATATGAGTGATCATTGATCATGCTGGCTGCTTTCTTGAAGCTGCGTGAAGTGCAGATGGAGTCGATGGTGGAGTGACTGGTCTGTGATGGACTGGGCTACATCCACAACTCTCTGCAATTTCTTGCGCACTTGGGTAGATCTGTTGCCTAATTAAAATGCGATGCTTTCTACGGTGCATCTGTAAAGTTAGTAAGATATGTACGGCCTGCTGTTTCAAAATAGAGTTCTTGGAGGGTTTTTGTTTCGAAGAAAAATCAAACCGTTCTTGCATAATTGTGCAGAGCAAGAAAAAGAAAACCAAGATCTGAATTTATAGGGCACCCTGAACAACACCTACAAATTCCAGAGAGAAAAGGAACTGTGGATGCCGGTTTACAAAAAAAAATGACAATGTGCTGGAGTAACTTGCATGGGTCAGGCAGCATCTCTGGAGAACATGAATAGTTGACGTTTCAGAATGTAGATACAAAATGCTGGAGTAACTCTGCAGGCCAGGCACCATCTGTGGAGAACGTGGATAGTTGATGTTTCAGGTTGGGACCTTTCCAGATGTTGTTTCAGAAGAAAAATTCCAGATGTGTTTAGGTTCACATGCAGCCAGTGCACAGATGTAAATGGACTGCTCCTTTGAGAATCCTTTTAAATTATTTTGGAGAGGGTATTGAGTAAAATTTGCTGCTATTGCTAGGTTTTTTTGAGACTACGCTTGATGGTAATCAATGTTTGACGGGACAGTTTTCAAAATAGAATTGGGCACAAAATTTAATTAAGTCGCAAAACGCTCTCCAAATCAGTACTCTCACAGCCAGACATTAGTTCCCTCAAAGTTAATTGATCTCGAGTACAGAGCACATGATAAACCTTTCAATGCTTTTAAGCTCTTATTGCTGATGAACAGAGGCTAGTGTTTTATATTAAAATGATCTTACAGTTCCTTGTTATTCTAGACGATGCTTTAATGTGTGTGACGGTCCTTCTCAAAGCACTTTGGAAGTGTTTTTAAATCTCCAACATGACCACAAGCAGAATTCCACCATTAATCATGAGACAACAATGAAAGCCTTTAGTTTTTGGTCTCTGGAGTTTGTGTCTTAAGTTTGGACCTGATGCTGAGTAAAATTAATATTTTGTTTTACTTTAGTTTAAATACAGCACACAAACAGCCCCCCCTCGACCCATTGAATCAGTGTCGACCAGCGATACCCACACGATAACGCTATCCTCCACACACTAGGAACAGTTTGCAATTTTACTGAAGCCAATTAGCCTACAAAACTACATCTTTGGAGTATGAGAGGAAACCAGTTTTGGTTCAATTTATTGTCATGTGTACCGAGGTACAGTGAAAATCTTTTGTGTGCTGACCAGAAAGAAAATACATGGTGACAATCGAGCCATTTACAGTGTACAAGACAAGGGAATAAATCAGAGCTCCTGGAGGAAGACCAGGCAGTCACGAGGATAACATTCAAACTCCGTACAGATAGCACTGGTAGTCAGGATTGAACCTGGGTCTCTGGTGCTGTAAGGCAGCAACTCTACTGTTGCACCACTGTGCCACCCAAGCCAGAGGGTTTTGACAGAAGAAACTGTTTTGAGCTTTTAATTGTCCTTCGTGTCACAAATGTGCCTTCTCCATTTACCCTTTACATTCAGCCTAGTTGCCTCCACAAAGCATATTTTAAATAGGTTCCTTCTCTCCTGAGATGCTGCCTGACCTGCTGAGTTAATCTAGCATTTTGTGAAATAAATATTTTAAATAGGAACTGAGTTTTGCATTGTATAGCACTGTTCACACCCTTCTGATATCTATCAAACTGCTTTAATCAGTGTGGTTTTTTTTAAGTGAAGTTTCGGATGTAATAGTGGAAATTTAGCAGCAGGTTTACCCACAGAATAATTTCACAAACAGCCAGGTAATCTTTAAAAAAAATAATGTTGACAGAGTCGTCAATATTGGCCAGGACAGCTCCAAAACCAAAGCACCACAAAGTGCTGATCATCTGAAGGAATATAGAGACAGAAAACACTTTCAAAGTTACTAGAAAAAGATGACCTGCAATACTTGGCAGGCCCAGCAGCCTCTCTGGAGGAAGAAACGGTATTGAAGTTTTAGATCAATGATTTTTCCAGATAACTTTGCTGAAAGATCATCCATATGAAGCATTAATTCTGTTTCTATTTCCATGAATGCTGCCCAATTTGCTGAATATTTCAAGCCTTTACCTTTTTTTTTAGGCCGGGTACATGTCTTCAAAATGGTGCCACAAAATCTGTGGTATTCCTCTTGCACAAGCAGAGGGACTCATTTTAACATCTCCTCTGATAATGCGGTATTCCTACAACTGTGCACTGAATCAACAGCCTGAATATTTGCAATCTATTGTCTGGAGTGGGACTTGGAATTTTGTATCATCGGTCTTGAAGGCAAGAGTTTTTCTTATCGAGGCATGGGTGGTATCTAGATAAACAAAGGCTCATGGACTGGAGAGGGTTTAACCTTTCAAGCTCTTGTATAAGCACAAGGGTTTTATCTGGGTGCTCTGATTACCTCCCACATCCCAAAGATGGTGGGTCCAGAGGTTAAGTGGTGATTGTGTACGTGTAGGTGTGTGGTAGAATCTGGGGCAAGTTGATTGGGATGTGGCAGGAATAAACATTTAATGTATTGTCACGTTTACCAAGGGACAGGGAAAAGCTTTTTTGCCGCTTGCTATCCAGTCAATGGAAAGACTCTACACACTTACTATCAAGCCGTCCAATGTGCAGATACAGGGTAAAGGGAATAACGTTTGGGGCACGGCGAAGTCCGATTAAAGATACTCCGACTGTCTCCAATGAGGTAGATGGTAGGTCAGGACTGCCTTCTAGCAGGTGGTAGGGTGGTTTAGTTCTCTCACAGCTGGCAAGAAGCTGTCCCTGAATCTGGAGGTGTGTGTTTTCACACTTCTCGACCTTCTGCCTGATGGGAGAGGGCAGAAGATGGAGTGACCGGGGTGAGACTGGCCCTTGATTATGCTGGTGGCCTTGCCGAGGCAGCGTGAAGTGTAGATGATGTTGATAGAAGGGAGGTTGGTTTGCGTGATGGACTGGACGGTGTCTGCAATTCTCTGCAATTTCTTGCAGTCTTGGATGGAGCTGTTCCCAAATCATACTGTGAATAAAATGGGATTAGTGTAGATGGATGGATGCTGATCACCATGGACTCAGTGGGCTGTAGGGCCTGTTTCCACTCTGAATGTTTTTCCATATTAAATTAATCTGGAAGAAACATAAGTTTAAGGTTAGGTTTATTATTATCATGTGCACCGAGGTATAGTGAAAAGCTTTGCTTTGCATTTCACTTTGAAATCTGTTCAGATAATGCGATACGTTAATACAATTGATATGTAGCAGATGCTAATGAATACACAAAAGACCACAAGTTCTTCAGAAGGGTCTCAACACGAAACATCACCCATCCGTGTTCTCCAGAGATGCTGCCTGACCCTTTGAGTTACTCCAGCACTTTGTCCTTTTATAAATGCAATCAAGTCAGACTTGAGTGCAATAGGTAGTGCCAAGGGGACGGTGCAGAGTACAGAGAGTGTAGTTCCCAGCTTTGTGAAACACTCGGCTGCAATGGGAGGTCAGAACTGTGCACGCCCACTGCTACTGAAACTGTGCCATCATCTTTACTCATTTCCTCTTCTCACTTCTGTCCAAGTTGGTCATTATATCCTGCAAACCCTTCAAAACACTCTGCATGTGTCTGAAAGGTAATATCATTCTCATGTGCTCATCTCTGCACATTTCAATCCTTTACTTTTATTTAGTAGAGTTCTATTGACTGAGATTTGATGCAAACTGCTTGGCAAATGTGCAAACCAGTACTGGGAAGAGTGAGCAAATATTAGGCCGATCTTCAAGAATGGGTTTTCTAAGGATGAATCATTTTTCTCTAGTGCTGCATTTCACAGCCTTGATTTTCCACAGGCTGCTGAGGGCAGAGTTTTGCAAACAGGAAATTCCAGGGAATATGCACTCATTCACAGTAACTTGGAAGGGAAATGTATCAAGAAGGATCATGTTGGATATTTGCATTTGATTCAGCTCTGATACTGTAGCTCTGAGTTGAGATTTGAGGCAAGTTGGAATCGAAGATGAGGGAAATGTAATTTTTTCTCAATCTGATGGTGATCTGGAATGAATCGGTAATTGTTGGTGGGCCAGTGGTCATAATCATACAGTGGGCAAACAGGCCCATCTTGTCCACACTGACCAACATGCTCCATTTACTCTACTCTCACCTGCCTGTGTTTGGCCCATGTCCCTCTAAACCTGTCCTATCCATGTACATGTGTAAATGTTTCTTAAACGTTGGGATAGTCCCTGCCTCAACTACCTCTTCTGGTTGCTCATTCCATACACCCACCACTCTTTGTGTAAAACAAAATTACCCCTCTGGTTCCTATTATATCTTTTCCCCCTCTCACCTTACACTTTTGTCCTTTGGTTCTCGATTTCTCCTACTCTGGATGAGAGACAAAATCTACACGATCTATTCCTCTCATGATTTTGAACACCTCTATGAGATCACCCCTTATCCTCCTGTGCTCCAGGAAAGAGACCTAGACTGCTCAATGTCTCCCTATAGCTCAGATCCTCGAGAGCTGGACACATCCTCATAAATCTTCTCTGCGCCATTTCCAGCTTGAATAAGTGAAGAGTGTTAGTTGCTTCACATTCTCATGACCTATCCTGGGCCCAGCACATTGACGCAATAGCAGAGAAGGTGCAACAATGCCTCTCCTTTCTTTGACGTTTCAAGAGACCTGGCAAGTCAGCGTCAACCCAGGCTTCTGCAGATGCACTGTGGAAGGTGTCCTGGCTGGTTGCTTCATGGCCTGTTACGGCAATTCCAATGCAAAGGAATGCAAGAGGCTGCAGGGAATGGTGGACTCTGCCCGGTCCACCACGGGCAAAGCCCTCCCCACCATCGACAGCATCTACATGAGGCACTGCCTCAATAAGATGGCAACTAACAAAAAATGATCCCCACCACCCGGGCCGCGCCCTCTTCTCGCTGCTACCATCGGGCATGAGGTACAGAAGCCTGAAGTCCCACACCACCAGGTTCAGAAACAACTACTCTCAGGTTCTTGAACCAATCTGTACAATCCTCATTCTATGCAACATAAACCTATGCACCACATCTTGGAATACCATGGATTGTTTTCTAATTATACTTTGGCACTAAAATCTTCCTTTGCAGTCTTTTTCTTTTTGATGACTTTAAAAAATATATATAGTTGACTATTTTGTGTGTGTCTGTGGTCTTGCAAGCAAGATGTTTCATTATACCTGTACCTCACTGTACTTGTTTACATGACAATGAATATTTGACTTGACTTGGCTATTGCCTGACGGCTGGTGGAAGCAGACATTTTGCAAGGACATTGAATGTACACTCAAGGGGTGAACAATTGGGCGACTTTGAGGAAGGCAAAACTGCTTGGGTAGCTGTTTCAAAGAACCAACACTGTGGACCTCTTCCTGCTACTGTTGACTTGGGTCAAACTCTACTGTCGGTTGATGTGGACGAAGATGCTGTGTTGTGGGTTTGCACCATTTGTTTACATTCGTTTCACTCCAGAGATATGCAGATAAACTGCAGCCCGTTCTTTTACTTTAGTTTAGAGATACAGCACGTAAACAGACCCTTTAGCCCACTGAGTCTGCACCAACCAGTGATCCTCGTACACTAGTACTATCCTCCCCACAACAGGGACAATTGTTACCAGAGCCAATTAACCTGCAAACTTGCACGTCTTTGGAAGGTGGGAGGAAACCGGAGCACCCAGAAAAAACTCACAGGGAGAACGTACAAACTCTGTACAGCCAGTGCCCGTAGTCAGGATCGAGCTTAGGTCTCTCGTGCTGTAAGGCAGCAGGTCTACCGCTGTGCCACCATTACACTGAGTCAAACAGCAGTTCCCATTCCGATTGTAAATAGGGTATTGTGAGAGCTGAATCTTTGATTGGTTGACAGTCTTTCTGACTTAGATCAGCAGGGTGTAGTCAGATCTGAGAATTATCCAGAATCTGAGGTGTGTTGATGATCTTGGGTAATCAGATCTTGCTCTCTTCACCAGAAGACCTGCCTTAGCATAATCTTCCGTATTTCATTATAGAAAAGATTAAAGCTGCCTTTTGAGCAGTGAAGAATTGCTGACTAGATCCATGCTGTTGATGGAGCCATTGATGTGCTATGTTCTGAAGAATGCTTCTTTTTTGTAACATTGCAAATCTCATTGTAAATGAGCAAATATGTTTCTAAAATTTTTGATCCCTCAAATTCGCATAAATTCACTGTTGTGGATGTAAGACAAGAAAGCCAATTCTTGAAGGGTTGTCAGGGGTTTGTTAAGTCATCTCTTCATTAGTCTCTCTATCTCCGGTCCCCCTCTCCCCTGACTCAGTCTGAAGAAGGGACTCGACCCGAAACATCACCCTATTATTACCTCTCTCCGGTGATGTTGCCCGTCCCACTGAGTTACTCCAGCATTTGTGTCTATCTTCAGTGTAAACCAGCATCTACAGTTCCTTCCTACATTCTACATTAGTTTAGCTTAGAGACACAGCGTATTAACAGGCTCTTCGGCACACAAAGTCCAAGCCAAACATGATCACTCCGTACACTAGCACGATCCAACACATTAGGAACAATTTTTTTTTTTTTTACCGGCCAGTTAACCTACAAAGTTCTACGTCTTTGGAGTGTGGGAGGAAACCTGTGAAAGCCCATGCAGTCGCAGGGAGAATATATACTGCACCTGTAGTCAGGATTGAACCCAGATCTCTGGTGCTGTAAGGCAGCAACTCTACCGCTGCGCCACCATGCCACTCTAAATTAATTTATGACCAGTTAATTTCTCATTTATTCTTGTGATCCTATTACAAATGAACATGATCATAGTGGCTGTGCTTCAGAACTGATGGCAGTAGTGTCCGCCAGAAGTATATGTGGGATTTACACAGCTAGGGGTTGGGGACCTGAGCAATAGGGAGAGTTCGGATAGGCTCGGACTTTATTCCTTGGAGCTC
The DNA here is from genome assembly GCF_053455715.1 of Rhinoraja longicauda. Lineage (NCBI taxonomy): Eukaryota > Metazoa > Chordata > Chondrichthyes > Rajiformes > Arhynchobatidae > Rhinoraja > Rhinoraja longicauda. Next base: position 10,860,198 of record NC_135967.1, on the reverse strand, counting down.
AGGAGGTTGAGGGGTGATGTTATAGAGGTGTGTAAGACCATGAGGGGAATAGACAGGAGAAATGTACAGAGTCTTTTACCCAGAGTAGCGGAATCAAGAACCAGGGGGCATAAGTTTAAGGTGCGGGGGGAAAAGATTTAATTGGAACATGAGGGGCAACTTTTTCCACACAGAGAGTGGTGGGTGTATGGAATGAGTGGCCAGAGGAGGTAGTTGAAGCAGGTACTATAACAACATTTAAAAGACATTTGGACCGGAAAATGTTTAGGAAAGGATTAGAGGGATATGGGCCAAACATGGGCAGGTGGGACTAGTGTAGATGGGGCATCTTGGTTGTCATAGGAAAATTGGGCCGAAGGACCTTTATCCGTGCTGTATGACTCGGAGTCTGTGACTCTATGACCTGCCATGACCTGTCTGTGACTAATGCAGTAAGAAATACCTACGTCGTTGTAACTCTACTCTGTCGTAATAATCCAGGTAAACTCTAGTGGGGGACATGGAATTATTCATTCAAATGGGAATTCTTGATTTAAGTTTATTGTTATTGACATGTATAATGAGGTACAGTGAATCGCATTGTTTTGCATTCTATCCAAACAGATCAGATATACAATCATGTCAAGCTCAGGTACAATAGATAAAGCAAAGGGAAAGATACAGATTGCAGAATATAGTTCTCAGCATTGTAGTGCATCAGTTCTAGAGACAAAGTCCAATGGGTAGTGGTGAATCGGACAGTACCCGAGCTTATGGTAGTACCGCACAGAAGCCTGGTAATCGAAGGGAAGAAGCTGTTCATGAGTCTAATTTTAGTTTAGAGATACAGCGCGGAAACAGGCCCTTCGGCCCATTGAGTCCGCATCGAGCAGTGATCCCCACACATTAACACTATCCTATACGCTAGGGACAGTTTACACATACACCAAGCCAATTAACCTACATGCCGGTATGTCTTTGGAGTGTGGGAGGAAACCGAAGATCTCACAGAAAACCCACGGGGAGAACGTGAGAAATCCATACTGACAGCACCCGTAGTCGGGATCGAACCCGGGTCTCCAGCGCTGCAAGGTCAAGAAAGGTCCTGACCTGAAATGTCATCTGTTCATGCCCTCCAGAGATGCTGCCTGACCCACTGACTTACTCCAACACTTTTTTTTGTTGTAAACCAGCATCTGCAGTTCCTTGTGTCTAGATTCATAATTGTTCCTCCAAGTTAACCACTGAAAGGAAAATAACAGAAAAGACTTTGCAACATTAGTAGATGTGATCTCTGCTGCCTATAACTCTGTGGGGAAAAAATAAATCATTTCATTTACCTGAAAATAATAACTCTGAAGATGGGTCTTGACCCGAAATGTCACCTATTCTTTTTCTCCAGAGATGCTGCCTGACCCACTGAGTTGCTCCAGCATTTTGTGCCTGTTGTTTGCCTCTCCATTTTCTGAAAGCGGATTTAACTTCTGTGATTTAGTAAAATAATCTCCTTTTGTTTTTACAGTCTATGTGCTCTGCCATTCCTAGTTTCCTGCAGATTAAATTGCAAAGGCAGGTTGTCTAAACTTGCAATCCCCTGAGTTTGGAAAGTTAAAGGTTGAGCTAATTGAAGCATTTGAAATGATCAAGGGGTTTGATAGGGCTGATATGAAGAAAATATTTCCTCTGCTAACAGAATCTAGAATAAGGAAGTGACATTGTAATTTGAGCTGTCATTGACAAATGAAATCACAACCATCTCTTTCAACACAAGACACCAAGTGGAATTCCAAATTTTCATGACGGATTAATAGATCTTTGAGAAGTTGGAATAAAATCAAGTTAATGCAAATACAAGTCTGGCACTTTTTGTTGAATGTGAGTGGCGAACAGAAAGAATAGTTATGATCAGAAATTTACTGCCTTTAGGGGTATTGAAACTAAACGAATAAGAGGCTTTAAAACAGGAACTGGATTGGCGATGCGAGGAGGTTATTTGCAGGGCTATGGGGGAAATAGGAGAGAAATAATATATAGAAAGCAATATAGTTATTTCACATCTTTAGACTAGAGATACAGTGTGGAAACAGGCCTATCAGCCCACCGAGTCCGTGCCGACCAGCGATCACCCCGTACACTATCCTACACACCAGGGACAGTTTACAATTTTACTGAAGCCAATTAACCTACACACCAGTATGTCTTTGGAGTGTAGCAGGAAACCGGAGCACCCGGAGAAAACTCACGCCGTCACGGAGAGAATGTACAAGCACCACACATACGGCACCCATTGTCAGGATCGAACCCAGGTCTCTGGCGCTGTAAGGCAGCAACTTCACCGCTATGCCACTGTGCCACCCTCAGTTTATTTCTAGTTATGTGTGCAGCCATACAGTGAAGTGCTTCTTCCTCATGCTATCCATCAAATCATTCCCTACATGAGTACAATAGATCATCTGATGGAACAACACGCAGTGTTGCCACATTCCATCACCATACAATACAATACAATACAATATATCTTTATTGTCATTGTACAGGGGTACAACGAGATTGGGAATGCGCCTCCCATACGATGCAATAATTTAATTAATTTAAACAACAACAACCCAACGAAACAAATTGTAACAGTTTTAAGGCAGAATAAAGTGCAAGTAGATCTGTGCCGGATCACTGTGCGATGTGACCATCCGGCTCAGCAGGACCGGTTCATAGCATCTATGGCCCTGGGGATGAAGCTGTTCCTGAGTCTGGAGGTGCGGGCGTAGAAGGCCTTGTATCGTCTGCCCGATGGAAGGAGTTTGAACAGACTGTTGCAGGGGTGTGAAGAGTCTTTGTGGATGCTGGTGGCTTTTCTGAGGCATCGTGTGTTGTAGATGCCCTCCAAGTCTGGTAGCTGTGTTCCGATGGTCCTCTGAGCTCTATGGACTACCCGCTGAAGAGCTTTCCTTTCTGCCTCCATGCAGCTGAGGTACCACACAGGGATGCCATGTGTTAGGATGCTCTCTATGGTGCAGTGGTAGAAGGTCGTCAGCAGCTGTTGAGGTAGACCAGACTTTTTCAGTGTTCTTAGGTAGAACAGCAACTTCCAAGTCTCTGAAAAGTCTGATCTTCGCTTGGGGGGTGGGGGGGTGGGGGGGGGGGGGGGATGCAGTGACTAGTTTTCTCACTTTAAGGCCCGGTCCTGGCAGTACTGGATGGATGAAGTCAGGGTCGGCCTGGCCCAGCGCGATACCGTCAGCTCCTTCCGCCACCACCCCGTACAGCTGCCGCAGGAGACGTTCGATCCGCTCGCTCACCCGGCTGCTGTAGGGCCTCCCGTGGCCATCTTGGCAGTGCTGCGCTCTGCACTCCATTTAAAAAAAACTTGAACAATGAAAAAATATTTGCATTTGTGCAGCAACTTTCACTCTTTAGGTTATCACAAGATTCTCCAAAGACGATGAAGAGTTTGTTTTGAAGTGTGGACATAGGAAGGGCAATGGTTTTTTGGGGCATAGTGGCTTCAATGAGACGGAAATTAGATTTAGTTTGGATTATTGTTAGGTGTCTGACATACCGTGAGATTAGTTTTTTTTATTGTCACGTGTACCGAGGTACAGTGAAAAGATTTTTGTTGCCTGCTATCCAATCAGCGGAAACACTGTATATGATTACAATCAAGCCATCCACAGTGTGCAGATGATACAGGATAAAGGGAATAATGTTTAGTGCAAGATAAAGTCCTATTAAAGTTTGGCTGAGGGTCTCCAATGAGATAAATGGATAGTTAGGATCACTCTCTAGTTGGTGATGAGATCGTTCATTTGACTGAAAACAGCTGGGAAGAAACTGTCCCTGAATAATATTGGCCTCGGAGCAACAGTATTCCACACAGGGATTTATTCACAAAATGCTGGAGTGACTCAGCAGGTCAGGCAGCATCTCGGGAGAGAAGGAATGGGGGACGTTTCGGGTCGAGACCCTTCTTCAGTCTGACGAAGGGTCTCGACCCGAAACGTCACCCATTCCTTCTCTCCCGAGATGCTGCCTGACCTGCTGAGTTACTCCAGCATTTTGTGAATAAATCAATTTGTACCAGCATCTGCAGTTATTTTCTTATTCCACAACAGGGCCCTTGTGAGACCACACCTGGAGTACTGTGTGCAGTTCTGGTCACCAAACTTGAGGAAGGATATTCTTGCTATTGAGGGAATGCAGCGTACATTCACGAGGTTAATTCCCTGAATGGCGGGACTGTGGTACGTTGAAAGACTGGAGCGACTGGGCTTGTATACATTGGAATTTAGAAGGATGAGAGGGGATCTTATTGAAACATATAAGATTATTAAGGGATTGGACATGCTAGTGGCAGGAAACATGTTCCCAATGTTGGAGTCCAGAACCAGGGGCCACAGTTTAAGAATAAGAGGTAGGCCATTTAGAACGGAGATGAGGAAAAACTTTTTCACTCAGAGTTGTGAAGCTGTGGAGCTCTCTGCCTCAGAAGGCAGCGGAGGACAATTCTCTGGATGCTTTCAAGAGAGAGCTAGATAGAGCTCTTAATGATAGCAGAGTCGAGGGATATGGGGAGAAGGCAGGAACGGGGTACAGATTGAGAATGATCAGCCATGATCATGGTGAATGGCGGTGCTGGCTCGAAGGGCCAAATGGCCTACTCCTGCACCTATTGTCTATTGACAGTCCTGGTTTTTATCAAAAACTTTTTGGGCGATTTATATTAACTCAAGATAGCAGATAGATTAACACCATGTAAGAGCCAGCAGCCTTGGTGTTCACTCTGCACTGCATCTGTAGGTTGCTTTAGATTTATGTGCTCAAGTCCATGCAAATATGACTATCTTAAAATCTTCTGGCCTGCTAAATTAAGCTCAGATAACTCAGCAAGCCATGATATTGCAGATCAAAATGGATATAGAGTCATAGAATTATAGAGTCATTGAATCCTACAACACGGAAACAGGCCCTTCTGCCCAACAAGCCCATGCTGACCAAGATGCCCCTTTCAAGCTTGTCCCACTTGCCCATGTTTAGACCATAACCCTCTAAACCTTTCCGATCCATGTGTCTGTCCAAGTGTCTTTTAAATATTATAATTTCTCCCTCAACTGCCTCCTCCGGCTGCTTATTCTATAGACCCACCACCATCTGAATGAAAAAAAAATGCCCTTCAGGTTCCTATTAATTCTTTCCCCTCTCACCTTAAATCTATGTCCTCTGGTTTTCAATTCCCCTACCCCAGGTAAAGACTCTGCACATTCACCCTATCATTTCCCCTCATAATTTTATATACTTCTATAAGATCACCCCTTGGTCTCCTGCACTCCAAGGGATAAAGTTCTAAAATTTGGTAGATTGCATTGAGTAGAGGAGGAACTGCAAAGATCCACATATTGCTACTATTGCTGAGTTGAATTTTCCAACAAGCAGGCTGGGATCTGAACTTGACCTCTTGGTTTCCAGGCCAAGAGCATTGAACCACAGTAGCCCCAGCACCTAACCCATGTGGTACTTGTTAACTGCCTGTGAGCCAATAAATCAGCTGCAGAATTGGTGCTTTTATACTTTACACTTTAGTGATGCAGCATGGAACCAAGCCCTTCGGCCCACCGAGTCTGCACCAACCCGTGATCTTGATGCCTCGTTCAATTAATCTCCTCTGCCTGCACACAATATCCCTCCCTTCCTTGCATAGTCATCTGTCCTCCTATACTCCTGACGTATGACTTGCAGATGGTGGGATTCAGTGATGCCGTTGAATGGCAAAGGGCGATTGTTAGAATTGTCCTTGCTGAACTTGGTCATTGGGTTTAGAGATACAGCATAGAAAGAGGCGCTTCGCCCACCATGTCAACGCCGACCACCGGTCACCCTTTCACAGGGAGAACGTACAAACTCCACACTGAGAGCAGCCATTCATTCTACTGCATTTATTCCACTATTTGAAGATTTTCTTGATTAAATACTTGTGTAAATTGATTGAAAGATGCAGCGTGGAAAGGGCCCCTTCGGCTAACTGAGTCCACGCTGACTGTCGATCGCATGTTCACACTAGTTCTATATTATCCTACTTTCTCATCCGCTCCCAATACACCAGGGGCAATTTGCTGGGGGGCAATTAACCTGCAAACCGACATGTCTTTGGGATATGTGAGGAAACCGGAGCACAGGGAGGAAATCAACTCGGTCACGGGGGAGAACGTGCAAACTCCACACAGACAGCAGCGGAGGTCAGGATCAAACTCTGGTCTCTGGCGCTGTGAGGCAGCAGCTCTGGCAGCCAAGCTACTGTGCCACCGATGTCACGAGAAATGTGACTTCCCTGTTGTCTTCACACGCCTGAATGCTGGCTCTATCTTGTTGCACGCGAGCAACTATCTTGTTGCACTCTGTCTTGTTGCACGCGAGCTCAAATATCTTTGTCATCTCGCATCTTGCAAATCGGACTTTACATTGCCATTCATCAGTTGGCATCCTCCCTTGTGACTTGGCCATGGAAGGAAGGTCATGATATTTTATCCCAAAGACACATTGAATTAAAAAATATGCCACATGAGCATTTCCACTTGCATGTGGTCGGGAACTGGAGGCTATTATTGCTGAGGGAAAGAACAGCATTCTCATTCCTATTCTTTGCTGTTCAGTTTTATCACCTTCCTGCTTCAGAGTATAAAATAGACGGAGTGTCCAAAATAGCTTAAGGGAAGAAAGGAAATCCAAAAGCAATTAAATTATCCCTGGAAATATTTACCCCAGTACCAGGATTGTGGCCACAGCTTCCCTTCACTGCTCCACTCCCAAAAAAACACTTTCAATCGTATTCTTTAAATTAGGAATTCATTCCGAAAGTATTAAGTTTTACAGTTGGCCTCACGGCTCTAGAAAGCTGGGCTCGATCCTGAAGTTTGGGACAGAAACAGAAAGAGCAGGAATGGATTCAATGGACAAATGCAGCAATTTAGGCAGCACGGTGGCTCAGCTGGTAGAGCTGCTGCCTCACAGTGCCAGAGACTCTGGTTCAATCCTGACTCCTCAGGATTGGAGAGAGAGTTGGATGTGGCACTTGGGGCTAACAGAATCAAGGGATACGGGGAGAAAGAAGGAACGGGGTACTGGTTCTGGATGATCAGCCATGATAATATTGAGTGGCTCAAAAGGCTGAATTGCCAACACCTGCACCTATTTTCTATGTTTCTGACCTCAGGTGCTGCCTGTGTGGGTTTTCTCCAGGTTTTTCCAGTTTCCCACCCACTCTCCAACGACGTATGGGTTTGTAGGCTAATTGATTTTGGTTTTAAAAAAATTGTGAATTGTCCCCAGTGTGTACAATCGTGTCAGCGTGTGGGTGATCACTCGTTGGCACTCTCGGTGAGCCGAAGGGCCTGTTTCTGCGCTGTATGTCTAAAGTCTAAAGCTGCTGCCTCACAGCGCCAGAGACCCTGACCTCGGGTGCTGCCTGTGTGGAGTTTGCACACTCTCGCTGTGACTGCGTGGGTTCCCTCCGGGCGCTCCTGTTTCCTCCCACATCCCAAAGATGTGCGGGTTTGTAGGTTAATTGACCTGTGTAAATTGTCTCGCATGTGTAGAGAGTGAATAAGTAAGTGGGATAACGTGGGAATAGTGTGAACGGGTGATCGATGGTCAGTTTTGTAGGTTAATTGGCCTCTGTAAATTTCCCTGAGACTGCAGGGAGTGGATAGAACGAGGGACCGAGGGTGAGTGTGGACTCAGTGGGCCGAAGGGCCTGTTTCCATGTTGCATCATTTAATCAATTAATCAATGGAAAGACAGCCTTTATTTTATTAATTGCAAGGGGAAATATCACCCTCATTTGAATACAATTTAATGGCAACGCAGGAAATTGGTGATTTCCTTTCATGAGTCCTGTGTTGATCCCGGAGTTGGAAAGCAAACATAATGAGAGAAAAAATGGGTCTTGCTTTTACACGGCACCCTTTTCATGACCCCAGGACATCCCGAACACCTTGCAGCTGATGAAGTTCCTCCTTAGTTCCTTCTGAGCTTCATCATCATTGTTACACAGGATGTGCCGTCTCCTATTTGCACACAGCTTTGCTCCACAAACACCAAGGTGGCAACAAACAGATCATCTGGTTTAAGCCAGGACCATTCCTTCAGTAGTCTGACGAAGGGTCTCAAGCCGAAACGTCACCTCCTGATGTTCTCCAACGATGCTGCCTGAACTGCTGAATTATCCAGCACTTTGTGTCTTTTTTGGTCAACCAGCATCTGCAGATTTTACTTTAGGCTTCACTTTTAGACTTTAGAGATGATACAGCGCGGAAACAGGCCCTTTGGCCCACCGAGTCCACATCGACCATCGATCGCCCCGTACACTAGCACTATCCTACACACAAGGGACAATTTACAATTTTACCGAAGCAAATTAACCTACAAACATATTCATCTTTGGAGTGTGGGAGGAAACTGGAGTACCCGGAGAAAACCATGCGCTCACAGGGAGAACGTACAAACAGCAGCCATAGTCAGGATCAAACCCAGATCTCTGGCGCTGTAAGGCAGCAACTCTACCGTTGCACTACTGTGCTGCCCCAGAGTTCCTTGCGTCTAGAATGTTTTTAAGTGTTTTGATTAAGGAAGGACTAATTAATGGCTGGGAGATGCAAGGAACTGCAGATCTTGAGCAAAACACAAAGTGCTGGAGTAACTCAGCGAGTCAGGCAGCATTTTGGGTTGGGCCACTTCTTCAGAATGGCCGGGATAGAGGGCGTAGTGGCATAGCTAGTAAAGATCTTGGCCCCATTGACCCAGGTTCAGTCCTGACCTCGGGTGCTCTCTGTGTGGAGTTTGCATGCTCTCCCTGTGAACGTGAAGCTTTGCTTTGAGGGCTCCGGTTTCCTCCCACATACCAAAGATGGGCTAGTACATTGGCTACTGAAGTTTTCCCCGAGTGTGTAGTTGAGTGGTAGTAGCTGGGGGGGAGTTGATCAAAACATGGAGAGAATAGATCGCAAGTAGAAATTGGGCAGGAATTGCTTTTACTCTGAGAGCCAGCATAGAATGTTGCCAGGACTCGAGGGCCTGAGCGATAGGGAGAGGTTGAGCATGCTAGGACTCTATTCCTTGGAGCGCAGGAAGATGTGGTGTGAGCTTGTAGAGGTGTACAAAATCATGAGAGGATTAGATTGGGTAGACGCACAGAATCTCTTGCCCAGAGTAGGGGAATCGAGAACCAGAGAGGTTTAAGGTGAGGGGGGAGAGATTTAATCCGAACCTGAGGGATAACTTTTTCACACAAAGCGTGGTGGGTGCATGGAATGAATTTCCGCGGGAGGTAGTTGAGGCAGGTGCTATCGCAATGTTTAAGAATCATTTAGACAGGTGCATGGATAGGACATGTTTCGAGGGATATGGGCCTAATACAGGCAGGTGGGACTCGTGTAGATGGGACATGTTGGCTGGTGTGGGCAAGTTGGCCTGAAGGCCTGTTTCCATTCTGTATGAATCCATAACTAAGAATGGACGGGCCAAATGGCCTATTTGAATGTATTGAAAAACAGAAACTTGGTATGTTTGCAAGAACTCTCATGATCTTTGAACATTGCTGAAGGTATTTATTCACAAAATGCTGGAGTAACTCAGCAGGTCAGGCAGCATCTCAGGAGAGAAGGAATGGGCGACGTTTCTGCAGTTATTTTCTTACACTACTCTTTGAACAAGTGTTTGAGTAAGTGTTAATGTAAGCCTGACTGCGAGAGAAGACGGCAGGGAAGGGAAATGACATTCTGGCCTTCCATCACAGTGACGAGGGGACTGGAGGAGACTCACTGTGATGGGATGTTTCTTTTGTTTGGTGTTAGTTTATGATTGTATGTGTTATTGCATTTTTATTAATTATTCTTATTGGTCTTACTGTTGAACTGCGGGTAATTTTTCATTTCACTACACATTTATGTGTATGTGACAAATAAACGACTATTGACTATTGAAGTGACTTTGAGAGGGCACTATGGGGGCTGATTTAACATTGTTTCTGAAGGTAGGCCCCTTTGACAGTGCAGGGCAACTTTCTAGCAGCATTGGATTCTCAGCTTGATCAACCTCTCATGGGACTTGATCCCACAAACCTTTGTCCCAGTACTCCATGCGAAGAGTAAATGAGACTGGAAGCCTGACGACGTTTACTTAAAGAAATCAAAGTCGGCCGGGAGTGTGTGTGAATATTTTTTAAAAAGCACAATCAGCAAATTTGTGGTAATGATCACATCAGTGTTTTCTCAGTCAATGTGTTTCCTGGATGTAAATCCCGAAGTGCGGTCAGCTGCAGAATACCGTGGGATCGACACCACACTCTTGTCACTGGTGTGAAACTTGATCCTGTGCTCAATGCTTCTTGTTCCAACAAGAACTGAAACCACTCGTGAGTTCAACGCATCATCCCGTTCTGAAGGATGTGGCACTTTAATTTTTAATCCCATTTATTATGGCTAACCACAAACCACTCATGAGCAAGGCTAATGGGGAGCTACTTTTCTCTTAAACGATTACATAAATTGGACAGTAATCCAGAGGTCTGGAGTAACAAATTTGGAGACATGTCAGCTGGGGAATTAAATCCAGTTATTTAATTTGTGACGTTAGAATTAAAGGCTAGACACGAGGATATGTCGGGGCTGGAATCTTGAGTGGAGGACATGGTAGGCCACATTTCACGGAGTCATATGGCAGGGAAACGGGCCCTTCGGCCCAACTTGCCCATGCCGACCAAGATGCCACATCTACACCAGTCCCCACCTGCCCACATTTGGCTCATGTCTCTCTGAACCTTCGTTGAAACAAGGACCTGCAGATGCTGGTTTGCACAAATGGAACAAATGAGAAGTAACTCAGCGGGTCGGACAGCATCTCTGGAGAACATGGATAGATGATGTTTCGGGTCGGGGCCCTTCTTCAGTCTGAAAAAGAGGTGGACAATAGACAATAGGTGCAGGAGGAGGCCATTCGGCCCTTCGAGCCAGCACCGCCATTCAATGTGATCGTGGCAGATCATTCTCAATCAGTACCCCGTTCCTGCCTTCTCCCCATACCCTCTGACTCCGCTATCCTTAAGAGCTCTATCTAGCTCTCTCTTGAATGCATTCAGAGAATTGGCCTCCACTGCCTTCTGAGGCAGAGAATTCCACAGATTCACAACTTTCTGACTGAAAAAGTTTTTCCTCATCTCAGTTCTAAATGGCCTACCCCTTATTCTTAAACTGTGGCCCCTTGTTCTGGCCTCCCCCAACATTGGGAACATGTTTCCTGCCTCTAACGTGTCCAACCCCTTAATAATCTTATACGTTTCGATAAGAGGTGGAGGCTCTTGAAGGGGGAGGGGGAGGGTGGGAGGAAGGCGACAACATTGATGGGTGGAAGGAGGAAATAGGAGGACAAGGTGTGAGGGAATAGTGTTTGTAATGGAGGTGTCCCACACTTCACGCAGTGCCCGACATTGTGTAGTGTCTCGTACTGTTATTGTGCCATGCCACACTGCGCTTGAAACCAAACCCAGAGGTGCTGTGATATTTCTCAGAATTGCAAAAAGGCAGCACTTGTGAACCAGTGTGGGGAAATGAGTGCAAAATAAAATCAAAGCCCCAGCAGGGACATTTCGATTTGCATGTGGTCACAACCAGATGTATGCTGTGAGTGCAAAATGAAGGCCACAGGTTGTGACCTGTTAATTGGTGCCTGTCGGTAAATCCATGCAGACTGATAATGCCGTGTCACGGTTTGGTTCCCTGAGCAGACTGCCCAGCTTGTCTGGAGAAATGCCTCATCACCAGAACTCACCAACAAGCACCAAGACCTGGCTTGGCTGTGGGTGAGAGGGACTCTCCCAGGCAGGTCATTCCTGCATCGTCAGAATCGTACCACCGATGGCGGCTGCCCTCGGGCCTGCTGCTCTGGAGAGGAAACAGGTGTCCACCTCTTCACAGAGTGTGGATTTGCGAAGAGGGTCTGGAGAAGGTTGCAAGAGTCCCCGTTGCAGTCTATCCCAAACAGCTCCGTAATGGAGGGCTCTCTGATTCTATGTTCCCAGGGACACATTCAGAGACAGACGTCGAGTGCACCTGGAAGGTCATCAACTCGGCGAAATACGCTCTCTGGTCTGCCCGAACCTTGTTGGCCTCCCAGCGGCGCGAGATGTCCGTCGGGGAATGTAGCCGACTGGCACTCTGCAGACTGCAGGATTACAGGCTGAGGGACGCACTGAAGCTCGGGGCAGCCAACGCCAAGGCCCTGTGGGGGAGGGCCACAGTCTAGGGTCCTTCCACTGCTGGTCATTGGAGAGCAGAATGGTGGAGACACTCCTCAAACAAGGGAAGGGATATCACCACAGTGGGCCACATGAATGGCAAGGGTGCCAGGTATAATTATGGTTTTTGAGAACACTACCAAATATAACGCTGCTGAATGTATGAGAATTCATACCTAATGGCGAGCTACTTTTCTCTTAAACGATTACATAAATTGGACAGTAATCCAGAGGTCTGGAGTAACAAATTTGGAGACATGTCAGCTGGGGAATTAAATCCAGTTATTTAATTTGTGACGTTAGAATTAAAGGCTAGACATGAGGATATGTCGGGGCTGGAATCTTGAGTGGAACACAGAGTGCTGGAGTAACTCAGTGGGTCAGGCAGTATCTCTGGAGGACATTGTAGGCGACATTTCACGGAGTCATATGGCAGGGAAACGGGCCCTTCGGCCCAACTTGCCCATGCCGACCAAGATGCCACATCTACACCAGTCCCCACCTGCCCACATTTGGCGCATGTTCCTCTGAACCTTCGTGGAAACAAGGACCTGCAGATGCTGGTTTGCACAAATAGAACCGTGGTGCAGAAGTAATTCAACGGGTCGGACAGTATCTCTGGAGAACGTGGATAGATGATGTTTCGGGTCGGGGCCCTTCTTCAGTCTGAAAAAGAGGTGGACAATAGACAATAGACAATAGATGCAGGAGGAGGCCATTCGGCCCTTCGAGCCAGCATCGCCATTCAATGTGTTCATGGCTGATCATTCTCAATCAGTACCCCGTTCCTGCCTTCTCCCCATACCCCCTGACTCCACTATCCTTAAGAGCTCTATCTAGCTCTCTCTTGAATGCATTCATAGAATTGGCCTCCACTGCCTTCTGAGGCACAGATTCACAACTCTCTGACTGAATTTTTTTTTCCTCATCTCAGTTCTAAATGGCCTACCCCTTATTCTTAAACTGTGGCCCCTTGTTCTGGACTCCCCCAACATTGGGAACATGTTTCCTGCCTCTAACGTGTCCAACCCCTTAATAATCTTATACGTTTCGATAAGAGGTGGAGGCTCTTGAAGGGGGAGGGGGAGGGGGAGGGTGGGAGGAAGGCGACAACATTGATGGGTGGAAGGAGGAAATAGGAGGACAAGGTGTGAGGGAATAGTGTTTGTAATGGAGGTGTCCCACACTTCACGCAGTGCCCGACATTGTGTAGTGTCTCGTACTGTTATTGGGCCATGCCACACTGCGCTTGAAACCAAACCCAGAGGTGCTGTGGTATTTCTCAGAATTGCAAAAAGGCAGCACTTGTGAACCAGTGTGGGGAAATGAGTGCAAAATAAAATCAAAGCCCCAGGAGGGACATTTCGATTTGCATGTGGTCACAACCAGATGTATGCTGTGAGTGCAAAATGAAGGCCACAGGTTGTGACCTGTTAATTGGTGCCTGTCGGTAAATCCATGCAGACTGATAATGCCGTGTCACGGTTTGGTTCCCTGAGCAGACTGCCCAGCTTGTCTGGAGAAATGCCTCATCACCAGAACTCACCAACAAGCACCAAGACCTGGCTTGGCTGTGGGTGAGAGGGACTCTCCCAGGCAGGTCCTTCCTGCACCGTCAGAATCGTACCACCGATGCCGGCTGCCCTCGGGCCTGCTGCTCTGGAGAGGAAACGGGTGTCCACCTCTTCACAGAGTGTGGATTTGCGAAGAGGGTCTGGAGAAGGTTGCAAGAGTCCCCGTTGCAGTCTATCCCAAACAGCTCCGTAATGGAGGGCTCTCTGATTCTATGTTCCCAGGGACACATTCAGAGACAGACGTCGAGTGCACCTGGAAGGTCATCAACTCAGCGAAAGACGCCCTCTGGTCTGCCCGAACCTTGTTGGCCTCCCAGCGGAGCGAGCTGTCCGTCGGGGAATGTTGCCGACTGGCACTCTGCAGACTGCAGGAGTACAGGCTGAGGGACGCACTGAAGCTCGGGGCAGCCAACACCCTGTGGGGGAGGGCCACAGTCTAGGGTCCTTCCACTGCTGGACATTGGAGAGCAGAGTGGTGGAGACATCTCTCAAACAAGGGAAGGGATATCATCCCAGTGGGCCACCTGAATGGCAAGGGTGCTGGGTATAATTATGCTTTTTGAGAACACTACCAAATATAACGCTACTGAATGTATGAGAATCCATACCGTGGAGAATACCGGAGGAATTTTGCACAGTTCTAGTTTTGTACATATTTTTAAAATCCTGAATAAAGTATATTTTGATTATTAAAAAAGGTACATGTAACAGTTCAGGGAAATGACTCTAATTCCTAGGGTGAACCTTCTCAGGAAGGTTAATTTCCCAACAGGCCCAGGCTGACAAATGCCAGAAACGGGCACAAACAAGAGGGGCGGCGTGGTGGCGCAGTGGTAGAGTTGCCACCTGAAACAGGCAGCAGAGGAAGAATGTGCAAACTCCACGCGCACAGCATCCGCAGTCAGGATGGAACCCGGGCGGCATCAGTCTGAAGAAGGGTCCTGACCCGAAATGGGTGGCACAGTGGGGGGCACAGCTGGTAGAGTTGCTGCCTCACTGAGCCAGGGAACCAGGTTCAATCCCAACTACTGGTGCTGTCTGTGCGGAGTTTGCACGTTCTCCCCGTGACCGTGTGGGTTTCCTCCCGGGGTGCTCCGGTCTCCTCCCGCATTCCAAATACATGCAGGTTTGTAGGTTAATTGACTTCTGTAAATTGCCCCTCGTGTGTAAGTTGCAAAAGTGGGATCACATCTAGTGTGAACGGGTGATCGATGGTTAGCATGGACCCAGGTGTGCCGATGGGCCTGTTTCCAATTTGTATCGCTGAACTAAACAGAACTGAGACATTTCCTATCCATATTCTCCAGAGAAGCTGCCTGACCCACTGAGTTACTCCAGCACTCTGTGAAACGTTACCTATCCATGTTCTCCAGGGATGCTGCCTGACCCACTGGGTTAATCCAGCACTCTGTGAAACGTCACCTATCCATGTTCTCCAGGGATGCTGCCTGACCCACTGAGTTACTCCAGCACTCTGCGAAACGTCACCTATCTATGTTCTCCAGAGATGGGCGGCACGGTAGCGCAGCGGTAGAGTTGCTGCTTTACAGCGAATGCAGCGCCGGAGACTCAGGTTCGATCCTGACTACGGGTGCTGCACTGTAAGGAGTTTGTACGTTCTCCCCGTGACCTGCGTGGGTTTTCTCCGAGATCTTCGGTTTCCTCCCACACTCCAAAGACGTACAGGTATGTAGGTTAATTGGCTGGGTAAATGTAAAAAAATTGTCCCTAGTGGGTGTAGGATAGTGTTAATGTACGGGGATCGCTGGGCGGCACGGACTTGGTGGGCCGAAAGGGCCTGTTTCCGGCTGTATATATATGATATGATATGATATGCTGCCTGACCCGCTGGGTTAATCCAGCACTCTGTGAATCATCACCTATCTATGTTCTCCAGAGATGCTGCCTGACCCGCTGAGTTACTCCAGCACTTTGCTCCACACACATTCCACGCAGGCAGCACCCGTGGTCAGGATTGAGCCTGGGTGTCTGGAGCTGTGAGGCAGTAACTCTGCCGCTGCACCACTGTGCCATCCTCTAGCCATCAACGAAGCTTGATGCAGCACTGCTGTGAGGAGTGACTGCGTGTGACTTTGAGCACTGTTTTTGCACATTGCCATTCACCGCACTTATCTGGATACATGACCCTACTTTCATTTCTTTTGAAGATGTTGCAAATTTCACCCGTAATCTTCCTCTTTGTTTTCTGAGTGCACGAGCTGCCCAGTGGCTCATGTGCTCAGCCTTCCCCTCGTCCCGTGAATTGGCAGTGTCATCAGCAGATGTCCACTGACAATAACAGACCAAAGTCTGTTAAGCTTTGGAATGCGCTACCTGAATGGACTGTAAAAGTAGATTTACTGCAAACTTTTGAAAGGGAATTGCAGTTGAGGGTTTCTTGCCTGTGCTTGAGATTGGATAAGCGGGGTCGTTTTTCCTTGGTAGATGAGGGATGTAAGGGATCTGAAGAAGGGTCCCCACCCAAAATGTCCTCTTCTACCCTTTAATGTTTCCTCTTCGCCATGTTGTCCTCCCTCTCCCTCCTCCCTCTCCCTCTCCCTCTCCCTCTCCCTCTCCCTCTCCCTCTCCCTCTCCCTCTCCCTCTCCCTCTCCCTCTCCCTCTCCCTCTCCCTCTCCCTCTCCCTCTCCCTCTCCCTCTCCCTCTCCCTCTCCCTCTCCCTCTCCCTCTCCCTCTCCCTCTCCCTCTCCCTCTCCCTCTCCCTCTCCCTCTCCCTCTCCCTCTCCCTCTCCCTCTCCCTCTCCCTCTCCCTCTCCCTCTCCCTCTCCCTCTCCTCTCCCTCTCCCTCTCCCTCTCCCTCTCCCTCTCCCTCTCCCTCTCCCTCTCCCTCTCCCTCTCCCTCTCCCTCTCCCTCTCCCTCTCCCTCTCCCTCTCCCTCTCCCTCTCCCTCTCCCTCTCCCTCTCCCTCTCCCTCTCCCTCTCCCTCTCCCTCTCCCTCTCCCTCTCCCTCCCCCTCCCCCTCCCCCTCTCCCTCCCCCTCTCCCTCCCCCTCACCCTCACCCTCCCCCTCACCCTCCCCCTCTCCCTCTCCCTCTCCCTTCCCCCTCTCCCCCCTCCCCCTGTTTCTGTGCTGTACAATTCCATGACGCAACGACTAAGGTTTTAGAATTGGATGGAAACTTTTTAAGGTTTGGGCTATGAAGCATTTTGTAGGATTATGGAGAAAGAGTAAGGGATTAGGTTTAAAAATTGGATAGTCCCATTGAGGGAAAGGCACAGACATGATGGACCATAGGTATTGCAGTTGGGAGGTCATGTTACAGTTGTACAAGACGTTGGAGAGAAGCCACATTTAATATGTTGCGTTCAGTTTTGGTCGCCCTGTTATTGGGAAGATGATGTTACGCTGGATAGGGCGCAGAGAAGATTTACAAGGATGTTGCCCAGAGTAGGGGAATCGAGAACCAGAAGACATAGGTTTAAGGTGAGGAGGGGAATGATTTAAGAGGAACCTGAGGGGCAACTGTTTTTTTACAAAGGGAGGTGGGTGTATGGAATGATCTGTCTGAAGGGTCTCGACTCGAAACGTCACCCATTCCTTCTCTCCTGAGATGCTGCCTGACCTGCTGAGTTACTCCAGCATTTTGTGAATAAATACTTTCGATTTGTACCAGCATTTGCAGTTATTTTCTTACACGAGCTGTCTGAGGAGGTAGTTGAGGCACGTACTATCACAATGTTTAAGGGACATTTGGACAGGTACATGGATAGGACAGGTTTAGAGGGATAAGGGCCAAAACACAGGCAGGTGTTTTGCCCACGTCCACTGACATGCCTCAACTACTCTAGTAAGAGTAGCTGAACTAATGTCAGTGGACGTGGGCAAGTTGGGCTGAAGGGCTTGTTTCCACACTGTATAACTCTACGACCAAAAAGCCTCCTTCCGTGTGGTGCAATTCTACAATTCCCTGATTTCTTCTTCATTTTTGTTCCACTCACAATGTTACCCTGACATAGATTGAACTTTTCTTGAATCCATAAACAGGGTCAGATAACCTGATGAAAGAAGGGGTATGGTAGCCCAGGCCAGGCGTGCTCTTGCCCAGTGACAACACTGATGTACAGCCCTGGTCACACTCTCCAGACACTGAGTATTGGAAACCATTAGAGATTTATTCCTCCCACTCGTAAGATACCAGGAGCCAACACGGGGTCATTGCTAATGGGGCACAAATTCAGAGTGAAACACTGGATTGTCATTGTTTAATAGTTTAAAGAGTGCAGGAGCCTCAGGCATAAAATCCCTTTCCTTCCCCTTCTCTCCCTATCCCCATCCACCTGCATCTCTCCTTCCGGTCTTACATTTCATTCCTCTTCTCTCCCCTAACACTCTTTTCACCTCTAACGTTTGTCACCTAATCCACCCATCACACTGACACTGAGTATATGTGTAGGAAAGAACTGCAGATGCTGGTTTAAATCGAAGGTAGACACAAAATGCTGGAGTAACTCAGCGGGAGATGCAGCATCTCTGGAGAGAAGGAATGGGTGACGTTTCGGGTCGAAACCCAAAGGTGTAACATTACAGTCCCTTGATCAGCCACTTTTACACATAAAGTGTGGCCCATAAATTCTTAAAGGGATGGTGCAGTGAGTGTTATCAGATAGGATCTTGTCCCTCATCCTTCAGCTTCAATTAATGCTGCACTGCAGATACTCCCCCATTCCTTCTCTCCAGAGATGCTGCCTGTCCCGTTGAGTTACTCCAGCATTTTGTGTCCATCTGCAGATGCTGCTTGAGTTGGTCAGGGTACATGAAGGCATCGTGTATCTGGGACCATGGTTAATAACGAGACCAAGCCACGTCAAGGGTCAAGAATGTTTTATTGTCATATGTCCCGAAACAGAACAATGAAATTCTTACTTGCCACAGCACAACAGAATATGCAGACATAGTACTGTAAAACCCATAATGAACAACAAAATAAAAGTTGTATCTATATATATATATACATATATATATACACACACATACATGTACACACACACACATACATATATGC
Source organism: Rhinoraja longicauda (assembly GCF_053455715.1). Taxonomy (NCBI): domain Eukaryota; kingdom Metazoa; phylum Chordata; class Chondrichthyes; order Rajiformes; family Arhynchobatidae; genus Rhinoraja; species Rhinoraja longicauda. Next base: position 10,841,346 of record NC_135967.1, on the reverse strand, counting down.
ATACACATATATACACATGCATATGGATGCACACACATGAGCACACACACATATTGTGTGCGTGTGTGCATATATATGTCTGTGTATATATGTGTGTGTGTGTGTGTGTGTGTATGTGTATATGTGTGTGCATTTAGATGTGTGTGTGTATAGTTTTGTTTATGTATACACATACGTATATATATGTGTGTGTGCATATATGTATGTATATGTATGTGTGTTTTAATTTCGAGATACAGTGCGGAGACAGGACCTACGGCCCACCATGTCCATGCCCACCAGCGATCGATCCCCTTACACTTTCATTATCCTAAACACTAGGGACAATGTACAGTGTTTTACTAAAGCCAATTAACTCTTAAACCTGTACATCTTTGGAGTCTGGGTGGAACCCACGTGGTCACAGGGGGAACATACAAACTCCACGGGGGGGGACATACAAACACCCGTAGTCAGGATCGAACCCGGATCTCTGGCACTGTAGGGCAGCAACTCTACTGCTGCGCCACTGTGTTGTGTTCAAGAGTGTTTATTGTTCAATGTTTCTGAGAAAAGTGCTCTTACTCAGGAAACAAGTTCACTTATTTGACCAAACCTACAGCAAATCCTTATGATAAAATCAAAGTTGCTGCTGTAGGATGAAGTGAATGGACCATTGATTCATGATGCAGATTATGTGTGCAATATCAATTCTTGTCTCTGTGCATGATTGATGTATTAATCACCCAGTTATCTCCGTGCCAGCCTGGATAAGTAATGCTACTCTATAAATGATACTCCATATAAAAAATTATATATATATATATATATAGAGAGAGAGAGAAAGAGAGTAGTTGACCTAAGACTCTGAATGTTAAAGGGTATGAACAACTTAATCTCTTCGAGTGCTTTCACAAGTAATGTTAATCGTTTAAAATCATTCCAATCCAAGTTTCTTCGTGCGGCAAGAAGCTGCAATTTAATATTGTCTCTTTTAAAAAAATAATTGCCTCTGCTAAGAAAATCTAATCACATTAAATGTAATGGAGAATCATATTTTACAAAAATATTAGTTTTATTTGCCCCCATTACACCAGAAATTGCATTTCCAAAGTATTTATTTGAAATCCTCAGATTAGATGTGCAGTCGTATCAATCAATCTATCTATCTATCTATCTATCTATCTATCTATCTATCTATCTATCTATCTATCTATCTATCTATCTATCTATCTATCTATCTATCTGTCTGTCTGTCTGTCTGTCTGTCTGTCTGTCTGTCTGTCTGTCTGTCTGTCTGTCTGTCTGTCTGTCTGTCTGTCTGTCTGTCTGTCTGTCTGTCTGTCTGTCTGTCTGTCTGTCTGTCTATTACAAAACCTCTCATCTTATATCAAATACAGCCAAAACAGTACACGATAGGGCAACAATTTTAGGCCCATCTTACTCACCATTGGCCTGCGGTTCAAATGGTTGATATATTTTTTAATTTATTCATTTGTTAAAGTTTAAAAATCACTTTTTAAACTTTAATAAATTCATTTTCCACTTGCCCTGCCCATCAGCTGCACCTGCGCAGTAATACCTCCGTGTTCAACGTCACAATGGGAACTTAAACTCCGCACTTGCGCAGTTGGGGCCTGTTGATCTAATCTTTAAGTAAGATGGCCATCGGATCCGCACATGCGCAGGTTGGGGGAGGGTTGCCGCTCGGAGGGGGGCGGGACCCACCCGAGTGAGTGGCGGCCAATGAGGGGGGGCGGGTTGAGGAGAGCTCTCCTGCTGCTGGCCGCCGTGATGGCCACCCGGGGCCGGGGTGAGTGGCTTCCTCTCCCCTTTCCTCTCACCTCACGCCTGCCCCTGGCCCCAGGGGAATGTTGAGGGGGGTTGAGGGGGGATGGAGTTGGTGAATGGTTGGGGTGGGGGGGGGAGGAGGGGGTTAAGGGGGTGATAAGAGGGGGTTGAGGGGGGAATGGAATGGGGAAGGGATGGGGAGGGGGAGGGGAGGGTGCTGCACCAATGCAGGAGAGATTTCGGCCCAACGGCTCCACAGCAGCTAGTATATCACCAAAAGTCACCAGTATTATGACTCTAATCTCTTTTTACCTTTCATTACAGGGTCGTCATGTGAAGACTGGACAACTAGCCGCCATTAAGGTTATGGACGTCACAGAGGTTAGCTTATAGTTATTGATTAGGTTATTGGCTAACAAATTTTCATCTCCATAATTTTTAAAACATGGAGAGATCAGTCTGAAGAAGGGCCCCGACCCGGAACATTGTCTGTCGACATCTCTCCACAGATGCTGCCTGACCTGCTGAGTTCCGCCAGCAGTTTGTTTTTTGCTCCAGATTCCAACATTCACAGTCCCTTTTCCCTCAAAGAATTTATTTCTTTGTTCTTGCATGTTGTGTAAAATAGAAAGATAAGAGTTTCACTCTTAATGAACTGGAATAACTATTGTTGTCTTTTGCGTACGTATTTCTTAAATGCTGCAAGCTAGCATGAGGTGAGGCAATTCTAAGGGAAAATAATTCACCTGCTTTACTTTAGGTTAGAGTTTAAAGATATAGCGTGGAAACGGCCCTTTGGCCCACCGAGTTCATACTGACTATCGATCACCTGTACACCAGTTCTATGTTGTCCCACTTCCGCATCCTACATGTAGGGGCAATTTACAGGACACCATTAAACTACATACCTACATGCCTTTGGAATTTGGGGGCAAGGCAAGGCAATAGCACATTTCAGCAACAAGGCAATTCAAAGTGCTTTACATAAAACATTAAAGAGCAATTAAAAGCAATTAAAAACAATCATTGAAGAGAATAGAAAATAAAAACAAGCTAAAATAGAATAAGTCAGGGATAAAATACAAGAATAAAAGTTACAGTGCAGTGTAAGAAATGAATAATTATTTGATTTAATAAAAGGCAGCATCAAACAGAAACCCCCCCGCTGTCACAGGGAGGACAGACAAACTCCGTACAGCAACCATGGTCAGGATGGAACCCGGGTCTCTGGTGGTGAGGTAGCAGTTCTACTGCTGCGACACTTGGCTGCCTATATTCCCAGCTGTGTGGACAGACAGCGCTGCAGCAATGATTACGTTCACTTGCTAGTGAAAAACAAAATGCAACGTCGCTTCACATCAGCGGGTCATCTTTTTAACTTAAAGAACGGGTTGTCTTATTATCCTTGGGTATTGGCAGTCTTTAAAAATACCAGTTCAACTTTTCCTGAGATAGTTATTAACATTTTAACTCAGAGGATACAAGGAATTGAAGACGCAGCCATTTAGAGTTATACAGCATGAAGCAGACCCATCCTACCAACTTGGCATGCTGACCAAGCCCATGTTTGGCCCATATATCCCTCTAAACCTTTCCTATCTATGTATCTGCCCAAATGTATTTTAAATATTGTTATGGTACCTGCCTCAACTACCTCCTCTGGCAACTCCACCACCCTCTGAGAGAAAAAGTTGCCTCTCAAGTTCATATTAAATATTTCCCCTTTAATGTTAAAACTATGTTCTCTGATTCTTGATTCCCTCCCTCTGGGTAAAAGGCTCCTGTGAATCTACCCTATCTATTCCATGACTATGACATGAAAAGCCATGTTAAAATCATTTAACGTGACTTTTCAACATACCAAAGAATTTCTGAGTCTTCTTGTCCCCCTAGCCTGGGGTTGTCCCCTTATTGGGTGATTGTGCAGCTCGTAACATGCATAGGTGGTGGGAGGTGGGATTGTGGAAAGAATACTGTTGTTCCTTCAATTGTTCCACAAATCGGGCTTAATTGACCTGTCCTTTCACGACAATGGTTCAGTGGATCCTTATCACATATATCAATGCACAGTGAAATTATTTTTCTTGCATGCATTTTAATAAAATTATTGCCATGCATAAATACAGTTCCAGATTAAATATAGAATGTATGGAAACAGCCCACTGAGTCCTAAATGCTAGAGTCGCCAGGTTTCAGCGCCATTTTCAAAGTCCCAGCTGCATTTTCAGTCAGAGAGTTGTGAATCTGTGGAATTCTCTGCCTCAGAAAGGCAGTGGAGGCCAATTCTCTGAATGCATTCAAGAGAGAGCTAGATAGAGCTCTTAAGGATAGTGGAGTCAGGGGGTATGGGGAGAAGGCAGGAACGGGGTACTGATTGAGAATGATCAGCCATGATCACATTGAATGGCGGTTGTGGCTCGAAGAACCGAATGGCCTCCTCCTGCACCTATTGTCTATAAAGGACCATTGCAGCCATTGCCTCCATCCGGATCGTCCGGCTAACCGCCATCCTTCTCTTTGGAACGTGGGAGGAAATGGGAGCGCCCAGGGATAGCCCACACGATCACAGGGAGAATGTCCAAACTCCGTGCAGACAGCACCCGGAGTCAGGATCAAACCCGTGCCTCTGGCGCTGGAAGTAGCAACTCTACCCCTGCGCCACTCTACCGCATCATGGGGACCTTTTAAAGAGCCGGCTTGCCACAAGCTAAATAATCATACAGAGTGGTGCAAATAGACAATAGACAATAGGTGCAGGAGTAGGCCATTCGGCCCTTCGAGTCAGCACCACCATTCAATGTGATCATGGCTGATCATTCTCAATCAGTACCCCGTTCCTGCCTTCCCCCCATACTCCCTGACTCCGCTATCCTTAAGAGCTCTATCTAGCTCTCTCTTGAATGCTCTCTCGCCAAATGTGGAGAAGATGCAGCAAAGAGCAATGTGATGTTAATTCAGAGGCACTCATCTGCACAATAATGAGGTCACGTAAAGTACTAAAAGCACCTAACTGCACACGGCTACATAAATGACAAGGAATTTTTGTCAGTCTCCATTTTTTACTGACTGAAACATTGCTCTATTGTAATGAACATTTGGTATTTTTCTCTTTCTAAATCACTAACAAGCATTTAAACAGCGACAAGCGTGGATATTGTTAGCTACTCGCTCTATTAATTTAGTTTAGTTTAGTTTGGAGATACAGTGCTGAAACAGGCCCTGGCTTTGGCCAACCAAGTCCGCACCGACCAGCGATCGTACACTAGAACTATCCCAGACACCAGGGACAACTTACAATTAACAGAAGCCAATTAACCCACAAACTTGTACGTGACTTTCGAGTGTGGGACGAGACCGGAGCACCCGGAGAAAACCCACACGGTCACGGGGAGAACGTACAAACTACGCACAGACAGCATCCGTAGTCAGGATGGAACCTGGCGCTGTAAGGCAGCAACTCTACCGCTGCATTGCTGTGCCACCCTATTGTCGCACAAGAATGTAAAAAAGTATAAGTTGACCTCCTCTAAAATAGGTATTCAATTTATCCAGAGTAAACTATGGGGTTTCATCTGTGTCAAGAACGTTAGATTAAAGTTTAGTTTAGTTTATTTTTGTACAGTGGAACAGTAGATGCTTTTGTTTTGCGTGCCATCCAGTCAAAGAAAAGCCGATACATGATTACAATCAAGTCGTCCAGAGTGTAGAGATAAAGGATAAAGGGTACAACATTCAGTGCAAGATAAAGTCTGATTAAAGATCTCTAATCATATATGTGGGAGGTCAGGACCAGACTCCAACTGATGAGAGTTCAGTTGCCGGAGTACAGCTGGGGGGGGGGGGGGGGGGGGGGAGAAAGTGCCCCTGAATCTGGAGGTGTACGCTTTCAAACTTCTGTACCTCTTGTCTGATGGGAGAGGGGAGAAGAGGGAGTGACCGACCGGGGTGAGACTGGTCCTTGATAATGCTGGCTGCCTTGTCGAGGCAGCGTGGTGTAGATGGTCTAAAACATGCCTGCACAGCTTGTACTCTGATTTGTGTGATTCCTCAACTGCTCATATCTATCACCGACTTGTAAACTGTTCAATCATCATAACTTCAGGAAATCCTGTTCAAAGGATAAACAAGCCATTAGTATATATCTGTCAAAAATGTGGCTACTATAGAGATATGTTCCCATGCATGTAAAAGTGTGCAACTCTCTCTGTCAGCATGTTGACTTTGATTTTAGTTGGACTAGTATAGATCACACATTCAAAAGTACAGTGGATATGTTCAATCAGATTATAATAGAGACGGCTTGGCTGTATAAACTGTAGCTGATCAACAGTCAATAATCTGTGTACACAAAGTGTATTTAAGCCTTTTGTTTTTGCACAAAGTGGGCTTGGGGGTGTGTCAGAAGACAGTTAGCTTATCACGTTCTGTAATTGTAGTGCCATCAATCATTTAACTGTGTTAATGTTCAGTAAGCCAGCGTTTCGGTCACTTTAACATTAAGAAACTTGCCATCAATCAAGATAAATGTCAATTGTTGGAAAGGTGGCAATAAAGTGGAGTATTGGGGTCAGTTCTGGCCGCCCCCAGCGCAGGAAGGATGTGGAGGCTTTGGAAAGGGCACAGAGGATGTTTACCAGAATGATGCCTGGATTAGGGGGTATCAGCTACAGGGAGAGAGGCTTGGGCAGACTTGAACGCCAGCGGTTGAAGTGAGATCTGATAAATGTTTATAAAATTATGAGGGGCACAGACAGGTTAGACAGCCAGAACCTTTTCCTCCGGAATGTAAATGCCAAAGACCAGAGGGCATAGTATTACGGTGAGAGGGACAAGGTTTAAAGGAGAGATGTGCCGGGCAAGTTGTTGACATAGAGGGTGATGGCTGCCTAGAACACCCTGCAGGGGGTGGTGGAGGCAGATCCGATAGCGGTGTTTAGGAGACTTTTAGACAGCTACATGGAAGGATATGGGTTACGTGGAGGCAGAAAGGTGTTGGTCTTGGCATCATGTTTGGCACAGACATTATGGGGCAAAGGGCCTGTACGTAAGCTGTACTCTTCTATGTCCTATGTTTCAGATCAAGAACCCTTCATCAGAATGGGACACGTGACAAAACGCCCGTGATTTAAGTTGCAGGGACAGGCAAGGGCAGCAGAGAATAGAGAAAATGCTGATTTCTCTTCTCATTAGTGTAGTTGAGCTTAGAGATATAGCGCGGAAACAGGCTCTTTGCCCCAGCAAGTCCGTGCCGACCAGCGATCCCCGTACATTAGCACAATCCTAACACATTAGGGACAATTTACAATCTCTATCGAAGCCAATTAACCTGCAAACCTGTACGTCTTTGGAGTGTGGGAGGAAACTGGAGCACCTGAAGAAAAACCACGCGGTCACAGGAAGAACGTACAAACTCCATACATATAGCACCCGTAGTCAGGATCAAACCTGGGTCTCTGGCGCTGGAAGGCAGCAACTCTACCGCTGCGCCACTGTGCCGCCCGTATTCGCAGCTACAAGTTATTTAAATTTAATTGTTACTTTGATAACTTTGGTCTCCAACTTTCCTCTGCAACTTCTCTTTTTTTTATTCTTGAGCTGAGACACTGATTCTGTTTTTTTCCACACAGATGCTGACTGATCTGCTGGGTATTTCCAGCACTTCCTGTTTGTTTCTCATTCCCATTACCTCCAATGTTTCACTCCAACGACTCCCTACCTTTCCCTGCACTTTACCTATTGTCATTTTGTTTGGCTTGACTGTATTTATGTCTCGTATTCACTGTTTTCATCGGTTAGCGGGCAAAACAAAAGCTTTTCACTGTCGACACAAGAAACTGCAGGTGCTGGATTTGCAAAAAAAATCACAAAGTGCTGGAGTAACTCAGCGGGTCAGGCAGCATCGCTGGAGAACAAGAATAGGTGACATTTCGGGTGGGGACCTTGATGCTGCCTGACCCGCTCAATTCACTTTGAGTTTCAGGTCCTGACCTGAAACGTCACCTATTCCTTAAAACGTCACCTATTCCTGTTCTGCAGAGAAGCTGCCTGTCCTGCTGAATTCAGTTTGAAAATGGGTCCCGGCCCAAAAGGTCTGCTATTCATGTTCTCCGGAGATGCTGCCTGACCCGCTGAGTTACTGAAAGCACATTGTAGCTTTTCTCTGTACCTCAGTGCACATGCTAATTACAGACTTAAACCTAATATATAAACCTTGGGCGAATACACGATTACATCCTTGCTTTGTGGAAGTAGGGATGTAATGAGACTAAATCGGTAGCAAGGAGTTAGCCTGATGAAATCCTCCTTTCATTCTCAGCTCCGCTCAGAATGTGGTTCCAGATAAACATGAACCATGAGAGGTTGTGGTGTGGCAGCCTGCTCCTGCTGTGTCCCATTGCTTCCTCTTGAGTGAATGCACATTGCAATGCCTTTGGTCCTCTATCTCACTCCACATCCTTCCTCTCCTTCGCAGGAAGCAAGGATCCGGGTCATCTTCCTCTCACTGCTGAGTTGATGGGAAAGTGGTTCGAAATGTATTTTAAGACAACGGATTGCTCCCAATGTTTTTATGGTATTTGATGGAATCAAGACTGCTTTATGTCATATTTCCTGAAACAGAACCATGAAATTCTTACTTCTGAGGCTGGGACCAGAGGCCACAGCCTCCGGATAAAAGGACGTACCTTTAGAATGGGGTTGAGGAGGAATTCCTTCAGTCAGAGGGTGGTGAATCTGTGGAATTCATTGCCACAGGCGGCTGTGGCAGCCAAGTCAATGGATATTTTTTAGCCGGAGATTGATACATTTTTGATTAGTAGCGGGTGTCAGGGGTTGTGGGAAGGAGGCAGGAGGATGGGGTTGAGAGGGAAAGAGAGATTAGTCGTGATTGAATGGCAGAGTAGACTTGATGGGCTGAATGGCCTAATTCTGCTCCTATGACTTATGAACTTTTTTTAAACAACATTTTTCAAAATTTTGTTGGGGATGATAAGTATGGAACCAATTCCATTCTTATCATTCCCAACAAAATTTTGAAAAATGTGCAAGGATTATTCCCAACAAAAATTATCCTCAATCTACCTGTGGTATCTCAAGTCCCCTTTAATTAAAAGCACTGCCCACTCGCGGAAACTCAACGCCCTTCCCGAAATACATGACCATTTGCATCAGTGTTCAGCATCGTGCATTGAGTTTGACAAGAAAGTGGGTGAACATGTCGTTCACTTAACGCCTCGTTGATTCGCGTCTCTCAACGCCGGGCAGGTGAGATCAACTCTCATCCAGGTCAAATTGAAATGCAGCAAGTATTAACTTAAATCCCCACTTAGCTTTAAAAGTTCTTCACCCTCAAATCTCCAAAGTCTAACGATGGCCTTCCCCTGATCTTGTTAATCTCGCCAGCCTTTTATTTCAGGACAGTTGTTGAGAGTTTCTGGTGGTAGTCTGTTCATTTTACATGCTGCAAATTGTACTTGTGCTGTTGACCGGAAGCACGGGGTTCAGTTTCACTGCACTTCCCTGGAGCTTCATGCCCTCGCTTCAATCGCCCAGGATTTAGTTTAATTTAGTTTAGAGAAACAGCATAGAAACAGGCCCTTTGGCCCACCGAGTCCGCACCGACCAGCGACCCCCACACATGAACACGGCCGTACACACACTAGGGACTACATTTACACCCAAGCCAATTAACCTACAAGCCTGTATAGGTTGGGTGTGCAGGAGATTTTGAGGGTGAACTCAAACATATTACCATTTTTGCTGGTGTCAGAGAAAAGACCAGGGCTCACCTGTGTATGCACACGTTGGGTATATCCCAAACCAGAATGGAGGATGATTAACACTGGGCTCGCATAACAGCTGGAAAATGGGAAGGACTGTTCCTTCCATCAAATGTGGTTTGGTTATCAGCCAAGAGAAGTCAGTGAAGAAACTGGAGGCCTTCCAGTTTGGAGATTGGGGGGATTTGCAAGCCTCACAAGGGAATTTCAGTTTCATCCGAATAATCAGTTCCCAGTTTCTTTATGCGCATTGTGTTCTAGTGTGTCTAGTGGAAGTATTAAGGCCAACAAGTGGATGGTCATGTATTGTGCAGCCATGTCCTATCCATCGTGTGCTTGACCATATCCGAAAACTGCCATTGATCAATTAGATAAGGCATTTGTGAGAGCTTGGGCGAGGATCACTGTGCACCATATTAGTTCCCGTACTTCAGGAAAGATGTTGATGTTTTTCAAACTGTTCAGAGAAGATTCACTGGACCATTTCATGGTCTGTGGGAAATAGGAACTGTACCCTAGCTTCTGGGGAGGGCTATTCAGTAGTCTGATAACAGCGGGGAGAAGCTGTTCCTGAATCTGGTGGTACATGTCTTTGGATCATCTGTGCAGCCTGAACAGACGTCTTCTTTAATGTACAGGGAAATACACCCCTGAGAGTATGCGGACTCCAGGAACAAATGCTGTAACAAATCAACACTGTGCGGAGCACCGATGTATTGGATAACTGACTAACACTTCTGAACAGTGCAGAGATCTTTTGCATCCAGCTAAGAGACCTAGGTTTGATAGCTTGTCAGGCGGTAGGGCGGTCCGGTGGAATTGTGGTAAAATTTCTGCCTTACAGCGCTGGCGATCCGGGTTCGATCCTGACCACGGGTGTACATTCTCCCCCTGACCTGTGTGGAATTTCTCCAGGTGCTCCGGTTTCCTCCCACACTCCATGATTAATTGGCTTGTAAAATTGCAAATTGACCCTCGTGTGTGTCGGACAGTGATAGTGTGCGAGGTTCGCTGGTCGGCGCAGACTCAGTGGGCCGAAGGACCTGTTTCGGTACTGTATCATTCAACTGAACTAAACAAGCAGCGACTCTGACAGTGGAGCACACTTTAAAGGATAAATGAAGATGTGTAATAAATGTCAAGCACGTCCCATAAGTGAATGAAAACAAGCTAATGAGTGTGATGATGCAAAGGAGACAAACAAAATGGCTGCTTGTTATAGACGATATCAGCCTGAGAGAACAATACAACAGTGGAGCGAGTCAGAGGAACAGATTGTTGGTGGCAAACCTGCTCCATGTATCAAGTAACAAAGCGGAATATGAATTAGTAAACCTGAAGAGCAGTACGAGATATTTCAGCTACTATGTTGAGAGCCATTCTAAGGCGATCACCCTCCTTCATTAATCAACGTCAATCCATATAGGTAATCATTAGAAGGATTTGCAGGATATTGATGAGTGTAGTGGGATCTGGATGCCACTTCCTCAAGGACTGGGAGAGATGGAAACTCATAAAATGGTAGAAATTACCTAGATGTGTGCTTGAAGACTCATTCCTTGCAAACCTCAGGACTAAGAGCTCGAGATGGCATCAACTTTTTAAATGTTTGGTTGTGGCTGGCATGAACACAGAGGGCCAAATGGCCTCCTGTAAAGACTTGAGTCTTTAGACTTTAGAGAGATGTGGCATGGAAACAGGCCCTTTGGCCCACCCAGTCCGCGCCAACCGGCGATCACCCCGTACACTAACACTATCCTTCACATTAGGGATAATTTACAATTTTATAGGTCAATTCACCTACAAAGCCGTTCGTCTTGGGAGTGGGGGAGGAAACTGGAGCATCTGGAGAAAACCACGTGGTCGCGGGGAGAATGTACAAACTCCGTACAGACAGCATCCGTCGTCAGCCCGGGTCTCTGGTTCTGTAAGAAAGAAACTCTACCACTGCGCCAATTTCTATGGTGCTATAAATTATTATTATTACCAGTTCTGTTAATATCAAACATAGAGTAGAGGTGTAACAACATAAGACATGGAAGCAGGAGGAGGTCATTTGTGCCCGCTCTCCAATAAAATCAAGGCTGATCTTTGACCTCTGCACCACTTTCTTTTTTTCTGAGGTGTGAATGATAATCTCATTGTACACAGCACGTGTTTAGCACATGAACAGAGGTTGGTCTTTGTCAGATCCTCGCCTTGATCCGGATATAATAAACACACTCCAAGGACACTGAACGCAAAACATGCAGCTTATTCCTCCTCCATTCCTTTAGATCCCAGCAACTTGTGATGTCTCTCCTTTATGACTCATAGTAACACGTGATACATTTAAATACAATGTAAATTACCATGACAGTCCCCAACTTCCACCATGAGGATTACAAGTTCAGGGTTGCCTTCCCATCAAAATATGAGCCCCTTGACTTGCATTGTTGTGGACGGCTTGTTAGATAATCAGCATGAACAGATGGCGTCTTGGATGATCTGCATGTCACGGATGGAGATGAAGATGAGTTGCACTGTCATTAAAAATAATCTGCCAGATCTTTTTTTTCTCCCCACTCTCACTTCCCTTGTCCTTCCCAGCTATTCCATCCTCCTCCTGAATGCTTCCTCTTTTGCCCACCATCCTCACCCCTCCCGATCACTCTCACGTTATGTTGCTTTAATCTCGTTGAAAACCATCCATGGCGTTTGCTGTGGGCGACACAGTGGTTACAGCTCAATGTGCCTGAGTAGCCTGGCTTCAATCCAGACCTCCGTTGCAGTCTGCACAGAGTTTGCACAATCTCCCCGTGCTAGATTAACTGGCCTCTTATAAATGTCTCGAGTGTGTCAGCGAATGGTTGAATCGCGGGAGAATAGATGAGAATGTGGGGAGAATAAAAAACAAAATGGGATTCAGGTATGGTTAGTGTAAATGATTGGTTGATGGTCCATGTGGGCTTGGTGGGCCTTCTTCCATGTTGTATCTCGATGACCCTGACTGGAATCTCACAGGCTCTGCAGTTTCTTTTAAATGCATTACAAAACCTATTGCCGGTAGTTCAGGTTTATGCAATAGGGTTAGTCACATTCACTGTGAAAGATGTGTCGTGACACTCATGACAAAACCATAGATGCTGCCGCAAGGGTAACATCAACTCCTCCTTCTGCAGGAGATGGGTGGAGGTGTTGCATCCCATGTTATATCTTTCCCCTCTCACCTTAAACCTATGTCCTCTGGTTCTACTCTGGGTAAAAGACCGTGCATTCACCCTCTCTATTCCTGGCGGGAACTGTCTCGGATCATGAGGGGAATGCACAAAGTCTTCTACCAGAGTGATGGAATCAAGAACCAGAGGACATAGGTTTAAGGTGAGGGGAGGACAGATTTAATAGGAACCCGGGGGGCAACGTTTTTTTACACAAAGGGTGTTAGGTATATGGAACGAGCTGCCAGAGGAGGTAGTTGAGGTAAGTCCGATCAGAACGTTTAAAAACTATTTGGACAAACTATAAGATAGGTTTAGAAGGATATGGGCCATAAGTATGCATGTGGGGTGTGTAGATGGGCCAGGTTGGTTGGCATGGACAAGTTGGGCTGAAGGGCCTGTTTCCACCCTGTATGACTATGACTATAAATCTAGTTGCACTGTGCAATTTTGGCAGCATGTATTCCAATGGCTCAGATTTTGCTGTAACAGGGCAGATAATGGTATGTGGCCTCCACTACTGAGGTTTACACATAGATCTTTAGGGCCGGCACATTGATGCAGCGGTACAGTTGCTGTCTTACAGTACCAGAGACCCGGGTTCGATCCTGACTACAGGTGTGGAGTTTGTACATTCTCCCCGTGACCTGCGTGGGCTTTCTCCGGGATCTCCGGATTCCTCCCACACTCCAAAGACCTACATTGCCTAATTGGCTTCGGTAAAAATTGTAAATTGTCCTTAGTGTGTAGGATAGTGTTAGTGCGCGTGGGTCGCTGGTTGGCGTGGACTCAGTGGTCCGAATGGCCAGTTTCCACGCTGTATCCCAAGATTAAACTAAATTAAACTAAACGCATTGTACTCAGTGTATAGGTTTTAGGAAACTGCAGCCAACTGAAGCAATGACGTTGAAGAACTGAGATCTGAACTGTACAAACGATGTGGGAGAAAGGTGATTTTAAATTCATATCCAGCATTGCAAGAGAAACTCATGTTGCTCTTAGGTTGCCATTCAGCTGGAAAGAGTGCAGTAATCCATGAGGAAGTTAACAGGACTTGAAGGCCTGAGCCACAGGGAGAGATTGGTCAGGCTAGGACTCCATTCCCTGGAGCGCAGGATGCTGATCTTGTAGTGGTGTACAAAATGATGAGAGGAATTGGTTGGGTTACCTAGACTCAGGGAATCAAGAATCAGAGGACATAGGTTTAAGGTGAGAGGGGAAAATTATAATATGAACTTGAAGGACAGTTTTTTTCACTCAGAGGGTGGTGGGTATATTGAATGAGCTGCCAGTGGAGATGGTTGAGGCAGGCACTATAATAGCATTTAAAGGACACTTGAACAGATGCATGGATGAGAAAGGTTTGGAGGGATAAGGGCCAATTGCTGGCTGGTGGGGCTAATGTAGATTGGTCTGCTTGGTCAAGTTAGGCTGAAAGGCCTGTTTTTGTGCTGTATGCCTCTGTAAACAAAAGGAGGGTTTTATTCAGAGAGGAAGCAAGTCAAAAAAATAATCAGAACCTCAACAAGAACGAAAACCTGAAAGAATGAGATTTTAATAATTAATCTTCAGTAAGTCACTCAGCAATTATAAACAATTGTCAAAATTGTAGAATGAAAATGTAATTGCAGCATATAACTGCAAGTTTAGCTTGCATTTACTGAAGAAGCTTCCACCCACTCAGTACATTTCAGTTGTAAAAGAGACAGGAAAAGACATTGCTATTGAACGTCATGGGGGGAGCCATGCGACTTAAATAGCAATTTCTGGGTATGGAGATATCCGCTGCATCTGAAGTTTAGAGGCTGAAGATTTTATAGTATTCTTCACTTTGGCAAACTATAACTTTAGACTTTCGAGGTACAGCGTGGATAAAGGCCTTCAGCCCACCGAGTCAACGCCGACCGGCGATCCCCGTGCACTAGCACTACCCTAAACACAAGGGCCAATTTACAATTTACAGAAGCCAACTCGTCTACAAACCTGCACATCTTTGGAGTGTGGGAGGAAACTGAGGCACCTGGAGAAAAGCACGCGGTCGCTGAGAGAAAGCACAAACTCCGTAGAGGCAGCACCCATAGTCAGGATCAAACCTGAGTCTCTGGCGCTGTAAGGCAGCAACTCTACCGCTGTGCCGCCCTAAACCCTGCACACTGGACTGTCCCTGAGCCAACGCAAGAGATTACAGAATTTTAAGTGAAAATCACATCTAGTGCAGCGCAAGTTTCAGTAATCTTCGGTGTTAGGTTTAAAAGCATTGCATAAGAAATAGGCCCCATCCCCAAAGTTGGCTGTATCCCCAAGCGAATTAGTAACAATGGCCATTGCCACTTATTTTATGTTAGCTGCACTCCAAGAAGGCTCCTAGTGTCAAGTTGGATTATGGAGACATGAGAGTCGGTAGACACACAGAGTCTCTTGCTCTAAGTAGGGGAATCGAGGACAAGAGGACATTGGTTTAAGGTGAGGGGGAGAAGATTTAAGAGGAACCTGTGGGGTAACTTTTTCACACAAAGGGTGGTGGGTGCATGGAACAAGCTGCCAGAGGAGGTAGTTGAGACTGGTACTATCGGAATGTTTAAGAAACATTTAGATGAGTACATGGACAGAACAGGTTTATAGGGATATAGGCCAAATTCAGGCAGGTGGGACGAGTGGAGGGAGATGAGGCAACTTAGTTGCCATGATCAAGTTGGGTCGAAGGTCCTGCTTTTAAGCTGTATGACTTTAACTCTTTGACCTAATTTTTTTCAAGCTGGATTACTTGGGCACAGTGTCACTGAGTTTAATTTTTCTTTTGAATTTATCAACTAATACATCCCATCAAACTAACAATTTACTCTCCATATCTTCTAAACATAAGTTTTATTAATTTGTAATCCTGTTATTCAGGCGATGACTGAATTAAATCGTACGTCGACAGGTACACGGCCTTTAGACAGGTACATGGAGAGGAAATGTTTAGGGGGACATGGGTCAAACGCAGGCAGTTGGGGCTAATGTAGAGAGGGCAGCTTGGTTGACATGGGCAAATTGGGCCAAAGGGCCTGTTTCCATATTGTATGACTCTATCTTGCCAGATTAAGTAGTTTAGACAGGTATAATAACATTTAAAAGACATTTGGATAGGTACATGGATGGGTACGAAAGGTAAACCTACAGAGCAGTGGTGCAGTGCTAATTGTTTAGGCGTCGGAGTTGTCACCGGTGCCGGAGCGGCTGCTGTTAAATTCCCCGCTAGTTAAAATTCCCTGCTGTTTATTTTGGGGGTTTTGTTTACAGAGGTGTCGGAGCGGCGCTCCGGTGAGCTCCGGCTGCACTGCACTCCTACTACAGGCACTACAAAAGATTTAACACTACCTGAGAGGCAACTGCTTCACACAGAGGGTGGTGGGTATATGGAACGAGCTGCCAGAGGAAGTCGTGGATCCCGGATAGAAAGCAGTTCATAGCCACTTGGACAGGTACATGAGAATAAGAAAGGACGAGAGGGATTTGAGCCAAATGCAGGCAATTGGGATTAGCTTAGATAAGTCATCTTGGTCGGCAGGGGCGTTGGGCCGAAGGGCATGCTTCCATGCTAAATGGCCCTGTTCCTATTCACAAGCAGGAGTGGCCAATTAGGAGCAGGAGTGGCCAACATTTAATAATGCAAAGAGCAGATCTGATTATAACTTCAAATCCACATTCCCATCTCCCACAGTAGCCATTCGGCTCTCGCCTATTCAATAATATATCCATGTCTGCCTTACGATCTTCAAAAACTCTACTTCCACTACGCTTCGTGCGAAAGAAAGTTCTAAAGACTCATCAACTTTTGAGAGAAAGCATTTCCTCAACTCTGGTATCAGCCAGCTAAATCTTCTCTGTGCTGCTTCAAATATATGAACATCCTTCCTTCAGCCCAGGGAGTGCAGGCAACCATCAAGCACCCATTTTTACACTGATTCTATCCTCATGCATTTATTCGTCCCACACTCCCAACAACTGAATGCCAGATTCTACCACCCACCTATACAATATTTAGGGACCCCAATTAACCTAGCAGCCCACACATCTTGGAGAAAACCTAAGAGGAATCCCACACAGTCACAGGGAGAACACACAGTTACAGGGGGGCAGCACGGTGGCGCAGCGGTAGAGTTGCTGCCTCATAGCGCCAGAGACCCGGGATCGATTCTGACAACGGCTGTATGAAATATGCACATTCTCCCTGTGACTGCGTGGGTTTCCTCCAGGTGCTCCAGTTTCCTCCCACACTCCAAAGATGTACAGGTTTGTAGGTTGACACAAAAATGCTGGAGTAACTCAGCGGGACAGGCAGCATCTCTGGAGAGAAGGAATGGGCGACGTTTCGGGTCGAGACCCTTCTTCAGACTGAAGAAAGGTCTCGACCTGAAACGTCACCCATTCCTTCTCTCCAGAGATGCTGCCTGTCCTGCTGAGTTACTCCAGCATTTTGCTTCTACCTTCGATTTAAACCAGCATCTGCAGTTCTTTCCTACAAAGGTTAATTGACTTCAGTTTTAAAAATTGTACATTGCCCCTCATGTGTAGGATAGTGCTGGTTTGCAGGAATATTGCTGGTCAGTGCAAACTCGGTGGGCCAAAGGGCCTGTTTCCGCACTGTATTTCTAAAGCCTAAACGCTAAAGTAAGCATGCAAACTCCACATGGACAACACCGGGAATCAGGATCGATCTCGGGTCTCTGGAGCTGAGAGGCAGTGGCGCTACCCGCTGTGCCACCGTGTCACTCTGTTCTGTAGGAATCCTCCTCCTGTGTCACATTGACCAATGTTGTCAAGTCATTTTCTTTCTTTCAGGCACTTGAGTTCTGGCTCCATAATTTATCTTTTGACGTTTCAAAGAATAATTGGTAGACTCGGCTACTCAACAGAGTGAAAATAAAACTACACATGTGCACAATATGTTTCACAGGCGTTGGGCTGTGAAGTATGGATCTTTGTCCAGCAACACCCTGGTTTTGTCCCGTCTCACCTCTGATGTGCGTGCCTACCAGGCACATGGGAGGCAGAGATGAGATGGCGGCTAAGTGCAGACATCCTCCTCAGCCTCTGAATTTTGCTCTTAATCATATCATATCATATCATATATATACAGCCGGAAACAGGCCTTTTCGGCCCACCAAGTCCGTGCCGCCCTGCGATCCCCGCACATTAACACTATCCTACACCCACTAGGGACAATTTTTACATTTACCCAGCCAATTAACCTACATACCTGTACGTCTTTGGAGTGTGGGAGGAAACCGAAGATCTCGGAGAAAACCCACGCAGGTCACGGGGAGAACGTACAAACTCCTTACAGTGCAGCACCCGTAGTCAGGATCGAACCTGAGTCTCCGGCGCTGCATTCGCTGTAAAGCAGCAACTCTACCGCTGCGCTACCGTGCCGCCCGGGGGGAAAGTACAACATACTAAGTTGAGGCATTGGATTTCTTTTGAATGGGGTTGCAAACATCTATGCACTAAAACTCTTGTTTGTTTGTTTGTTTGTTCCTGAACTGCAGCCAAAACAGTACACGATAGCGCGACAATTGTAGGCTCATCTTATTCACCGTCGTTTCTTTGGTGCTAATGGAAGAAGTTTCATTGAAATCGGTGTTATATTTTAAAAGTTATTCACATTTTAAAGTTTAAATCTGTCTCCTAGGGAGGGAGGGGGGGAGAGGAGGGTGGATAAGGGGGGTTGAGGAGGATGGAGTGGGGGGAAGGGGGAGGGGGGGGAAGGAAGGTTGGGGGAGGGGGGGAGGGGGGAGTGCTGCACCAATGCAGTAGAGGTTTGGGCCCAACGGGTCCACTTGGTCGAGTTGATTACAAAGGTAAAACTAAAAGAAAAGCAGGTACATTGTCTGTGTCTTTCATTGTCATTTAGTTTAATTTCGTTTTGAGATACAGCACGGGAACTATCCTACACATTAGGGATAATTTACAAATTTTACCGAAGCCAATTAACCTACAAAACCTGTACGTCTCTGGAGTGTGGGAGGAAACCGGAGCACCCGGAGAAAACCCACATGGTCACGGAGTGGATGTCCAAACTCCGCACAGACAGCACCCGTAGTCAGGATTGATCCAGGTCTGTGGCGCTGTGAGGCAGTAGCTCGAACAACATCACCACTGTGCCACACGGAATTCTTTTGTACGGAGTTGCAAACTCTGATTACAAGAGTAAAACTAAAAGCAGGTAAATGGTAGGTGTGTTTCATTGTGATTACCTGAATGATTTTATTTAATTTCCCGCTCTTTAATCTTTGTTTGATTGAAAGATGCAGCATGGAAACAGGCCCCTTGGTCCACCACCGACCATCGCTCATCCACCCGCACTGGCTCCATGTTATTCCACTCCCTAGACACTAGGGGCATCTCCAGGGAACTTTCATATTCTAAACAGCGACGATGGGGCAGATGTAAAAGTACTCAGTAGAGCTTACAGGGAGAACGTGCAAACTCCGAACAGTCAGCACACATGAAAGTTTGTGATTCAATGAGTAGCTAGAATGGGGGAATTTACAGTCTTTTAGTGCATAGAGGCATAACATCACACAGCAAGCGAACAGGCCCTTCGACCCACTGAGTCCATGCCGACCATCAAGTACCCATTTTTACACTGATCCTGTCGTAACCCATTTTCTTCTTAGAATCCTGATACCATTACCTATTTACACAGTAGGAGCAATTTACAGTCGCCAATTAACCTACCAACCCACTGACTGAGTTCATAAAGAGGTAGGAGCAGAATTAGGCCATTCGGCCCATCGTGTCAATTCCGCCATTCAATCACGGCTGATCCATCTTTCCCTCTCAACCCCATTCTCCTGCCTTCTCCCCATAACCTTTGACACCCTCACTAATCAAGAGCCTGTTAATCACTGCTTTAAAAAGACCCAATGAACTGGCCTCCACAACCATCTATTGCAGTGAATTTCATAGATTCACCACCCTTTGACAAAATAAATTCCTGCTCATCTCCTTTCTAAAGGTACGTCCTTTTATTCTGAGGCTGTGGCCTCTGGTCCTAGACTCTCCTACAACTGGAAACAACCTCTCCACATCCACTCTATCTAGGTCTTTCACTATTCAGTAAGTTTCAATGGGGTCTCCCCTCATCCTTCTAAGCCACTCCATGCCAATACAATTGTCCATTCCTCCCATAGTATGCAATGACATTGTCTAGCAGAGACACTTAATGTCACAGCATTTGTGATCTTAGGTGGATGGAGAGGAGGGGGAAACAGAGAATTCCTTCCCGTGAGACCGCACCTGGAGTACTGTGTGCAGTTTTGGTCTCCAAATTTGAGGAAGGATATTCTTGCTATTGAGGGCGTGCAGCGTAGGTTCACTAGGTTAATTCCCGGAATGGCGGGACTGTCGTATGTTGAAAGGCTGGAGCAATTAGGCTTGTATACACTGGAATTTAGAAGGATGAGGGGGGATCTTATTGAAACATATAAGATAATTAGGGGATTGGACACATTAGAGGCAGGAAACATGTTCCCAATGTTGGGGGAGTCCAGAACAAGGGGCCACAGTTTAAGAATAAGGGGTAGGCCATTTAGAACGGAGATGAGGAAGAACTTTTTCAGTCAGAGAGTGGTGAAGGTGTGGAATTCTCTGCCTCAGAAGGCAGTGGAGGCCAGTTCGTTGGATGCTTTCAAGAGAGAGCTGGATAGAGCTCTTAAGGATAGCGGAGTGAGGGGGTATGGGGAGAAGGCAGGAACGGGGTACTGATTGAGAGTGATCAGCCATGATCGCATTGAATGACGGTGCTGGCTCGAAGGTCTGAATGGCCTACTCCTGCACCTATTGTCTATTGTCTATTGTCTATTGTCTATTGTGAAGCTACATAGGTCTTCAACCTTAGAGGATAACACTGACAGTTGAGACCATACAATTAGAGACACAAGGAACTGCAAATGCTGGAATTGTGCATAGAACACAAAGTGCTGGAGCAACATAAAAGGTCAGGCAGCATCTCTGGAGGACATGGATATGCCGTGTTTCAGATTGGGACACTTCGCCACATCAGTCTGAAGAAGGCTCCCAGCCCGAAACGTCACCTATCCATGGTCTCCAGAGACGCTGCTTGAGCTGCTGAGTTACTCCAGCACTTTGTATCCTTTTTTGGAAAACCAGCATCTGCAGTTCCTTTTTTTGCATATAATTTATTCTTTGGGGACAGAGAGAAAGTTATTAATAAAATTGATCCAGGAAGATGGTGCAGTGGTAGAGTTGCTAACTTACAGCACTAGAGACCTGTGCTCAATCCTGACCATGGACGCTGTCTGTACAGGGTTTGTACGTTCTCCTTGTGACTGTGGGAGTTTCCTCTGGGTGCACTGGTTTCCTCCCACATTTCAAAAATGTGCAGTTTTGGAGGCTAATTGGCTTCTGTAAATTGCCCCAGGGTGTAGAATAGAACTAGTATATGCGGTGATCATTAGTCGGTGCAAACTCAATGGGCCGAAGGGCCTGTTTCCACACTGCATCTCTAAAACTAAAGACCTGCATACCGGGGAACTGTTAGACCAGGAATCCTCCTGAACATAATGAAGCTGGATACAAATCAGAATCTGTCCAATTGGGAGGAGTGAGTCTAAATAATTATGTTTAATGACTGAATTAGGAAGGTATTTGGTTCTCATTTAAGTGGGTGTGTGACTTGAGCAATTTGGGCTAGATGGTTCATTAGAATAAGTTAACACCCATTTCATTGCAGGAACGAGAGTGAATTATTAACCCTTTGGTCAGTTTTCGGGCTGTAGTATAATTGAGCATCAATGTACCTTTAAGAACTAAAGGGTGGCGCAGTGGCACTGTGGTAGAGTTACAGCACTGGAGTCCTCGAGTTCGATCCTGACGACAGGTGCTCTTTGAGTGGAGTTTGCAACTTCTCCCTGTGACCGCATGGGTTTTCTCCGGGTGCTCCGGTTTCCTCCCACACTCCAAGACATGCAGGGTTGTAGGTTAATTTGCCCTTTGTAAATAAATTGTTGCTGGTGTGATGGATAGAATGAGATCTGGGTGATTACTGGGGTCAACGTGGATTTGGTGGGCCTAAGGGCCTGCTTCCAAGCAATTTGAGCTAAACTAAACCAAGCTCTATTGCAGGGCATGACTTAAATGCATCATTGCACTAACTTTTGTTTATTGAATGACTGCCTTCAATTGCTTAGGAAAATAACTGCAGATGCTGGTTCAAATCGAAAGTAGACACAAAATGCTGGAGTAACTCAGCGGCTCAGGCAGCATCTCAGGAGAGAACGAATGGGTGACGTTTCGGGTTGAGACTCTTCTTCAGACTGAAGAAGGGTCTCGACCCAAAACGTCACCCATTCCTTCTCTCCTGAGATGCTGCCTGAGCCGCTGAGTTATTCCAGCATTTTGTGTCTGCCTTCAATTGCTTGCGCGGCCTGCTTGTTTAATTGTTATTTATTGTCACCTGTACTGAGGTACAGTAAAAGCTTTTTATGTTGTAAGGTATCCAGTCAGCGGAAAGACTATACATGATCCAGGATAAAAGGAATAACGTTTAGTGCTTGATAAAGTCCTGTAAATTCTGATTAAAGATAGTTCGAAGGTCTCCAATGAGGTAGATTGGAGGTCAGGACTGCTGTCTGGTTGTTGAGAGGACAGTTCAGTTGCCTGATAACAGCTGAGAAGAAACTATCCATGCGTCGGGAGTTATGCCTTTTCATACTTCAGTACATCTTGCCTGATGGGAGAGGGGAGAAGTGGGAGTGATCGGGGCTGGTGACCTTGCTGGTGCAGCAGAACATTGCATTCTCCAATTTTCAGGTACCGACCGACAGACGGCCCCCTACCCCTTACCCTTCCCCCCTCCCTTATCCCTACTCTTGCCTGTGCACCCATTTGGCCCATCCCATCTCCTCCTGTCCCCTTCCACTGTTATTCCTTCCACAATTTGCACCTCTTCTATCCTTATCTCCTTATCTCACACTTTTTGTCTTTTTGTCTCTTGCCTTTAGAGTCATAGAGTGATACAGTGTGGAAACAGGCCCTTCGGCCCAACTTGCCCACACCGACCAACATCTCCCAGCTAACTTTTGCTATCCCACTGGCTTCATAATACCATCTACAAGCAAAAGCGTATCTATCTCAGACTTAGTATAATTAGTTTAGTCTAGAGAAACAGGCCCTTCAGCCCACCAAGTCCATGCCGACCTGCGATCCCCGTACAGTAACACTATCCTACACACTCGGGACAATTTACAATTTTACCGAAAGTCAATTTACCTACAAACCTGTAAGTTTTTGGAGTGTGGGATGGAACCGGAGCACCCGGAGAAAACCCATGCAGGTCATGGGAGAACGTACAGACTCCGTACAGACAGCACCCGGAGTCAGGATTGAACCCAGGTCTCTGGCACTGTAAGGCAGCAACTCTACCGCTGTGCCAACGTGCCACGATGAATTGAGCTCACATTTACTGCCCCTTGCGGGATGGGTGGTTTTAAACTTCCATTCCGCTGCATGAAGATACATTCCTAATTTTGATTCTGTAGAAAAGCAGGACTTTGATTTGTTAGGTTATGAATTCAATTCCAAAACACTCCAAACAGCAGGGAAGTTTCCATCTGCCCTGCCAACTTCATTCGACATGCTGAAAACCAATCAAATAACCCTTTAAATTCACACACTCCATGGGATGCCACCAAGTTTACACACAAAAAAATGTTATGACAACTAGTTTATGCAATCACTTTTTATTGTCTAACATTCAGATCCCTGGTAATTACTGATGGGATAAAAAACTAAACTTGAAAGTCCCGGAAAGTGTAGAATTCCCTGAAAACTTCACTGCTTTTTAGTTGCCAGGTTTACACTACATTTGGTCCTTCATACAGATATTGCTAATTTATGCAATTTAAAAAAAACAGCCCCTAGACTTTGGAGACTCCCTTGTTCAGGATAGTTCAATTTGGCTTGTTGAAGAAGTTTCTACAATTTCAGCATGGCTATTTGTAAATTAATTTAACTCCGTTTTAATGTGGGAACAAAGAACTGCAGATGCTGGTTTATAATCAAAGTGCTAGAGTAACTCATTTTACAAGTTCTGCCAGGTGAAGGAGAGTGTTAGCAGAAGGGAATTTGTTCGGCCTCTGTCAGAGACGGGGGCCACATGTAACCTGGAGGAACAGCACCTCGTATTTTTCTTGGGCAGCTTACAACCCAGCAATATGAGCGTCGAATTTACTAATTTTAGGTAACTTATACAAACACCCCCCTCTCCCCTCCCCAGCCCTTTGTGTCAAAGGTCATAAGTTCTAGGAGCAGAATTAGGCCATTCAACCCACCAAGTCTACTCTGCCATTCAATCATGGCTGATCTATCTTTCCCTCCCAACTCACATTCCCCTGGCTTCTCCCCATAACCCC
The DNA here is from genome assembly GCF_053455715.1 of Rhinoraja longicauda. Classification (NCBI taxonomy): domain Eukaryota; kingdom Metazoa; phylum Chordata; class Chondrichthyes; order Rajiformes; family Arhynchobatidae; genus Rhinoraja; species Rhinoraja longicauda. The sequence goes on along the minus strand of NC_135967.1, from coordinate 10,817,181 downwards.
TGACACCCATGCTAATTAAGAATCTGTCAATCTCCACCTAAAAAATATCCATTGACTTGGCTTCCACAGCCGACTGTGGCAATGATTTCCACAGTCACCACCCTCTCTCAAAATAAATATCTCCTCATCTCCTTTCTAAATATACGTAATTTTATTCTGAAGCTATGGCCTCTCATCCTCGACTCTCCCACTAGTGGAAACATTCTCTCCACATTCACTCTATCCAAGCCTTTCTCTATTCCCCCCATCCCCATGCTTCTAAAAGCTCCAGCAAGAACAGGCCCAGTTCTTGCAAACGCTCATCATGTGTTCACCCAATCATTCCTGGGATCATTCCCATAAACTTTCTTTGGACCGTCTCCAATGCCAGCATATCTTTCCTCAGATATGGAGCCCAAAAATGCTGACAATACTCCAAATGCTGTCTGACCAGTGCCTTAGAAAGCCTCAGCATTACATCCCTGTTTTTATATCCAGACCCTCTCGAAATAAATGCATTCGCCTTCCTTGCTACCGATTCGACTTGCATATAAACTTTTTGGGAATCTTGCACCAGCACTCCCAAGCCCCTTTGCACATCCAATTTCCGACTTCTGTGTCCTTTTGTGTAACTCGGTTTTATAGCAACTGCTATACCATCTGATTGCATGTTGGTACAAATAGGAAGCCTGTTAAGTTCGGAGCCCAGGAGGTCAATGTACAACATTACTCCACTTTGGACAATTAATTGCTACCACTGAGGAGTAGTGTTTTACGCCTACCGCACCTGAGAATGCGCATTTAGTTTTAGAGGAGACATGGATCTTTTATTGTGGAAAAATGTTTCACTGCAAACTCAAGTTGAGGTCATTGGGAAGAAGCCAAGACCATAACAATCTGTAAACGCGATGTTTCAGTTTCAGTGGGGTTTTGATTGCTGTGTATTCCAGAAATGACTTGCAACAAAACCCCCATTTGGTTGGTTCAATAAAGTGATGGTTCGAGTCCGAAGCTGTGATTACGGGATCGTTATGTAATCTGAGTTCCTCATTTTGTAACTCGCAGAATTTGTGGGGCTCCCCACTTCCAATGTGGAAAACAGGCAATGCTTTCTTATTTCTGTGGAAGAGAAGTAAGCTTCAAGGACCATTAGGACAGAGGAATTCCCCTCTGACCATTTAGTCGTTTTGGTATAAATTGTTTAGTTGAGATGAGTATCAGCATTAGGGAATGCAAGTATGTTTCTCCTACCTTTTAAAGTACTTGGAATATGGTATTGAATTTTTTGTTCGATGCTGACATTGGGTGCTGTCTGTGTGGAGTTTGCACGTTCTCCCCGTGACTGCGTGAGGTTTTTTTCCAGGAGTTCTTGTTGGCAATTTACGTGCTTACCTCTGAAGGACACTGTGGGGCGGCTCAGTGGCACAGGTGGTACAGCCACCGCCTCTCAGCACAAGAGACCTGGGCTCGATCCTGACTACGGGTGCTGTCTGTGTGGAGTTTGTACGTTCTCCCTGCGACCACGTGGGTTTTCTCCGGGTGCTCCGGTTTCCTCCCACATCCCAAAGACCTGCAAGCTTGCAGGTTAATTAGCCTCCGCAAATTGTCCCTGGTGGTTGGAAAAGTGGGGGTAGCCCGGAACTAGTGTGAACAAGTGATCGATCGGAAAGGACTCATTTGGTTGAAGCCCTGTTTCCATGCTGTATCTTTAAACTAATCTAAACTAAATAGAGAAATATAACGTTAGTATCAGTAATGATGACAGTGGAAATATTTGTTGTGCCTGCTTCAATCCGTGTCCTCACCACCCTCTGCGTGAACGTTGCCCCTCAGATTTCCATGGGGGTGAATGCAGGGTGAATGGATGAGAGAGTGGGGTACCGCAGAACAAGTGTGAACGGGTGGCTGGCGGTTGGTGTGTTGGCTGCAAGGCCCGTTCTCAAGCGGCATCTTTCAACCAATCAATCATCTGCAGTTTAGACTTTACTTGAGACTTTAGAGGAACAGCGCAGAAACAGGCCCTTTGGCCCACTGAGTGCGCCTACCAGCGATCACCCCGTACGCTAACCTACACCCACTAGAGACAAATTTACAACGCTCTGTAACCAATTCAGCTACAACCCCGCATGTCTTTGCAGTGTGGGATGAAACCGGAGCACCCGGAGAAAACCCACAGGTGGAACGTACAGGCAGCACCCGAGGTCAGGATCGAACCTGGGTATCTGGCGCTGTAAGGCAGCAGCTCTACCGTTGCACCACTGTGCCGCCTGTTGCATGCTCTGACTACACGAGGTAGCCATTAGCAGTAAGTTGCGCTGACTTGGAACACTGAGACCGCTGACTAGTGTATGGTTAAGTTCCTGGACTTGTATCCAGACACATCTGTGAAGTCACTCTGCAGTTTGCAACTGAGCAGGTTCGCTGGGGAATTTCAATTAGCTAAATAAAATTGGAATTCGTAGCTCAGATCAGTAATGGCAACCTTGAAACCTTGGGATTTTTGGAAAGAGAAATAAACAGCTGGTGTCCTGATGTCTTTCAGGGAAAGAAATTATAGTTTCTGTCCATTCTGGTCTGTAATCCACACTTTTACAATGCATTTCATTCTTGGCTGAACTCTGAGACGGACTTGTCAGCCACTGGACTGCAGGCTAAATAAATACACACTGACACGTGCAACCCGTTTGAACAAATTTGATGTGGTCTTACAAATGAACCGCTGTGTGTTCTCGTGTGTGCTTAGTTTAGTGTAGACATACAGCATGGAAACAGACCCTTCAGCCCAATGAGCCTGCGCTGATTAACACCTAACCAGATCTATGTTATCTCAGATATACATATATATCAACATAGATTTCTTTTGCATTCACTCCCCACACATTCGGGTCAATTTTACAAAGGCCAGTTAACCTCCAAATGTGGGAGGAAAAGCACCCTGAGAAAACGCGCACTGGCACTGGCACTGGAACGCGCACTGGCACTGGCACTGGAACGCGCACTGGCATCTAGAATGTGTGCCACACTCCACAGGTGATTCAAAGCTACCTAGATACAGTGAAAGGCTTTGTTTTGCACACAAACCGGTAAGATCATAATGCAAACCTCACCTAGGCAGTACACATGTGTCACCATGTTTCTGGCGTCAATAAAGTTACAAGTTTTCATCAGTAAATATGTAAAACTGAAGTGCTTCCAAAACTGAAGTGCAGCCAAATTTCCAAAGCTTGGTTTAGTGCACCTATGTTGCACATTTAGCACATGTGAACGAACGCAGGGCACATTTCGAGCCCGTTAATCATCTTCCATCTTTCAACAGCCCCCTCCCCTCCCCCTCCCACTGCCCCATCCGCCATTTTCCTACAGGGTTAAGCCTTCCCATACTACTATTTCAAAGAAGCAGTTGATATTTCTCCAATTCCAAACAACATGCTATTCCTCAACCTACATCAGATTGTTTGGTCATGACCTGTCTGTGGAAACATGTTGTTCACTCAATGTCTCTTGTTTCGCCTGCAGCAGTGAATGCATTGTAATCGTTCGTAAACTGCTGAGAAATGTTATGAGGGTTCACATGAAATGTGCTCAGTGAATCCAGCTTTTCATTACTTCATCTCCAATGGGCAGTGTTGTGGATGCAGATGGGGTAATGCAAGATTATTTCTTCCTGCCCTCTGGATGGATATGTCTAAACAATGGACCAGGATATTGATTATTCTCCTTAAGTAACACAAAAGGACACAAAAGTGCTGGAGTAACTCAGCGGGCCAGGCAGCATTGACACAAAGTGCTGGAGTAACTCAGTGGGTCAGGCAGCATCTCTGGAGAAAAAGGATGGGTGACATTTCGGGTCGGGACTCTTCTTCAGACTGTTTCGACATCCTACTTAAATAATCCTGAGTATGACTCGATTCACAAGAGAATTCATTACTTGCATCTCTTTGTACATGAACACACAAAAGTTAGCAATGCAACTATTGTCCTTCCAAAGTACAATTGAGATGAACAACTACAATTACAAAGGGTGATTACCAAGGGTTTTAATTACAAAGCGTAAGGAGTATGACTGTGGAGAAGTTTTGATAGAACTGAATGACCCATCCTTACTCCTGTTTGAATGGGATTTGATATTTTTAAGATTACTATTGACTTCAGTTTTCTTATTGACATGTATACCAAGATGCAGTGAAATGCTTTGTTTGCTTAATACTTAGTCAAATCATACTATATGTAAGTACAATCATGCCACAAATACAATAGGTGGTGCAAAGAGGAAAATACCAGAGTACTGAATATAGTGTTACAGCATTATCGTGTTATAGTTTCCGTCATCCAGCACAGAAACAGGCCCTTCAGTCCAGCTTGTCCATGGTGACCAACATGTCCCATGGAAGCTACACCCTTTATCTGCGTTTTGACCCATTTTCCTCTAAACCTTTCCTATCCATGTACCTGTCCAAGTGTACTTTAAATGCCGTAATAGTACCTGCCTCAACCACCTCCTCTGGCAGCTCATTCCATATACCCATGACCCCGAATTACGGAGAAAAAACAAGGTTCGCAATGAGGTAGGTTGGAAGATTGGGCTTGCAACCTAGCTAATTGCGGCAGCCTGGTGGCGCAGCGGTAAAGTTGCTGCGTGATAATACCAGACACCTGGCTTTGATCCTAACTCTGTGTGCTGTCTATATGGAGTTTCTGCGTTCTCACTGTGACCTCGTGGGTTTTCTCTGGGTGCTCCGGTTTCCTCCCAAACTCCAAAGACGTACAGGCTTTGTAGGCTCATTGGCTTCAGTAATAATTGTAAATTGTCCCCAGTGTGTAGGATGGTCAAGTCAAGTCAAGTCAATTTTATTTGTATAGCACATTTAAAAACAACCCACGTTGACCAAAGTGCTGTACATCAGTTCAGGTACTAAGAACGAACATACAATGACACCATACAATGGTGTTAGTGTAGGGCGGTCGCTGGTCGGCACGGTCTCGGTGGGCAGAAGGGCCTGTTTCCACGCTGTATGCCTAAAGTCTCAAGTTATAGGAGGACCGTTCAGTAGTCTGATGATCGTGGGGAAGAGGCTGTTCTGAATCTGATGCCTCGTGCTTCCAAGCTTTTGTATCTGTGGTGTGGATATTTGTGATGGCCAGCAAAGATAAATTTGTTCTTGAACTGGGCAACAATAATTCATATTTCAATGGCTAAGATGCATTTTCTATAATCCCTCGCCATTCATTTCTCTTTCCTCTGCGGGAAATGTTTGAAGTCTCATGATTTATATATGTTCTGGGCCAGGCATGTGAGCAACTCGTGAAGCTGCCTTGTGACATTCATGATGAGGTCAGCCTTCAGTGGCCCTTGCGCGTAAATAGCCTGTTATTGTAATCACCAGACATAACAGATGGTCCGGGGTCTTAGACACAATTACCAAGAGTTAGAGCCAAACAGTCTCAGTTAACACTTGCGTGCCCATTGTTGGACATCCGAGAAGGAAAGCAGGCACCCTACACCTCCACTCTTGCCATCTCGAGATAACATCACGGCTTCTTTATAGTAGTCCGCTGATTTGGCACCCAAGAGAGAAAATATTTTTTTAATTGACTGTGTTGTGCCCACATTTTGCACAAGCGAAGGATGGGGGGTGATCTTCTAGAGGTGCAAAAAATCATGAGAGGAATAGATCAGGTGTACGCACAGAGTCTCTTGCCCAGATAGGGGAGGTTTAAGGTGAAAGGGGACAGATTTTGTCGGAATCCGAGGGGTAACTTTTTCACGCAAAGGGTGATGGGTGTATGGAACGATCTGCTGGAGGAGGTAGTTGAGGCAGGGACTATCGCAACATTTAAGAAGCAATTAGACCGGTACATGGGTAGTATAGGTTTAGAGGGATATGGACCAAATGCAGGTTAGTGGGACTAGTGTCGATGGGACATGTTTGTCAGAGTGGGCAAGTTGAGCCGAATGGACTGCTTCCATGCTGTAGGATTCTATGAATGTGTTATGGAACATAGAACAGAACAGTACAGCACAGGCCCTTCGGCCCACAATGTCTATGCTGGACATGATGCCAAGACCAACTCTTATCTGCCTGCCTATGATCTATATCCTTCTATTACCTGTATATCTAAGTGCCTCATCAAACATAATCCTGAATTACTGCAAGACGTGGTGATAACTGTGCAAGAGACTTGAATAGTCAGCAACATATTGCAAATGCATTTGGCAGAGCCTTCCAAGCCTGGCTCCAGATTTAGGAACTCTGACCTTTGGTTTAGAAAGTAACAAAAATGACTCTATTCTTAAAGAAAGAATGACACGTATTAATAGCCTCATCAATTGTGAGGTTGTTCACAGCAATGGTGATTTACAGCACAAAGAAAGTCCTTCAGCCCAACGTGTCTGTGCTAACCATCAGCCATTCATTTACACTAAACTTATGTTATCCCTTTCTTTTCTTTTCCACACATTCTCATCAACTCCCTCTGGATTCTACCTTTCACACATGGGGCAATTTACAGAGGTCAATTCACGTACCAACCTGCATATCTTTGGGATGTGAGAGGAGACCATAACACCAGAAAGAAACAGACACAGTCACTGGGAGAACGTGCAAACTCCACACCTACAGCACCTGAGGAGAGGATTGAACCCAGGTCCCTGGTGCTGTGAGACAGCGGCTCTACTGATTGCACCAATGGAATTGGGTGTTTCTTCACCTGAGACACAGTCCTTGAGTAATTCTGAAGCCATCAGCATAATTGTAAAAGTTGTTCCAAGTTGAATTACCTAATCATTTTCTCTTTGTTTGGGAGAGGATGGGGGTAGTAACATGGTTCAAACCATCAGCTTCTCACGGTGAACCTGGGTGACTTGTTTGAGAAGATAATGGCGATTCATCCTCTGCCCAATGTGCTCAAGGTGCAATGTAGTAACTGCAGCCCATTGAGGTCCACTTCTGAAATACAATTCCAAACTTTACTCCAAATTCAGACTCTCGACTCAGCTACTATTAAAAAAAAAAAGATCATATTTTTATTTCCTTAATCTGTATTATGATTCATAATATCCAGCCTTGTTGGACATTCAACGAGCGTCATGTTCATTCTCAAAACCATTGGTTTCCATCCCATTAAATAGTCCCTTCTTATCTAGATATAAAAACAGCACATTTAAAGTGCATAGATAAAGTGTAGAAACATGCACCTTTGGCCCACTGAGTCCATGCTGACCATCGATCACCTGTGCATTAGTTCTATGTTATCCCACTTTCGCATCCTACAGACTAGGGGCAATTTACAGAAGCCAATTAATCTACAAACCTACATGTATGAGGGAAGATGGACGTAAAATGCTGGAGTAACTCAATGGGACAGGCAGCATCTCTGGAGAGAAGGAATGGGTGACATTTCGGGTCGAGGCCCTTCTTCAGATTGATGTCAGGGGAGAGGGCAGTACATAGATAGGGAAGTGTATAGATAAGGAAGTGTAAGGTGTAAAAACAGGACAAAGGGAATGGAGATTAAGGAAAATGTAGAATAGATCATTGTTAGGTGAGAGAAGGTTGCAACAAAGCAAACAGAGATAAAATGTAGTCGTAGACTAAGACTGGTCGGAGAACTGGGAAGGGGGAGGGGATAGAGAAGAAGGAAAGCAAGAGCTACTTGAAGTTAGAGCAGTCAATGTTCATACTGCTAGAGTGTAAGCTACCCAAGGAGGCGTAGGGACAGGTGTTGCATCTCCTGCGGTTGCAGGGGAAAGTACCTGGGGAGGGGGTGGTTTGGATGGGAAGGAACGAGTTGACCAGGGAGTTGCAGAGGGAATGGTCTCAGCAGAAAGGGGTGGAGATGGGAAGATGTGGCTAGTAGTTGGATCCCGTTGGAGGTGGCGAAAATGTCGGAGGATTATGTGCTGTATGCGATGGCTGATGGGGTGGAAGGTGAGGACAAAGGGGACTGTCCCTGTTACAAATGGGGGGGAGGGGGAGTAAGAGCGGAGCTGCAGGATATCGAGATTGTATGTCTATCTATGTTCCTATACACTGTAAATGGATCGATTGTAATCATGTATTGTCTTTCTGCTGACTGTTTAGCACGCAACCAAAGCTTTTCACTCTACTCCGGTTCACGTGACAATAAACTTAACTGAACTGAACTGCATGTAAATTACATCAATACGAATTTATTCAGAAAATACCAGCCTGCATAAACCAGGCCTAATGGTACTTGTTAGCTGTAAACCCATGTCTGAAAGGGCAGAGGAAGCAGAAACAACTAGTGAACTGAATAACACTTGAACTGTGGGGAAGGATTGGCCCTAATTTTTTTGATTTAGTTTAGTTTAGTTGAGAGATACAGCATAAAAACAGGCCCTTCGGCCCACCGAGTCCACGCCGACCAGCGATCACCCCGTACACGAGCACTGTCCTACACACGATGGACAATTTACAATTTTTACCAAAGCCAATTAACCAACAAACCTGTACCTTTGTAGTGTGGGAGGAAGCTGGAACACCCAGAGAAAACAAACGTGGTCACAGGGAGAAAGTACAAGCTCTGTGCAGACAGCACCCATAGTCAGGATCGATTCCGGGCCTCTGGCGCTGTAAGGCAGCAACTCTACCTCTGCGCTCTATATTTCAAAAATAAACCTTTTCCATAATAATAAGTATATACGAGAAAGATAACGAGCTCTTAATACATTCTTAGTGTTCTTACAATTGTGATAGAGCTGCTGCCTCAAGGCGACAGAGACCCAGAGTCACTGCCGACTTCTGTGTGAGTTGGTGTGTTCACCCTGTGACTGCGTGGGTTTCTCCGAGTGTTCCAGTTTCCTCCCACATCACCAAAGATGTGCGGGTTTGTAGATCCTGTATATCGGCCTCCGTGAATTGCCTCCCACTGGGCGGGGAGTGGATACTTGAGTGGGATAACATGAACCTGTTGTGAACGGATGATCGATGGCCAGCATGGGCCGAAGGGCCTGTTTTCATGTTAAATCTTTCAGTCAAAAAAAGACCTTATTGAGGAGTGATGTCCTTTTATAGGCTTGATCATTCAGTAAGAAAATGAAACATTCAGATAAATTGACGATGCAGAAGAATAGCATTTGGCCCAGTCGGCACATGCTGTTCAAAATTGAACCTTTTCCCCCACGGCTTTAAGAGGCTTTTGGATAGGTGCATGGGTATGCAGGGAATGGAGGAATATTTTATCACGTACAGGCAGATTAGATCAGTTTAGCTCAGCATCATGGAAACCTCATATTTTGTTTGGGCACCTTACAATCCAGCGATATGAACATCGATTTCCTCTCCCCCTCCCCCTCCCCCTCCCCCCTCTCCCTCCCCCTCTCCCTCTCTCTCCCCCCCCCCTCCCCCTCTCTCTGTTGCGCTATCATGTACCGTTTTGGCTATAGTTGAGGAACAAACAAACGAGAGTTTTAGTATATAGATGTGCAGGGCAAGACGTTTTTACACAGAGAGTGGTGGGTGCCTGGAACGTGCTGCCAGAGGTGATGGGTGCAGATGCAAGAGTGGTGTTTAAGGTGCTTATAGATAGGCTCAGGGATATGAAGGGATGTATCACGTGCAGGCAGAGTAAATTAGTTTATTTTGAATGAATGAATGAATGAATGAATGAATAAGTTTATTGGCCAAGTATATGCATATACAAGGAATGTGCCTTGGTGCTCCGCTCACAAATGACAACACAAACATACAGTTAACAATCAAGAGTTTGTCCATTTTGACATCATGTTTGGCGCAGAAATTGTGGCTGGAAGGGGCTGTTTCTGTGCAGCACTGTTCCACGTTATTTGTTAAAGAGTCAAGAGGTTTATTTTGTGTTACAAAAAGGCTCTTCCCATTAGTGTGAGCAGATTGTGCATCCCTGTGACAGAATATACGTTCAAAGAACCAAGGGCGTGGTGGTAACACCCTAACAGTTCAACCGTAAACCCATCAGGCTTTCAGTAATGTGGTGAAGCCACTTCACGCCTTTTCATCTTTATCTTTGCTATTTTTGTGCTTTAATCTCTTTTTTTAATAGAACTCATTCTCAGATTTTCAAAACCACAGGCAAGGCTCATTCCAACAGACCTTCCCACGGTTCCATGGGCCACTGTCGAGGACGATTCCGAGCCAGACAAATGAGAATAGGTCGCATTAGGCTAGATTAGGAAAGAATATTGATTTCCTTCTCTTAAAGACATTCGAAAAAAAAAATATATATTTTTACAATAATGATTGAGATCAGACTTGTTAGATTTAATTTGCAAATGTAGGCACAAAATGCTGGAGTAACTCAGCGGGACTGGTATGGGGGGAGGGGATTGTTTGTAGACGCCACCTATAAAAAAAGTTACCTAACTCTTCCACCGGCTTGCCCCTCTTACTCCACTAAACGTCGGTCAACAAGTTCACAGTTCACAACAATGTATCCTTCTTGCGATCACAATATCCCTTGCCAAAATTCAGCCGATCAGGGAACCTCCTTGCCTGAGGTCACCTGTTACCGGTCCTAATTTGTCCTGGCCTTTTGCTTCCAGTTGCCCCCCGCCCAAACTACAATCAGTCTGAAGAAGAGTCCCGACCTGAAATATCACCTATCCATGTTCTCCAGAGATGCTGCCTGACCCGTTGAGCTACTCCAGAACTGAGATGAGGAAAAACTTTTTCAGTCAGAGAGTTGTGAATCTGTGGACTTCTCTGCCTCAGAAGGCAGTGGAGGCCAATTCTCTGAATGCATTCAAGAGAGAGCTGGATAGAGCCCTTAAGGATAGCGGAGTCAGGGGGTATGGGGAGAAGGCAGGAACGGGGTACTGATTGAGAATGATCAGCCATGATCGCATTGAATGGCCGAAGGGCCGATTGGCCTCCTCATGCACCTATTGTCTATTGTCCAGCATGTTGTGTCCTGTCTTTGGTGTAAACCAGTATGTTCAGTTCCTTTTTATTAGATTAATATTCTACTTGCCCTTGGATTATTAGTCTTTGATTTAGGTGTACAAGTCCAGAAATGTGACCACAATGCTGCTGCACTTTTATTTTACATTCCTGAGCTATCATTTGGGGTACATGCCTATTGAATCATGTCTGATCCAGCTTGATAAAAACATCAATTATTTGTGTGCAGGGGTCTGAAATCTTTACCACTCTGTTTGTGGGTGTATATATTCAGTCACTCACGTCTTTGTACATAAGTAGCAGTATAGATGCTGGCTACTGTTACCTCCAGCTCTCACGATGGTCTGGAGACTAGCAGGCCTGTACTAGGTTAACGCAGTACAAAACCCGAACTGGATTATGGAACGGATGTGGATCTACATCCTCCTTCTTAAGCATAAGCCCCCAAACTAGATAAGTGCATCTAAAGCCACTACAATACAAACAAACTACAGCTGACCGACATCCGAATATAAGGGATGAAAACAGCAACTACGACAAGCGCTAAGCAGAGGAGGATACAAATTGAGTAAGATAAATGTAAGGGAACGGGAAGGACTGTAATTAATCAGAGTCCATAATAAGTATCTAGCCACAGTCTTGGTACTTGGGATTGGGCTTACAGACCCGTCCTGCACGAGTACGATACAGGCCTCCCGCTGTGCCCGTTGTAGGTGGCAGCACCGTAGGTGGTGGTTCAAATGGCACTGGTCTCCCAACAGCCGTTTGCACAGGAGACAGCAACGGTGCCATCACGGGTGGCTTTATAGGCGATTTTATGGGTGACCAGCGGCTCCTTTGTTGGTGTAAAGACCAGCTTGCGGTCTGCTGGTGCCAGGTCTTGGTACCAGGTAGAAGGATGATGCTGCATCTCCAAACATATGACATGACACTAATTTACAAACCGGGCAAGGACATGCACCTGGCCCGCTCCCTGTCCCGTGCGACCTGGAAAACATATAACGGGCATGCCACCAAGAAGGACAAGCAGGAGATACATATATGTCAACCCGAGGGATTTAAACACTGCACTCAAGTGACCTCATTACCCCATGCGCACCGTGGACAAGGTGGCCACACACATGGGCAAGGCCACTGTGTTCTCGGTTCTCGGTACCAAGAGCTCGTTTTGGAAACTTCCCCTGGACCACAATTTCTCTCTGCTCACTACTTTCAGCACAGCCTTCGGACGCTACAGATTCTTGCAGATGCTGTTCGGTATTAACGCGGCCAGCGAAGTGTTTCAGCGCTCTATGGATCAAATTTTCGACAGATACCCCTGTGTGATTGTCCTCGATGACGGGTAAGGACGTGCAGGAGCACGATGTCAACTTAAGGAAGATACTCGATCGTGCCAGGGAGGTTCACTTAAAACTCAACCCCAACAAGTGCAGGTTCCGTGTCAACAAGGTGAACTATGTGGGACAGGTTTTCACCAGCGAGGGCCTCAAGGCTGATCCTGAGAAGACACCAGCCATCAGTGAGATGGCAGTACCGACTGATGTCACCAGCCTGCAGAAGTTCCTGGGCATGATGAACTATTTTGGCAAGTTACGGTTCTGTAAGCCCAAGCCCAAGTACCAAGACTGTGGTTCTACACACTCAGCTTAATTTGTGGAGTGAGGTTGATGGTTATCATAAAGTAATTTATGTTAGAAAACAATTCAAGTTGTATTCCTGTGTTATTCAGGAACAGATTCTTTCCAGCTGTGCTTCCAACCATCCTATCAACAACTGGACTGCAATCCTGAGCTACTATCTACCTCATTGGAGACCTTTGGACTATCTTTAATTGGACTTTACTGGACTTTATCTTTCACTAAACGTTATTAGCTTTATCATGTATCTGTACACTGTGGATGGTTCAATTGTAATCATGTATAGTCTTTCTGCTGACTGGTTAGCACTCAACAAAAGCTTTTCACTGCACCTCGGAACAGGTAGCAATAAACTAAATGAAACTAAACTATAAAGGTATGTAGGTTAATTGGCTGGGTAAATGTTAAAAAAAAATTGTCCCTAGTGGGTGTAGGATAGTGTTAATGTACGGGGATCACTGGGCGGCACGGACTTGGAGGGCCGAAAAGGCCTGTTTCCGGCTGTGTATATATATGATATGATATATATGATATGATATCAACAAACCACAATCCCCTACATCCCCCCCACCCACACCCCACCCATACTTCCTCCTTGAGGTCCCGACCACTCATCAACTTATTGGATTAGTCATAGTTCAAACTAGAACTACTAAGAGACCATCAGTGTGATCTCCATTCTTTGCTCACAGTCCATTTCACTTTGCAGGAGAGTGAGAGGCCACAAAGGAGGCACACAACCACACTAACATTCATTGGGAGCCAAGCACAAGGTTGAGTCTTACATTTCATTTAGTTTAGTTTTGAGATATAGCATGGAAACAGGCCCTTTGGCCCACCGAGTCTGCGCCAACCATACACTAGTTCTATCCTACACACAGGTGACAATTTATAGAAGCCAATCAACCGACAAACCTGCACGCCTGCACGTCTTTGTAATGTGGGAGGAAACTGGAGCATCTGGGGAAAACCCACGCGGTTATGGGGAGAAAGTACAAACTCCGTACAGACAGCCCCTTTAGTCGGGATCGAACCCGGGTCTCTGGGGCTGTAAGGCAGCAACACTACCGCTGCGCCATTGTTCTCTCTTGTGTGATTTACCTCAGTATAAAAGGCAACATGGACGCAAGGATCTCATTGACTGTCAAATGCTTTGCAACATCCCAGGTTCATAAAACTATGAAATACTTTTCCCATTTTCCTCCCTTTCTATTTCATTAGTGCTAGTAGTGAAACCCTTTCTTTTCACACAAAGGGTGTGTGCAACAGGCTGTTGGAGGAGGAGGTAGTTGAGGCAGCTGCTATCGCAACATTTAAGAAACATGTGGACAGGTACATGGATAGGACAGGTTTAGAGGGATATGGGCCAAATGCAGGCAGGTGGGGCTAGCGTAGATGGGACATATTGGCTGGTGTGGGCAAGTTGGGCCAAAGGGCCTGTTTCCACACTGTAAGACTCTATGACTCTACACAATGCAGGGGAAAACTTGCAGCTAAATTACAATGAAAACACAAAATACTTGTGCTACAACACCAGGATAAACGCACAACCAAGAAAACCAAGCCCAAAAGCCAAAGTACTATCTAAACTGATTATACAAACTTATGCTAAGGACAATAACTAACTCCATATACAATAAACAGCTACCCACTTGTTAACAAGCACTTTTTTAAAAAAACTGGTTGTGTCGATGCAAGTATATCATTGGGGTTATCAAGTGGCACCTCCCTTCACCGGTGTTTTGTTGAGTCAGGCTCACCACACCTCGGGAAGGCTCAACAGAGCCTCAAAAGAGTCTTTTCATGTCCTGTGGAAGTCCCAACACCCATGACAGCTGTTGAAATACACTTTTTTGCCATTAGATAGCCCGGACATATAAGATTATTAAGGGGTTAGGCACGTTAGAGGCAGGAAACATGTTCCCAATGTTGGGGGAGTCCAGAACCAGGGGACACAGTTTAAGAATAAGGGGTAGGCCATTTAGAACGGAGATGAGGAAAAACATTTTCAGTCAGAGAGTTGTAAATCTGTGGAATTCTCTGCCTCAGAATGCACTGGAGGCCAATTCACTGAATGCTTTCAAGAGAGAGCTAGATAGAGTTCTTAAGGATAGCGGAGTCAGGGGGTATGGGGAGAAGGCAGGCACGGAGTACTGATTGAGAATGATCAGCCATGATCACATTGAATGGTGGTGCTGGCTCGAAGGGCCGAATGGCCTCCTCCTGCACCTATTGTCTATTGACATGACCATCTCTGGCAGTCGAGCATTAACTTTATACTCAGTTACAAGTGCAGGGCAATTGAGTTATTCTGATGACTTATGCAAGTTGTGGGTTCTATATGAAACAGACACACCCAGGAAAGCTCCGGCGGTTGATTCTGGTAACGTATTGTGTGTTGATGCTATAAAGTCTTTGATGATAAATATCATTGATTCCAACAGCATGGAAATATCTCCTTTCAAGGCAGAAACCAAGTATCTATCTTAGGGCAGCACAGTGGTACAGCAGTGGAGTTGGTGTCTTACAGCGCTAAAGAGGCAGGGTCAATCCTGACGACAGGTGGTGTGTGTACGGTGTTTGTACGCTCTCCCCGTGACCGTGTAGGTTTTCTCCATTGAGGTTTGAAGGCCAATTGGCTTCTGTAAATTGTCCTTGGTGTGTAGAGTAGGACTAATGTATGGGGTGATCACTTGTCAGTGTGTGCTCAGTGGAACTCAGTGGCTCTTTTCCATGCTGTATCTCTAATAATAATCTGATCTGTATTAATCCCAGTGATAATGGACAAGAAACATTTAGTGGGATAGAAACATTTAGAAGCACGGGCAATATGGGCAAGTTTAGATGGGGCATCTTGGTCGGCAGGAGTTGGGCTGAATGGCCTTGTTCCATGCTCTATGACACTGACTATGATTCAATACCGTAAATCTGAAATATAGCCAGAGAATACCGTAAACACTCGGCAGGTTTGATTGAAAGATACAGTACGTAAACAGGCCCTTCGGCCCATGGACTCTACGCTGACGGTCGATCGCCTGTACACGCTAGTTCTATGTCATCCCATTTCTCACCCTATGCACACCAGGGGAAATCACAAAGGGCCAATTAATCTACAAAGCCGCATGACTTTGGGATATGAGAGGAAAAAACGGAGCACCCAAAGGAAACCCACATGGTCACAGGAAGAAAGTGCAAACTCCGCACAGACAGCCCCCGAGGTCTGGATCTAATCTAGGTCTCTGGCGCCAAGAGGCAGCAGGTCTAACACTTGTACCACTGTACCATCACTCATGCAGCATCCCTGGAAAGAGAAAGACTTGAAGTCTCAGACCTGAACCATTAATTGTTTCTCTTTCCACACTGTTTACTCGAACTGCACAGTGGTGCAGCGGTAGAGTTACAGCACAAGAGAGTCAAACATTTCTATCAGAGAAGATTTGGAAATTTTTGATCAAGCCCTTGCCTCACCGAGAGGACTAGGATGCATCTCATCAGGCCTTGCGTTTACCCATCTTCAAGCCCACCACACATCTAACATCTTCCTTCTTGAGTGGTAGTTTGTTCCAGAATTCCACCACCCTTTCCTTAAATGCCGTTCTCCGCAATGGATACAGATAACACAATGGTACATTGGTGGAGTTGCTTCCTCACAGCGCCAGAGACCCGGGTTTGATCCTGACCTCGCGTTGTCTTTGTGTGTGGTTTTCGCACTTTTCACATGGGTTTTCTCCAGGCGCTCCAGCTTCCACCCATATCCAAAACACGCGCGGATTAGCACGTTAATTGGCCTCTGTAAAATGCCCCAAGTGTGCTTGGAGTGGATACGAAAGTGGGACAACATAGAACCAGTGTGTGAATGGTGATCGATGTTCAGCATGGACTCGGTGGGCCGAAGGATCCATTTGTCTGCTGTATCAATCAAACAGTCAATTCAATTCAATGAGAAGTATTCATTTACAACCTCACTTGATTTCAAGACCCAACGTTATGACACCTTGAGTTCAAAAGCAAAACCTAGAAGTGCTGTAAACACTGAATGTGAGCCAGAAAATGCAAGAAAAACCTAATAGGTTCTGCATCACCTGGAGAGTTAACATTTCAGGTCAAGACGCTTATGGCAGATTTGCAAACCATAATTCATACCTTATAATTTCAAGAGGTGCAGCTGAGCAGTGCTTTCCATCAATAATATTTCCTTTCCCCCCCTAGCTTTACCTTTTCTCCAAGAGTGGAAACTAATATTCCTTCAGAGAATGAATTATTAGTGTTTGGGTGACTTTGTAAAATCCAGACACATTCACTCCTTTTAAAATGTAAGTGATTAATCTTGATGCCTTTGACTTTCTCAAATAGCTGTTTCTACTTTGTTGGCACAGAGTTTTCATGCATTTCTACCTGAAAAGAAAGTTGTACAGGTCCACCACCGATGTTCCACTGGTGGTTCGGCACCGCTTTAATCCAAACAAAATTAGACGAGCGCACTTGAAATCCCCCAGAGAAGTCCCCCCGAGAAGTCCCCCCAAAACTGTGGCGCCGAGGCCGGGTGAGGCGGCTGATCTCGACCTCATCGGGACTTCCAACGCCTGATCGGCGGGTCGAATTTGCCCTTGATCCAACTCTGTGCCAATGGTGGTACGGTGGCACAGCGGTAGAGTTGCTGCCTTACAGCGAATGCAGCGCCGGAAACTCAGGTTCGATCCTGACTACGGGCGCCGTCTGTACGGAGTTTGTACGTTCTCCCCGTGACCTGCGTGGGTTTTCTCCGAGATCTTCAGTTTCCTCCCACACTCCAAAGACGTACAGGTATGTAGGTTAATTGGCTGGGCAAATGTAAAAAAAATTTTTAAATTGTCCCTAGTGAGTGTAGGATAGTGTTAATGTGCAAGGATCGTTGGGCGGCGCGGACCCGGTGGGCCGAAGGGCCTGTTCCCGCGCTGTATCTCTAAATCTGAAAAAAAATCTAAAGTAGAAACAGCTATTTGAGAAAGTCAAAGGCATCAAGATTAACCACTAACATTTTAAAAGGAGTGAATATGTCTGCATTAACACCAATAATTCATTCTCTGAAAGAACATTAGCTCTGGAACTCCAGCCCGGCTGGAGCCAGCAGATCCCTTCCATTAGCCGACTTCCGTTGCCGAATTTGTGGGCCAGTTTTTCGTCCCCTCAGCGGCCTGGGCAGAACGTTCTAGTAACGTTGGACTCCCGTGACCTCTGTTGGTCCGGCAAAATGGATAATCCATACAGACTCTGGAACCAAGGATGCCGGAAAATCGGTGGTGGACCTGTATAAGTAATTAACACCCCCAGATTCCTACTTAGTCCTGTTATTGGAGGGAGTTGCTGTTGACACTTGTTGTGTGAAGTGACTGCAGTTATATTTGCCATGCTTGGTTCAATTTTTCCCGGCCAGTTTTTTTCAACTCTCCAATTTTTTCCAATTCTCAACCAACAGCATTAGAATGGAGAGTAGGAACAAGGAACTGCAGCTGCTGGTTTACGGAAAAGGACACAAAGTATCGGAATAACAGCGGGTCAGGCAGCTGTCTGTCCGTGGGCGTGGGGAAGAGAGGGGAAGTTTTGTTGCCTCCATCACAGTGAGGGGGTGTTTGGAGTCACTGTGATGGACGTTTGTGTTGGGGTCATGTGTCTTGTGTTCTTTTTTTTTCTTCTATGACTGCTATGTAGTTTCGTTCGGTACTTCGGTACCGAACGACAAATAAAGCTCTGTTATACTGTTATACTGTTATCTCTGGTTATTCCATGTTCTCCCGAGATGCTGCCTGACCTGCTGTGATACTCCAGCACTTTGTGTCCTTGTATTTATCATCAGAATAGATCTCTTTCCTGTTTCATTAATGTTTGTGGGGCTTAATGAATTACATTCGCTGCCCGAGGCAGCTGGTAGAGCTGCTGCCTTTGCGGCACGGTGGCGCAGCGGTAGAGTTGCTGCCTTACTACGAATGCAGCGCCGGAGACTCAGGTTCGATCCTGACTATGGGTGCCGTCTGTACGGAGTTTGTACGTTCTCCCCGTGACCTGCGTGGGTTTTCTCCGAGATCTTCGGTTTCCTCCCACACTCCAAAGACGTACAGGTATATAAGTTAATTGACTGGGTAAAATGTTTTTTAAAAATTGTCCGTAGTGTGTGTAGGATAGTGTTAATGTGTGGGGATCGCTGGGCGGCGTGGACCCGGTGGGCCGAAGGGCCTGTTTCCACGCTGTATCTCTATATCTAAATCTTACCACGCCAGAGACGCAGGTTCGATCTGGACATCGGGGTGCTGTCTGTGTGGAGTTTGCACGTTCTCCTCGTGACCCCGTGGTTTTCCTCCGGGTTCTCCAGTTTCTCCACAAGTCCCAGATATGCGGGTTTGTAAGTTAATTGGCTGTAAAATGCCTCCTGAGAATGTAGGGAGTGGATGCAAAAGTGGGATAAAATAGAACTAGTGTGAACTGGTGGTCGATGGTCAGCGGGTACTCAGTGGGTGGAAGGGGCTGTTTCCATGCTGCGTCCCTAAACCAAAACCGAGTCACTGCCTCATAGTTCCAGAGACCAGAGTTCAATCCTGACCTTGGGTGCTGTTTGTGTGGAGTTCGCATGCTGACCCTGTGACTGCGTGGCTGACATGGACTCGATGAGCTGAATGGTCTCTTTCTATTTTGTATCTTTCGATCAATCAGCAACCATAACCATACTTCAGAAAGTCTTCAATGGGTACAAACTGCATTGAAACAGTTGTATTCATAATAAGCACTCTCTAGATGTTTCAGTTGGGTTGGTGAATAGACACAAGACAAGTTTGCAGAGACTAACGGCAAGATCTTTGCTGCTCTATTTCGGGTTAATTAACACTGATGCCATTTTGTCCAATGAAACAGGATGAAGAAGAGGAAATTAAACTGGAGATTAATATGCTGAAGAAATATTCTCATCACAGGAATATAGCAACTTATTATGGGGCTTTCATCAGAACAAATCCTTCAAACCACGAAGATCAGTTGTGGGTAAGTGCTTTGTAGACAAAAAGAACTGCAGAATCTGGCATTGGGGAGGGTCCAGAGGAGGTTTACGGGAACGATTGGGTTCATGAGTGATGGGCATTTGACGGCTCTGGATCTGTAATCGCTGGGGTTTCGAAGGATGAGGGCGGGGATCTCATTGAAACTTCTGGAATAGTGAAGAGCCTGGATACGGTGGATGTGGAGAGGATGTTTCCACCATGAGTCTAGGGCCAGAGGGCACTGCCCCAGAATAAAAGGGGGCAACTTTTAGAAAGGACATTAGGGGGAATTTATTTAGCCAGAGGGTGGTGAATCTGTGGAATTCGTTGCCATGGACGTCTGTGGAGGCCAAGTCTTTGGGCATTTTGTAATGGGGAAGTTGGCAGGTTCTTGATGGTAAGGGTGTCAAAAGCCACGAGGAGATTGGGGTTGAGAGGGAAATAGGCCATGATTGAATGGCAGAGTACACTCCATGGGCTGAATGGCTTCATTCTGTTCCACTGTCGTATAAACGTATGAAACAGGAGAGAAATAAAACAAAGAACCAAATCGGAACCAAATTGGAACTGAAATATCCAGTTACCTTTGTGGGGAGAAACAAAGCTGCTGATTTCCTGAAACAGTGGACACAATATTGTCCCTGGGGCTGGACCTACCAGATGCAAGATGGGAAGAAATTTGTTGAGTGTACATTGGGCATTATATTTTTGTGTTAACCTTGTGGACACATGGGCTTCCCCTAGTGTACACTCCAAGGTAGATTACTTGGTTAATGTAAATTCCCCCTGGGGTAGTTGGGTACTTGGGAAAATGGTTAGCATGTGAGAGAGAAAGGGGAAACATCGAGCGGCACAGTGGCACAGCGGTAGAGTTGATGCCTTACAGCACCAGAGACCCGGGTTTGATCGTAACTACAGGTGCTGCCTGTATGGAGTTTATACATCCTCCCTGTGACCATGTGGGTTTTCTCCAGGTGCTCCAATTTACTCCCATACTCCAAAGAAGTGCAGGTTTGCAGGTTAATTGGCTTTGGTAAAATTGTAAATTACCTGTGTGTGTGTGTGTGTGTGTGTGTGTGTGTGGGATAATGCTAGTACAATACAATACAATACAATATATCTTTACTGTCATTGTACAGGGGTACAACGAGATTGGGAATGCGCCTCCCATACGATGCAATAACTTAATTAGCTAGTCAGTATTAATTTAAACAACCCAATGAAACAAATTGTAACAGTTTTAGAACAGAATAAAGTGCATGTAGATCTGTGCCGGATCACTGTGCGATGTGACCATCCGGCTCAGCAGGACCGGTTCATAGCAGCTATGGCCCTTGTGATGAAGCTGTTCCTGAGTCTGGAGGTGCGGGCGTAGAAGGCCTTGTATCGTCTGCCCGATGGTAGAAGTTCAAACAGACTGTTGAAAGGGTGTGAAGAGTCTTTGTGGATGCTGGTGGCTTTTCTGACGCATTGTTTGTTGTAGATGCCCTCCAAGGCTGGTAGCTGTGTTCCGATGGTCCTCTGAGCTCTATGCACTACCCGCTGAAGAGCTTTCCTCTCTGCCTCCATGCAGCTGAGGTACCACACAGGGATGCCATGTGTTAGGATGCTCTCTATGGTGCAGCGGTAGAATGTCGTCAGCAGCTGTTGGGGTAGACCAGACTTCTTCACTGTTCTTAGGTAGAACAGTCGTTGCTGTGCCTTCTTGACCAGCGCAGCAGTGTTATTGGACCATGTGAGATCCTCCGAAATGTGAGTGCCCAGAAACTTGAAGCTGGACACTCTCTCCACACTGTCCCCATTGATAAAGATCGGGGCGTATTCCCCGTTGTGTGACCTACGGAAGTTGATGATCAGCTCCTTGGTCTTGGTGGTATTTAAGGACAGGTTGTTATCAGAGCACCAGTCCACCAGGTTCTGCACCTCCGCTCTGTATTTTGTTTCATCACCGTTGGTGATCAGCCCGATCACCGTTGTGTCGTCTGCAAACTTGACAATGGGAAGATTGCTGGTTGACACGGACCCGGTAGGCCGAAGGGCCTGTTTCCGCACCATGTATCTGAAGTCTAAAGGCTGCATGGGCTTCCTCCGGATGCTCCAGTTTCCTGCCACATCCCAATGAACTTGTTTGTAGGTTAATTGGCATCTGTAAATCACCCCTAGTATGTAGAGGAAAATAACTGCAGATGCTGGTTCAAATCGAAGGTAGACACAAAATGTTGGAGTAACTCAGCGGGTCAGGCAGCCTCTCAGGAGAGAAGGAATGGGTGATGTTTTGGGTCGAGACCCTTCTTCAGACTGAAGAAGGGTCTCGACCCGAAACGCCACCCATTCCTTCTCTCCCGAGATGCTGCCTGAGATTCAGTCTGAAGAAGGGCCTCGACCCGAAACATCACCCATTCCTTCTCTTCTGAGATGCTGCCTGACCCGCTGAGTTACTCCAGCATTTTGTGTCTACCTAGTATGTAGAGAGTGGATGTGAAAGTGGGATAACGTAGAACTGGTGTGAATGGTGTGTGTCAATTCTGTAGCTTTTCCTTCACCACCAGTGTCCAAGAATTCTTGATCATGTGTTTAACCCTATTTCCTTGACTGCAATCTCTTGCCTCTCTGAAATATGGCCATTTGACTTCGTCTCTGAGGTTCCTAAGAACAAATAAACAGTTTTCAAAATTTAGTTCTGGTTCAGTGCCCTGAATCTTGATGCATGAATATCATCAGACCAGTCAAGGAAATTTTTGCAAGGTAACTTAAAAAATGAGACCATATTTTCCTTCATTCAACCAGCATTCACAAAATATTTACACTAGATGGCTTGATTGTATATTCCTTCCACAGAATTCCAGCTTGTTAGTTGTTGTACAACCCGTTTAACATATAAGGCTCCATTGCACCATTTCTTCCATTCATTAGGGAGTCACAGCTGACTGGATTGACGGATTGTTTGTTGGAAAAAAGACTGGGCAATGGAAGTTTATATACATAATTTCCTAAGCTCCACCATTGCCTTTCTCAACTTGTCTTACAACCCCAGTGTGCATTGATGTAGTCAATATAAATGGTTTTAATCCAAAAACCGTCACATTGTTTACAAATCAGGGTGATTTTTGCCTTAAAGTTTCAAAATATCAGATTTACTGAACTAGAACTAGTTTTACTTTAGACTTTAGAGACACAGCATGGAAACAGGCCCTTTGGCCCACCGAGTCCACATCAACCAGCGATCATCCTGTACACTAACACTATCCTACATACTAGGAACAATTTACAGAAGCCACTGAACCTGCCTTTGGAGTGTGGGAGAAAACCGGAGCACTTGGAGAAAACCCACACGGTCACAGAGAGAACGTACAAACTCTGTACAGACAGCACCCGTAGTCAGGATCGAACCCGTGTCTTTGGCGCCGTAAGGCAGCAAATCTACTGCTCTGCCACACTGCTGCCCTAAAACGTTTATACTTTGCCAAAGTTTATAGTTCTGAAATCTTCCTGCCTTCTGTCACAATGATTATTTTTTTGCAAGCTCTTTGGCACTCCAAACCATTTGCTTTTGCAGATTTGGCTCTCCCAGTTTTCTCAGGAACTGGGTTTGTCCAAAGATTACAAGGTGACAAAGCCTCCTTACAGAAGCAGACACAGTTCCTCACTTAACTTCTTAACTGGATATCGTGTTACTGTGGCAGGCTGGATCACATCAGAGGGTTGGAAAATCTTGAATAGTTACCTTGTCTTCTTGCAAACTCCTATGTAGCTGTTCCACACGTTGCTTGTGCAAACATTGCAGTCTAAGACCAAGGGTTAGGCAGGCAAAAATATGATATGAGGTAACTCTTCCAAGTCCCTGAAGTCCTTGCAACCAACTGAATACATCTGACCCTACCTTAGTTCAAAGACAATCCAATCCACATCATAAAAGATAGAAACAAGGAACTGCAGATTTAGTCTTTAGACTTGAGAGATACAGTGTAGAAACAGGCCCTTCGGCCTACCGGGTTCATGCCGGCCAATGATCGTCCCATACACTACCACTAACCTACACATGAAGGCCAATTTACAATTTACAGAAGCCAATTCTGGTCCTGGTTGATTACTGCGCAAACACCTCATAAGTGGCTATCTCGCGCAGGTAACCTACAGACCTGTACATTTGTGGAGTGTGGGAAACTGGAGCACACGGAGAAAACCCATGTGGTCACAGGGAGAACGTACAAATTCCGTCCAGACAGCACCTGTAGTCAGGATCAAAGCCAGCCTCTGGCACTGTAAGGCAGTAACTTTATCGCTGAGCCACAGCGCTGCCCAAATGGTTAATAATCAAATGGGCACAAAGTGCTGGAGTAACACGGCAGGAAAGGCAGCATCTCTGGAGAAAATGGATAGAGGACATTTCGGGTTGAGACCCTTCTTCAGACTGAAATAGTCCCAGCCTGAAACATCACCTATCTATATTCTCCAGAGATTCAGCCTGGCATGTTGAGATACTCCTGCACTTTGTGACCTTTAACTTCATAAAAGAGTTACTCTGCGACTGATTATAGTCATGGATGTCATAGAGAGACACTACATGGAAAAAATCCTTTGAACCACCTATCACACTCCTACTTACACCAATCCTACCCAAACCCCTCTTATCCGCCTACATTGCCCTCAACTCCCCCCAGGTTCAACCACTCCCTTGCATACTGGGGGAAGTTGATGTCTTTGGAACGTGAAGCAAACTGGAGCACATGCACGCTGACACAGGGAGGGCATGCAAACTGTGCACAGATAGCTCCAGAGGTCAGTATTGAACCTGGATCCCTGGAGTTGTGAAGCAGCAGATGGGCAAGCTGACCCACACACTGTCCCAAATTATGCTCCATGCCCCCCTTCCTTTCTCAAACCTCAATCTTCCATCTTATAGACAACAGATGTTCAGTGGAATAGTTCCCTGTATGAAGGAGCTACTAAAAAATCTCAATGTCAAAGACTGGCAACATGAAGGCACTATATCTCCTTTGTAGAAATTTGCTTGATATTCAAATGGTCAAATTTATCACTCACTTACCCTACCAGACCAATCTCAAACTTCAACAGTGGGAGTCGTTGACAGAGTTATCACCTGATTTTACTAATCAATTAACTGCTCAATAAATCACAGATTAGATTCTCCCCCTAGCAATTAACTCCAGACTTCATGAGAGCAGGGTCCAAAGATGGGCAGGGGCTAATGCCCAGAGATGTGGTGAAAGTGACGTGTAATTGATAGAAGAGCTCGGCACTGTAACAGGACCTTGGGCCAACAATGAGGCAAGATCACAGACACAAAGTGCAGGAGTAACTCAGCGGCTCAGGCAGCATCTCTGGAGAAAAAGGATGGGTGACGTTTCATGTCGAGAACCTTCTTCAGTCTCAGTCTGAAGAAGAGTCCCGACCTGAAACGTCACCCATCCTTTTTCTTCAGAGTTGCTGCCTGACCTGCAGAGTAACTCCTGCACTTTGTGCCTATCTTTGGCAAGATTATCTGGGTTACTATGTTGACAGTAATTAGACAGACCCAAAGCAATTTAAATTGGAAGGCTATACTGGATACACTGGAAAAAGTTACTCGTGTGAGGCTCAGTCACTGTTGTAGACCAGTTAGGCAAAACAGCCTATTCCCTATTTTATGGTCATAGTCTTGTAGCCCTCACTCCATCTTGCCCACTCTGACCAACATAGCCCAACTACACTGGTCCCACCTGCCTGCATTTGGCCCATATCCCTCTGAACCTGTCCTATCCACGTCCCTGTCCAAATACTTTTTAAACATTGTGATAGAACCTGCCTCCTCTGGCAGTTCGTTCCATATACCTGCCACCCTTTGTGGAAAAAAATTGTCCCTCAGGTTCCCATTCAATCTTTTCCTCCCCCCCCCCCCCCCCCCCACCCACCCTCATCTTAAACCTATGTCCTCTGCTTTTATGATTCCCCTACTCTGGGTAAAAGACTGTGCATTTACCCTAGTTATTCCTCTCATGATCTGACACGGTGTTTACATAACACTGGAACTCCACTTCTGCATTACAAAGGGTTTGGATATGATAGATATGTCAGGGATGTTTCTGCCAGTGGGGAAATCGAAAACTAGGAAATCCATAATCATTCAGACACCCAAAAGGGAATATATATATAGGTAAAGCTTGTGCCTTGATAGGAAGTAGAACTTGATCTAACCGAGCAGTGAGGTGAGATTAATAGGACAGGTGCATTAAAGAGTAGCTGGTTAACTCAGCGAAGGCCAATTGAACAGAAGGATGGAGTAAGGTCCATTGGAATCGTTGGAGGCCCTTGCAGAAACTGGATACGTTACGTGGGCTCTGTCTGTGGTGCAAACTCTACAAGGTTGTAACTTTGACATCCAGTTGTACAATGGAAGCTTACCATATCTTCCTGCTTTTCTTTTGACCTTTAATTCCAGCTGGTAATGGAGTTCTGTGGAGCAGGTTCTGTCACTGACTTGGTCAAGAAAACCAAAGGCAACTGCTTGAAGGAAGATTGGATCGGGTACATCTGTCGGGAAGTCCTGCGGGTAAGTTGGAACAACCATTAACAACCTCATTCTATCAAGTTGCTGCTTCAGTAATAGGAAATAATATTTCTCTTAAATAGAAATAGATTTACGAGGATGTTGCCAGGACTCGAGGGCCTGAGCTATAGGGAGAGGTTGAGTAGCCGAGGACTTGATTCCTTGGAGTGCAGGAGGACGAAGGGTGATCTTGGAGGTGTAAAAGATCATGAGAGGAATAGATCGGGTAAACGTACAGTCTTTTGCCCAGAGTGAGGGAATTGCGAACCAGAGGACATAGGCTTAAGGTGAGGTGGGAATGAATTAATAGGTACCTGAGGGGTAACCTTTTAACACAAAAGATGGTGGGGATCAAGCTGCCAGAGGAGGTTGTTGAGACAGGTATTATCATGACATTTGAGAGACATTTAGACAGGTACATGGATTGGACAAGTTTAGAGAGTTATGGGCCAAGACGGACAGGTGGGACTGGTGTAAATGGGGCATATTGGTTGGCCTGGGCAATTTGGGCTACTCTGCCATTCAGTCAAGGCTGATCTTTTTGTCCTGGACCTATTCTGTTCTATTGTTTTGCACTACTATAGCTTGGTTGCTGAGTATTACTGATTATTAATATATAGTATGACTGATTGTTGTATATTCATTTGTGTGTTGTTCCATTAATGGGCCTCCAAAGCTGCAGCTAGTAAGGATGTAATTGTTCCATTGCCAATACATATGACAAGTAAACATTCTTGATGCTTCTTAGGCTTGATGTAAGACCACATTTCCATGATTTAATGATAGTTTATTGTCACATGCACCTAGGTACATTGAGATTCTTTGTTTTTGCATCTATAGACAATAGGTTCAGTAGTAGGCCATTCGGCCCTTCGAGACAGCACCGCCATTCACCGTGATCATGGCTGATCATTCACAATCAGTACCCCGTTCCTGCCTTCTCCCCATATCCCTATCATTAAGAGCTCGATCTAGTTCTAGTTCATGGAAGCATCCAGGGAATTGGCCTCCACTGCCTTCTGAGGCAGAGAGTTCCACAGCTTCACAACTCTCTGAGTGAAAAAGTCTTTCCTCATCTCTGTTCTAAATGGCCTACCCCTTATTCTTAAACTGTGGCCCCTGGTTCTAATTTAATCCGGTAACATCATACAGCAGACCTCACCAAGGCAGTACACAAAGAGTCGCCACGTTTCTGGCGCCAACAAAGTTTGTTAAAGTTCTTAGTACAGTCTTATCTTCTCGCAGCGCCGAACCAGGCCTAACTGCTGCACGAGGCCTGTAGGCAGCTTCCCTGCTGGGGCCCCCATTACCGGGTCCACAAGATTCATAGGTTCCAGGAACAGAATCAAGCCATTTAGCCCATCGAGTCTACTCTGCCATTCAATCATGGCTGATGTATCTTTCCCTCTCAAACCCATTCTCCTGCCCTCTCCCCATAACCCCTGACACCCGTTCGAATCAACTGGTCCTCCTTCAATCTCTGTGGCCCCCTGCTGCTCCCCCTTGATTCTTTGCGCCCCCCCCACATTGGATCCCCTTACATTCTCGGTGGCCTGCTTTAACGAGACTCTGTTAAATGATGGAGCAGCCTATATCTGCCTTAGTGTTTATCCTGTTATTGCATTCCTTGCTAACTAAGTAGATTTTGCTTATCAAGTGCAGTAGATTGTTTACAATCCTTAGAATCTTAATTTAATCAGTCTTCGCTCTTATCAGCTAATGAAATCCTGGAGATGTTAATTACTTTTGAAACGATTCCACAAAATTGTTCTGCCACTTCACATTGAAACTCTGGCAATATTTTCTTGATATAAATGACGTGATAAGGAAGTTTTGAAAAGCCCCCAATATAGTTCTCATTCAAATACTGGCACAAGAGACTGCAGAGAGGCAGCACAGTTCATAGAATTGCTGCCTGACAGCACCAGAGATCCCAGTTCAATCTTACACTCCAGTGCTGTCTGTGTGGAGTTTGCACGTTCTCCCTCTGATCGTGTGGGTTTCCTCCTGGTGCTCCGGTTTCATCCCTCATTCCAAAGACGTCCAGATTTGGAGGTTAATTGGCCTCTTTAATTGTCCCTGGTGTGCAGGGAGTGGATGTAAAAATGGGATAACGTAGAAGTTGTGTAAACAAGTGATCGATGGTCGGCGTTGATTCCGTGGGCCTGTTTCCGTGCTGAATCTCTGAACTAAGCTAAGATACCAGAACATTGAACAAAGGACAAACCTCTGCAGGAACTCAGTGGGTCAGGCAGCATCTTTGGACCATTTCTTCATCTGAAGAAGTGTCCTGTCCCGAAACATCACCTGCTTATTTCCCTCCACAGATGTTGCCTGACACATTGAGTTCCTCCAGCTGCTCCAGCAGGGGTGGTGGAATGATTTTGTATGTTTTTTGCTGAGTTTAGACTTTACTTTGACTTTAGAGATGGTGGGCTGAAGGGCCTGTTTCACGCTCTGAGTCCACGCTGACCAACAATTACCCCGCACACGAACACTATCCGACACATTAGGAACGATTTACACTGTTACTGAAGCCAATTGACCTCCAAACTGTACGTCTTTGGAGTGTGGGAGGAAACCAGAGCACCTGGACAAAACCCACGTGGTCAAAGGGAGAACATACAGACACTACCCACAGTCAGAATCTAACTCGGGTCCCTGCCGCTGTCAGACAGTAACTCTACCGCTGCGCCACTGTGGCGCCCACCCTTGATCTAATTGAAAGGTGTCCAGAACAAGGGGTCAGAGTTTAAGGATAAGGGGGAAGTCTTTTAGGACGGAGATGAGAAAGTTTTTTTTTCACACAGAGAGTGGTGAATCTGTGGAATTCTCTGCCACAGAAGGTAGTTGAGGCCAGTTCATTGGCTATATTTAAGAGGGAGTTAGATGTGGCCCTTGTGGCTAAAGGGATCAGGGGGATGGAGAGAAGGCAGGTACGGGATACTGAGTTGGATGATCAGCCATGATCGTATTGAATGGAGGTGCAGGCTCGAAGGGCCGAATGGCCTACTCCTGCACCTATTTTCTATGTCTATGTTTTCTATGTGTCAAGTCAAGTCAAGTCAAGTCAACTTTATTTGTCACATACATATACAAGATGTGCAGTGAAATGAAAGTGGCAACGCCTGCGGATTGTGCTAAAACTACAAAACAGAATAGAATAAAAGAACATTTTAACACAAAAAATAAATTAATACAGTAAATTAAATTAGTCCCTGGTGATATGAGAGTTAACAGTCCTAATGGCCTGTGGGAAGAAATCCGTCTCATCCTCTCTGTTTTCACAGCATGACAGCGGAGGCGTTTGCCTGACCGTAGCAGCTGTAACAGTCCGTTGCTGGGGTGGTAGGGGTCCCCCATAATGTTGCTGGCTCTGGATCTGCACCTCCTGATGTATAGGTCCTGCAGGGGGGCGAGTGTAGTTCCCATAGTGTGTTCACCCGAATGCACTACTCTCCGCAGAGCCTTCCTGTCCTGGGCAGAGCTATTCCCAAACCAGATTGTGATGTTCCCGGACAAGATGCTTTCTACAGCCCCAGAGTAGAGGCACTGAAGGATCCTCAGAAAGACTCTGAATTTCCTCAACTGTCTGAGGTTGTTAAGGTGCTGCCTTGCCTTACTCACCAGTGCGGCAATGTGTGTTGTCCATGTCAGATCCTCTGTGATGTGGACTCCCAGGTATTTAAAGCTGCTCACCCTATCCACAGTAATCCCATTTAACTCCAGTGGCGTGTACGTCCTCGGATGTTGAGCCCTTCTAAAGTCTACAATCAGCTCCTTAGTTTTTGTGACATTCAAGAGGAGGCTGTTGTCCTGACACCAGAGTGCCAGATCAGCCACCTCCTCATTACATGGAGGGGAATGATTATCCCTGCCTCTGTTTTGTATGTTTTTATGCAGAGTTCCCACTTATCCATCTTGATGATAGAGACGTGTGATGTGAAGCTCATCTCGGTGTAGCCAATGTGTGAACATCATACTGATGGATGGTGTTTTCCATTCGGTAACTTATACTGTTTCATTTCATTGAATTGTACCGCAGGGATTGTCCCATCTACACTCTCACCACGTCATTCATCGAGATATCAAAGGACAAAATGTGCTGCTGACTGAGAATGCGGACGTAAAGCTTGGTGAGCAGTCCTTCAAAATGTTTCATATTTTATCAAATATATTCTTCAAAACGGTGATCCAAATCAGGAACCCCATGTGTCTTCCAGCGAGGGGTTGATGAATTGCAATCTCAACTGGCTCTTAGTCGTTATGTTTGGTTCATATCTAGTTTAGTTTATTGTCACTATAATGTATTGCCCGGAACAATAATCAAAACTGAGTAAGTAATGTAACTATACTTCAACTTCGAAGGCATTTATTCGCAAAATGCTGGAGTAACTTAGCAGGTCAGGCAGCATCTCGGGAGAGAAGGAATGGGTGATGTTTCGGGTCGAGACCCTTCATCAGACTGAAGAAGGGTCTCGACCCAAACGTCACCCATTCCTTCACTCCCGAGATGCTGCCTGACCTGCTGAGTTACTCCAGCATTTTGTGAATAAATACCTTCGATTTGTACCAGCATCTGGAGTTATTTTCTTATACGTACTTCAACTTCGAACTTTAAACATCATTGTAACTTACAAAAGACGGCTGTAGCCATTCAGTCGATGCCTCGGCTGAGACCCGCCCGCGTAAGTACAGTCACGTTATGTCTTATCCAGTCAGCGTAAAGACTATACGTGACTGCAATCGAGCCGTTCACTGTGTACAGATACATGATAAAGGGAATAATGATGAGTGCAAGATAAAGTCACAGTAACGACCGATTAAAGATTGTCTGAGGGCAGGGCCGTTTTTACAACATTATGGGCCCCCGGGCAAAGCAGTGTACTGGGGCCCCTACCGTTACTCTCCCCCACCCCCCTTTCCCTACCAGCCCCCCCTGTCGTGCCGGCGAAAAGCACTTACCGAAAAGCACTTAGCGATGGACTTAGGGTGCTACATTGTTGCAAAAAGCACTTGCAGATCGCTGTGAGAAGCACTTAGTGACCGAAAATGTTGCGAAAAAAGCACTTATTGAACCTTCATTTTTAAAGTAGTATTTATTTATTGCAAGTCACTTAACATACACAGATCAGCATGGGGCCCCTATGCTCGTGGGGCCCCGGGCAAGTGCCCATCAGGCCCATGCGTTAAGACGGCCCTGTCTAAGGGTCTTCAATGAGGTAGATAGTAGCTCAGGACCACTCTCTAATAGTTGGTAGGATGCCTGAAAACAGATGTGAAAAAACTGTCACAAAATCTGGATGTATATGTTTTGACACTTCTTTTTTAGTTAGATTAGTTTGTTGTCACGTGTACCGAGGTACAGTGAAAAGCTTTTGTTGCGTGCTAACCAGTCAGCAGGAAGACAATACATGATTACAATCGAGCCATCCATAGTGTACCGATACACGATGAAGGGAATAACGTTTAATCCAAGAGAAAATCCAGTAAAGTCTGATTAAAGATCATCTGAGGGTCTCCAATGAGGTAGATGGTCGGTCAGGACTGCTTTTTAGTAAAGGAATAGGTGAAGTATCGGGTCGAGACATGTCTTCGATGTTTCGGGTCGAGACCAAAAACGTCACCTATTCCTTTTGTCCAGAAATGCTGCCTGACCTGCTGCGTTACTCCAGCACTTTGTGTCTATCTACAGAAATAGTCTACCGAGCCTGTATGCAAGAGGCGCCCTGTTTTGGCACCATTTGCACTGTGCAATATTCGCTCTAATTCATATGAGCAGTGGCCGATCTACGCAAGCCCCAGGCAGCTGTGGGACTCCAGCCAGTCATCAAAGTACTGCTGAGCTTTGGAGCTTCTCGGCTGTCTGACTTTCTGGTGTTAAGACTGAGAGGTGAGGTTTTAAGATGACACCAACTGACCCTTTTACGGTTCCTTTGCAGTTGATTTTGGAGTCAGCGCTCAACTGGGCAAGACGATGGAGAAGCGGAATACTTTCATTGGCACTCCTTACTGGATGGCACCTGAAGTGATAGCGTGTGACGAGAATGCAGAGTCCACATACGACTACAGAGTAAGCAACAAACGGGGCAAGGGCACATAACCAAGGGTTGGTAGGGCAAATGTACCGCAATGATGGTGACGCCATGTTTGGAGTATTGTCTTCACTTTTGGTCACCGTGTTAGAGGAAAGATGTCGTTCTCTGTGCAAATTGGCAACCACATTGACCACATCACAAGAGTAGCCCCATTAACCTTAAATAGAAAAAAAAGACACAAAAAGCTGGAGTAACTCAGCGGGTCAGACTGCATCTCTGGAGATAGAGCAATAGGTGACGTTTCAGGTCGAGACCCTTCTTCAGACATTAAAACTGGGTCACCAGGTCACAGGTCAACCACTGATTTCCCCAGCAACTGGTGGTCCAACTGGTACCGGGTCCTTGAATCCAGATAAAATTACGAGAGTGCACTTGAAATCCCTCCTGGAAGTCTCCCCGAAAATGTGGCGCCTAGTCCTGGTGAAGCGGCCGATCTCGACCTCATCGGGACTTCGTCAGCCAATCAGCGGATCGAACTTGCACCCTGCGGCCCCCGTAGTCAACTTCCGAGGCCGACTTTGCGGGCCGATGTCTCGGCACCTCCAAGGCCAAGACCTCTGTCGGTCCGGCAAAACAGAGAGTACGGCAAGGCTCTGGAACCAAGGATGGTGGACCTGTATTGTGGAAATTAAATACTGCAACAAAAATTTGGCAGAGTTGCTATGAGCAGATTTTTTTAAACTATTGGATCTAATTCCAATTTACAACCCGTACATATTTTAAATTCCCTTTTTTTAGATCTTACACGGAATTATCACGAATATCCCAGTGAAACGGAATATTCCAGTATAAGATTATTAAGGGGTTGGACACGTTAGAGGCAGGAAACATGTTCCCAATGTTGGGGGAGTCCAGAACCAGGGGCCACAGTTTAAGAATAAGGGGGAGGCCATTTAGAACGGAGATGAGGAAAAACTTTTCCAGTCAGAGAGTTGTGAATCTGTGGAATTCTCTGCCTCAGAAGGCAGTGGAGGCCAATTCTCTGAATGCATTCAAGAGAGAGCTAGATAGAGCTCTTAAGGATAGTGGAGTCAGGGGGTATGGGGAGAAGGCAGGAACGGGGTACTGATTGAGAATGATCAGCCATGATCACATTGAATGGTGGTGCTGGCTCGAAGGGATGAATGGCCTACTCCTGCACCTATTGTCTATTGTCTATTGAAACCATTAGATTTAATGGGATTGAGAGAAACAGGGCACTGGTCAGTCTGAAGAGACACTGGAAATGGATCCCAGTGAGTCAGAAGCAAACATGGGGAAACAATAGTCCAACGAAGAGAGGTGTGAGCATGGGAATTAGGGCCATCGTTAGTTGAATGGAACACAGCATAATGACTTTGTGAGCAGAAACTGAACCATCAGGAATTCTGAATAGTTGGATAGCGGATTATTGGAGTTTTATTCTATCCACTCATTTATCATATTACAGTGTGCAAATTAACTGCCTCGTGTCCTACAATGTAACAAAAACGTTAGACTCAAAAACACCGACTCCGCCCAGGCCAGCGATCACCGCGTACACTAGTATAAGAAAATAACTGCAGATGCTGGTACAAATCGAAGGTATTTATTCACAAAATGCTGGAGTAACTCAGCAGGTCAGGCAGCATCTCGAGAGAGAAGGAATGGGTGATGTTTCGGGTCGAGACCCTATTGTCTATTGTCTATTGAAACCATTAGATTTAATGGGATTGAGAGAAAGAGGGCACTGGTCAGTCTGAAGAGACACTGGAAATGGATCAGTCTGAAGAAGGGTCTCGACCCGAAACATCACCCATTCCTTCTCTCCCGAGATGCTGCCTGACCTGCTGAGTTACTCCAGCATTTTGTGAATAAATACCCCGTACACCAGCACTATCTACACACGAGGGACAATTTACAATTTTACCGAAGCCAATTAATGTACAAACCTGCACGGCTTTGGAATGTGGGAGGGAGCCAGAGTACCCGGAGAAAACCCATGCGGTCACAGGGACAATGTACAAACTCCATACAGACAGCACCCATAGTCGGGATCAAACCCGTGTTTATTGCGCTGTAAGGCCGCAACTCTGCCACTGTGCCGCCCCACCCTCAGCGAGTACACCCATCACTACTTTCTCAGGAAAAGCATCAATGAAAAACAGAAACAAGGAACTGTAGATGCTGGTTTACAAAGAAATTGCCGGTTAAAATAACAACTCAGCAATGAACCCAATGCAAGCTCATGCAGTGGTATTTCCTGTCTGAAAGCTCTGATCTGATCACTGATCCTGGGAACAATGGAAAGTGGAGAGCCAATTTTACTGCGGTTTGCTTTGCCAGCTGGAACCATTGCCATGAATGTAGGGAATGCTGCTCCTGATTTCCTGCCAGCAGATTCCCTGTCAAGACACGGCAACACAGTCTCCGTGTTCATTGATCCCGCTGTTTCCAGCCCATTTTCCAACACTGTAATAAAAAAGGAACTGCAGATGGTAGTTTATACTGAAGACAGACACAAAGTCCTGGAGTAGCTCAGCGGGTCAGGCAACATCTCTGGAGAAAATGATTTGGTGGCGTTTCGGGTCAAGACGTACATACACTTAAGGTAGACACAAAATGCTGGAGTAACTCAGCGGGTCAGGCAGCATCTCGGGTGAGAAGGAATGGGTGACGTTTCGGGTCGAGACCCTTCTTCTGATGCGAAACGTCTCGACCCTAAATGTCACCCATTCCTTCTCTCCCGAGATGCTGCCTGATCCGCTGAGTTACTCCAGCATTTTGCGTCTACCTTCGATTCAAGCCAGCATCTGCAGTTTTTTTTCCTGTACATACACTTAAGTGACTTGTACAGTTCGACGCTAGGGGCGGCGCGGTGGCGCAGCGGTAGATTTGCTGCCTTACAGTGCCAAATACCCGGGTTCGATCTTGACCTTGGCTACTGGCTGCACGGAGTTTGTACGTTCTCCCAGTGTCCGGGTGGGTTTTCTCCGGGTGCTCCAGTTTCCTCCTACATGCCAAAGACATACAGTTTGTAGGTTAATTGGCTTTGATAAAAATTGTAAATCGTCCCTAATTTGTGGTATACTGCTATTGAATAGGGAATGCGGTCAGTGTGGCCTCGGTGGATTGTAGGGCTTGTATCTACAAACTGCAAACACTTACCTCCCCACCCGCCCTCCTGTCATTTCCCTCCTCCCCCCCCCCCCCACTTCCTCCCGTAAAAGTCTGTTAACCATTTCTGCGGTTCGCCACGATGCATCACTCTTTGGATTATGTCGTCCTTACCCAACAATTGGCCTATCAGGGAACCTCTCTGGTGACCTGAGAGAAATTTAGAATGGCAAATTAACCTACTGACCCATGATAGACACAAAACGCTGGAGTAATTCAGCAGGTCTGGCAACAGCATTTATTGTGTCATGAGTCACTCCAGCATTTTGTGTCGTGCTGCCTGACCCGCTGAGTTACTCCAGCGTTGTGCATCTATGTTTGGCATAAACCAGCATCAGCAGGTCCTTTTTCTTTTACAACCTACTGACCCATGTACTCTGGGATGTGGGAGGAGATAGAAAAATAGAAACATAGAAAATAGGTGCGGGAGTAGGCCATTCGGACCTTCGAGCCTGCACCGCCATTCAATATGATCATGGCTGATCATTCAACTCAGTATCCCGTACCTGCCTTCTCACCATACCCCCTGATCCCTTTAGCCACAAGGGCCACATCTAACTCCCTCTTAAATATAGCCAATGAACTGGCCTCAACTACCTTCTGTGGCAGAGAATTCCACAGATTCACCACTCTCTGTGTGTGAAAAAAAACGTTCTCATCTCGGTCCTAAAAGACTTCCCCCTTATCCTTAAACTGTGACCCCTTGTTCTGGACTTCCCCAACATCGGGAACAATCTTCCTGCATCTAGCCTGTCCAACCCCTTAAGAATTTTGTAAGTTTCTATAAGATCCCGGGATCTGAGCACCCGGGAGAAACCCACATGGTAGGTTTTCACTGTACCTCAGCACACATGACAATAAACCAAACTGAACTGAGCTGGTCAGACTGAAGGACGTGCAAACTCCGCACAGGCAGCTCCCGCTATAAGGATCGGTCAGGTTGCTGGAACTATGAGGCAGCAGCTCTACTGGCTGCACCACTGTACACTTCAACCATGGGCATAATGAGGGGAAGAAAAGGAAAGGTTGTGTGTCAACATGATGCCTTTCAGATCCTCCAATCTTCCACAAAGTCATCAAATATTCTTTAACATATTGCTACTATTGTAACGTGAAACCAATTTTTACAGCAGTCTCTGCAACAGGAATGTGGTAATTGGCCAGATAATCCATTTTCACCTCTGGAGGTCTGGTTTCTTGTATTATCAGATTTGACTGGACAGCATGCAAAAACAAAGCTTTTCACATGTACCTCAGTACACATGTCGATAATAAACCTAAACCATCTTCAGTCCAGGTCCCAATCCAAAATGTCACCTGCCCATGTCCTGCGGAGGTACTGCCTGATCCGTTGAGTTCCTCCAGCACTTTGTGTTTTGCTCAAGGTTCCATCATCTGCAGTTTCTTGTGCTTCTAGTATCTTAGTTTGAGAGATAAATAGAGATCAGAGCGTTGCCATCTTTAACATAATGCACTGGGAATTGTGTTTGCAAGAAGCAGACAAGACCTCACTTTAATGTTTCACGAGAAGGTTGGCAGTGTTATCATTTCAGATTCCAATGTTTGCAGTGTCATGTGTCACGACTCATGCAGTAACTTTGCAATTGAAAACGTAGAATCCTGTGCTTTATTCAACAATTTAACAGCCTCAGATTCACAACGTCGTTCTGCAGGAGAAAATGGCAAATGATAAAATGTAATTCATCTGCAATCCAGATAGACATTCACAGGTTGACAGAGATATCTGTGATGAGATAAACACAAGATAAAATATGGATGCTTCTTGGTATAATTGGATTAGAGCAAGATCTGATTTTTTTTTTTACGCATTCAGAAAGGCAATGGATTGAATGAAGTTTGCAGATGAACTCTTTGATTAAATCTGGGAGAAAACAATATTTCAGTCAAAGCTTAGTTATGAGTGGGCCCAAAATTTATTATTGTCAGCTGTTCACCTACATTTATCTTGCAAAATTTACTATTTTACAGACGCCATAGTTTTTTAATGGATTCTAAACTCTGAAATAGATTCCGAGCTTTACATTCAGGCTGTGGTGGCCTTACAGTGAATAGATGGCTCTTAGATTGAAATTGTTTGGGTTCTGCCTATGATTTTTGGCAATGTATTATCTGCAGAAAGACATTAAAAATGTTAGATATTGAGGCACCCTGATCATCAAATGTCTTTTAACTGGCTAACATAACAGCTGGAGACACAATAGTTCATAAGCTACAAGGGCATAATTAGGCCATTAAGTCTACTCCGCCATTCAATTATGGCTGATCTATCTTTCCCTCTCAAGCTCATTCTTCTGCCATCTCCCCACAACCCCTGACACCCGTACTAATCAAGAATCTGTCAATCTCCTCCTTGAAGATATCCATTGGCTTGGCTTCCACAGCCGTCTGTGGCAATTAATTCCACAGATTCACCGCCCTTTGCCTCAAGCCACGAGGAATTGCAGATGCTGGAATCTGGAGTGTTCATTCCCTCTTCGGATGCTGCCTGACCCATTCAGTTCCTCCAGCACTTTGTCTTTTTCTCATTTTGCAATTATTCTTTCTAATCAGTCTTATGTACCTCTGTGCCATTCATTATAACAATGTGGAGGTGTGGTTTCCATATGAAGTACTTTTTGTGAAT
Organism: Rhinoraja longicauda; assembly: GCF_053455715.1. Lineage (NCBI taxonomy): Eukaryota > Metazoa > Chordata > Chondrichthyes > Rajiformes > Arhynchobatidae > Rhinoraja > Rhinoraja longicauda. The sequence continues at coordinate 10,779,242 of NC_135967.1, read as the reverse complement.
TTCCCAACATCTGTAAAACAGAGCTTGGTTGTTAGCCAGGGCTGAGCTGTACAACTTCTCACCCCCAATAAATATTCATTGGTCTGAAACATCAGGGATGGCACAGTGGTGCAGCGGTAACTGCCTTATAGCACCAGAGACCCGGGTTTGATCCTGACTATGGGTGCTTCTGTATGTTCTATCTCTGCCTGCGTGGGTTTTCTCCAGGTGCTCCAGTTTTCTAGCAGATTGTAAAGACGTGCAGGTTGTAGATTAATTGGCTTCTGTAAATTATCTGTGGTGTGTAGGATGCGAAAGTGGGTTAACATTGAATTGATGTACAGGTGCCGTTTTGGATTGAGTCTCTCTTCAGTCTGCAGAAGGGTCTCAAACCGAAACATCATCCATACCTTTTCTCCAGAAATGCCGCCTGACCCCCTGAGTTACTCCAGCATTTTGTGTCCATCAGCATCTGTAGTTCCTTCCTACACTAGTGGATTGTCGGGCAGCGCAAACTCACTGGGCTGAAGGGCCTGTTTCTACATTCTATCTCTAAACCTAATGAACTAATTCTGTCTCTCTCTCTTTCCATCTGACTTGCTAAGTATGCCCAGTACTTGTATTTCTCTGGTCAATATTGTGACGGGAAGTTTGTTCGATACTCAAAAGCTACCACATGTTAACGGCAGTTTGAAAGTTAGGAAGTCAGGTGTAAGAATGAAACTTGTGTGCCAACTGTTTATAGGTCAGTTTTGCTTGTGGTTTGGTTTCATGACCAAATCAGTGATGCACACACACACTTTTTCTTGTAATGAGGTAGCAACAGCGTTGGTTCATTTAAATTGTTACTGCAATTATGTTCTATTATAATTTGCAATTGTAACTGCCTCTGAAAAATATTTAGTTTAGTGTGAAAATACAATGTGGAAATAGGCCCTTCGGCCCACCGAGTCTACCCTTCACTAGTTCTATTCTACACACCAGAGTCAATTTATAAAAGCCAATTAATCTACAAACCTGCATGTCTCTGGAGTGTGGGAGTAAACCGAAACTCTTTAACATTTAAAAAATTTCCCAAACTAATGTAAGGAAACAGAAAAAAAAGGAGTGTGGTTTTAATTGTTTTGTCATTACCACTCGAACATGTTGTCATTACCACTCGAATATGTTTTGTAAAAGCAACAGGGTTATTGCACTGGGTGACTTTAACTTCCCCCATTTTTACTGGGATTCCATAGTGCAAAAGGTTTAGATTTCAACCTTACTTTAGAGACACAGCATGGAAACAGGCCCTTTGGCCCACCGAGTCCGCACCAACCAGCGATAATCCCGTCTACTAGCAGTATCCTACACAAGGGACAATTTACAATTAGCAGAAGCCAATTAACCCACAAACCTGTTTGTCTTTGGAGTGTGGGAGGAAACCAGGAGCACCCGGAGAAAACCCACGTGGTCACAGGGAGAGCGTACAAACTCCGCACAGACAGCACTCGTAGTCAGAATTGAACCCAGGTCTCTGGCGCTTTAAGGCAGCGACTCTACCGCTGCGCCACCATGTAAAAGCAACAGGGCTGTTGTAGTGGGAGACTTTAACTTGCTCCATATTAACTGGGACTTTCGTAGTGCAAAAGGTTTAGATGGTGCAGCATTTGTTCGGTGTATCCAAGGGGATGTTTTGAACAATACATGGATAGTCCAACTCGAGGAGGTACTGTAGTGGTATTGGGAAATGAGCCTGGCCAGGTGACAGGTATTTCAGTGGAAGAGTAATTTGGGAACAGTGATCACAGGTCAATAAGTTTTAAGATAGTTATGAATAAGGATAAGTCTAGGCCTTGGGGAAAGGTAGAAAATTGGGATAAATCAAATTACAACAATATTAAGCAGGAGCAAGGGAGTGTAAATGGGAGTATTTTTCATTGAGTAAGTCTACATCTGACATGTGGGAATCATTTAAAGACAGCTGATGGGAATTCAGGATGGGCATGTAAGGAGGATGGATAATGATGGCAAGGTGAGGGAACGTTGGATGACCAGAGAAGCTTCAAAATGGAAAAAAAAAGGAAGGCAATGTAAGGCTTAAGGAGATGAAATCAGACAGAGCCTTTGAAGAATATAAAGCAGGCAGGAAAGAAGTCATGAAGATAATTAGAAGGGCTAAGATGATCAGTCAGATTACAAAAAGTCTAAAACTAGGGAGAAAGTGGGACTCAAGAATAAAGGAGGAAACTTATGCTGGGAGTAGACAAGATACTAAATGTGTACTTTGCATCTGTATTCACCGAGGACAAGGAAATTGGAGGAACAGCACCTCATATTTTGCTTGGGCAGCCTACAGCCCAGAGGTATGAACATTGACTTCTCCAACTTTAGATAGTTCCTCTGTCCCACCCTTCCCCTCCCCCTTCCCAGTTCTCCCACTGTCTTCCTGTCTCCACCTATATCCTTTCTTTGTCCCACCCCCCTGACATCAGTCTGAAGAAGGGTCTCGACCTGAAACGTCACCCATTCCCTCTCTCCTAGATGCTGCCTGACCTGCTGGGTTACTCCAGCATTTTGTGATACAATACTCCAAACGTGTGTAGAAAAGAACTGCAGATACTGGTTTACACTGAAGATAGACACAAAGTGCTGGAGTAATTCAGCGGGTCAAGCAGCATCTCTGGAGAAAAAGGGATCTCTCTAGAGATGCTGTCTGAGTTATTCCAGCACATTGTGTCAAATGTGTGATGCGGTTTTATAATATGAGTCTCAATTTGTCGTATACTTGCCATTAATGAAAATGTTTGACTTTCAATTTACAATTGACATACAATTCGTCCTGTTATTTACTTCCTCACAGAGTGACCTGTGGTCATTGGGAATCACAGCGATTGAGATGGCAGAAGGGGCTCCTCGTAAGTAGTTTTGTTCATTTTGCAATGAAGGGCTTCAGGGCAATTAAAGGCTGATGCGGGTTTTCAAGAGATTGATGGATTACTTGAAGTACATGGGACTTACAGCGCAAAATAGGAGAGTTTTAAACTTTAGCCTTCAGCGTTACAGTGCGGAAACAGGCCCTACGGCCCACATACCCCGCGCTGACCAGAGATCATCCCGTACAATAACACTATCCTGCACACTAGGGACAATTTACCAAAGCCAATTAACCTACAAACCTCTATGTCTTCGGAGTGTGGGAGGAAACCGGAGCACCCGGAGAAAACCCAAGCGGTCACGGAGAAAGTACAAACTCCGTACAGACAGCACCTGTAGTCAGGATAGAACCCAGGACTCTGGCACTGTGAGGCAGCAACTCTACTGCTATGCCACTGTGCCCCCCCCCCCCCCTCCCCTTTGTTGGCTCCTCAGACTTTTGCAATATGAGCATAGTCCCAATGTTCTAAGTCTTGCTCCATCAAACGACCCCTTTGCTGTTTTCCCCCTTGAGTGCTGTGTACCCAAGAACAAAGGAGGTTACAAACAGTGTTGGCACTGCCCGGTCCATCACGGGCACTGACTTCCCCAGCATCATCGGAAGCACAGCCTCAAAAAGACTGCCCGTGTCATGAAGAACCCATACCACCCTAGCCAAGCTCTCATTTCACTCCTGCCATCGGGAATAAGGTGCGCAGGAAGGAACTGCAGATGCTGGTTTAAATCGAAGGTACACACAAAATGCTGGAGTAACTCAGCAGGATGGGCAGCATCTCTGGAGAGAAGGGATGGGTAACGTTTCGGGTCGAAACCCTTCTTCAGACTGATGTCAGGGGAGTGGGCGGGACAGAGATAGAATGTAGTCGGAGACAGTAAGGATCACGGGAACAGCGAGAGAGGATGTTTCAGAACTGTAGTCGGAGAGAGGAGGAAAACGTCTTCAAAGTAGACATACCCTGAGGAGATTTTGCAGTGGAGCAGAAAAAAATGTGTAGGAAAGAAATCGGGAATAAGGTCCAGGCTTCTGAAGACTGTCACCACGAGTTTCAGGAACAGCATCTTCCCAACAACCATCAGGCTCCTGAACACTATAAACACCAACTAAACAACAAATTATGAATTGTCTTGGTTCCCCTAGGGTCTTTGGGTTTTTGATTAGTTTTGCTCTAATATTGGGGGTTTTACTGAACATTTTTTTGTTAGTTGTTTGTTTTATTACGTTATTTATTGAGTAATGTGTTTTACTGACCTATTACGCCTCTTTAAATGAGAATTTCATTGTTCTGTTTCAGTACATATGACAATTAAACATTCTTGACTTGATTCTTCACTTGCTTATATATATATCTTGCAATAAATTGCATTAAATTCCAATGAATAAAACATATGGCAATAAATGCATTATTCAACTTCACTGCAGCACATTCCAGGACCTCTCTTGAGCAAAGATGTTCTACCAAAATTCCCTGTTCGAATTTTTGGTAATTTATCTGTCAGTTCGACCTTTCCTTCTCGAAGTTTCTTTCTTTAATTTCAAACTTTATCGCAGACACTCAGCTTCCATGCATTTATATCCACTGATACAAGCGTCAGAAGCGGTTCCTAGCTTTGTGTACAAACCTGGCCAGTTTATGTTTAGTCCAATTTCGAGATGCAGCATGAAAACAGCCCCTTCGACCCACCGAGTACACACCGACCATCGATCACACAAGTGCGATGATATCACACTTTCTCTTCCACTCCCTACACACTAGGGGCAATTTACAGAGGCCAATTTACCTACAAACCCGCGCGTCTTTGGAATATGGGAGGAAACCGGAGCACCCAGGCGAAACCCGCGCGGTCTCAGGAAGAACATGCAAACTCCACACAAACAGCACCCAAGGTCAGGATTGAACCTGAGTCTCTGGCATTGTGAGGCAGCAGCTCTACCTGCTGCGCCACTGTGCTGCCCAGTAATAAGATTTATTTCTTGGCAGTATTGACAGATACATGCATGTCGCTGTACTTGGGTGACAATTGTCAATGAATAATTTAGAACAGAGATGAGGAAAAACTTTTTCAGTCAGAGAGTTGTGAATCTGTAGAATTCTCCGCCTCAGAAGGCAGTGGAGGCCAATTCTCTGAATGCATTCAAGAGAGAGCTAGATAGAGCTCTTAAGGATAGCGGAGTCAGGGGGTATGGGGAGAAGGCGGGAACGGGGTACTGATTGAGAATGATCAACCATGATCACATTGAATGGCGGTGCTGGCTCGAAGGGCCAAATGGCCTACTCCTGCACCTATTGTCTATTGTCTATAAAGTTTGTTTTTAACTTCATTCATTAAATCCACTGCCTCTGTGTTTGTCTTCCAGCTCTCTGTGACATGCATCCCATGAGGGCCCTCTTCCTCATCCCACGAAACTCTCCCCCCAAACTGAAGTCAAGGAAATGGTATGACCATGTATTGGGGAATGAATGTTACGCTGGAGTGGAAGTGAACCATTGTCATTGTAGGCTGTAACAATATTCAAGCTCAGAGTTTGGTGATGAAGTCACAAGCACACGTTCAGTGACGGGTAATAGACTGTGGGGAGGGGAAGGACATTCTACCAGCTTGGACCAAATACTCATTGAAATTCCAAGGATGCATGTTGTTCTCCTGTTGTTCTAATGGCCAATTCTCCTGTTGTTCTAATGTTCTTCAAAGAAAGAGATATGCCTTCTATATCCAGTCTGGCCTATATAAGTTTATAAGTTATCGGAGCAGAATTGGGCCATTTAGCCCATCAAATCTACTCCGCCATTCAATCGTGGCTGATCTATCTTTCCCTCTCAACCCCATTCATCTGCCATCTCCTCATAACCTTTGGCACCCTTACTAATCAAGAGTCTGTAATCTCCACCTTGAAAATATCCATTGACTTGGTCTGAGGCCATGAATTCCATGTATGGTTCTGGGACCATAGGGATATGGTTGACACAAGGAACTGCAGATGCTGGAATTGTGCACAGAACACAAAGTGCTGGAGAAACTCAGAGGGTCAGGCAGCATCCCTGAAGGACACGGACAGGGGATGTTTCGGGTCAGGACCGATCTTCAGACTGACTGCAATGGGAGAGAGAAAAAGTTAGAAAAGTGGTGGGGGCAGGACACAGCCTGACATGTGATAGTTGGACACAGTCTGGCAGATGGGAGGACAAAGGGCAGTGGTGAAAAGAAGATGAAAGGGTGACAAAAAGGGGAGTAAGGGAGACAAAAAAATGAGATAAAGGCTGAATTTCGTCCAATATTGGATGACAAATAAAGCTATCTTGAATCTTGAATCTTGAATCTTGATAAAGAGAAAAGAGGAGTGGATTGTAAAGCCAGAGGGAGGGAGGGATATTGGTGGAGGGGGACACTGGGGGAGTGAGGGGTGGGGGATAGGGAAAGGGGATGGGGTGGCAGAGGACTGGGTATACATCAGGGTCAGGAAAGAGAGGGAGAGGAGAAGAAGCAGAGAGAAAAGAATGGAGTGGGGTGTTATCTAAAGCAGGAATCGCGGACATGGAGACACATGAGAGCGTTCTAGGGCGAGACATAATTGACACGTTTTGAAATACCAAAGTGAACTCCCCAGTTGAGATCAAAGCCCTATCGAACTATCCAATGCATGGTAAAAAAAAAATCATTAGAGAAGTAGGGTAATCTTCAGCTCTCTGCGTCTTATTCCTCCTCCAGCCAACACCATCAGCGAAGAAAAAAAACAGATGCTTCTTATTTTCTGAACTTTTGAAATGTATAATTAGATACTCCTTGTTCGACAATGTCGGGTGCACTTCAGAACCTTTACAGTGGATTTAAAGTGGATACAGCATCAAGGAACTGCAGATGATGGTTTACAAAAAAAGACACAGTGAATGGTAGGGGCCTAAGGAGTGTTGTAGAGCAGAGGGATCTAGGGATGCAGGTACGTAGTTCCCTGAAAATGATGTCACAGGTTGATCGGGTGGTCAAGAAGGCTTTTGGTGTATTGACCATTATAAGTGTAGAAGATAGACACGGTGTGCTGGAGTAACTCAGCAGGTCAGGCAGCAACTTTGGAGATAAACGATGGGTGACATCTTGGGTCGGTACCCTTCTGCAAATGGTCTGAAGGAGGGTCCCGTCCCGAAACCTCACCCGTCCTTTTTCTCCAGAGATGCTGCCTGATCCGCTGAGTTACCCCAGCACTGTTTCTATTTTGGTACAATCCAACATCTGCAGTTCGTTGTTTCTATATTGAGTATAGAGGTTGGGTTGTTATGTTACAGTTGTACAAGACGTTGGTGAGGCCACACTTGGTGTATTGTGTTCTCCCTCTGCTACAGGGAGAAGGTCATTAAACTGGAAAGGGTGCAGAGAAGATTCACAAGGGCGTTGCCAAGACTTGAGGTGCTGAGTAGGGAGAAGTTGTGTAGGCTAAGACTTTGTTCCTTGGAGCACAGAAGGCTGAGGGTTGATGTTCTAGAGGTGTATAAGGTCATAAGGGGAATAAATAGTGTGACTGGACAGAGTCTTTTACCCAGGGTAGGGGAATCAAAAACAAGAGGTCATAGGTTTCAGGTGAGGGGGCAAGATTTAATAGGAGCCCGAGGGACAACTTTTTCACTCGGGGCAAAGAGAATATGGAACGAGCTGCCAGAGGAGGGAGTTGAGGCAGGTACTATAACTGCATTTAAAGGATACTTGGACAGGTACATGGATAGGAAAGGTTAAGAGGAATATGGGCCGAACGCTGGTAAATGGGACTAGCTTAGATGGGGCATCTAGGTCAGCATGAACGTGTCGGGCCAAATGGCCTGTTTCTGTGCTGTATGACTGACAGTATGTGCTGGAGTAGCTGAGCGGGTCAGGCGGCACCTCTGGAGAACATGAATAGGTGATGTTTGGGGTTGGGACCCTTCTTCAGACTGATTGCAGTAAGGGGGGGAGAAAGCTGGAAGAGTGGTGGGAGGTAAGGTGGATGTTATGCAAGTGCAATTCTGTCATTTGAATCCCTTCTGCAGCTCATCATCCGAACCTGACTATCACCGTGATGTATTATATTTCTCAGAACAGTTCTGGAAGAGTTTCCTTAAACTAATGGTCCCTTTGAGCTATTACTTACCTTAAAGAAAGGCCATTGCCACTGAATTTGAAGGGGGGAATTTGTTTGGGGATGTGCTATTTGTTCTGGCTGTTATGGGTGGTGGAAACGATCCCAGCTTCTTCAATAGTAAAGCATACGTCAGTGACACAAAGAAATTGCAGTGAGATTAGTCGCTGCTCAGCGCTCACCTTTAATGCCTGCACTCCATTTGGCACGTTGCAGGCTGGTGCCACATCTGTTGACAAGCCCAAATTCATTATAAGCAAGGAGACAATAATGGATATTGGTTGAGGAGAAGAGCTGCTTCATGATATAAGAAGTGCACTTGAACTGAGATGTGAGGAATAAACCATGCTTATCTCTGATGCACAGTGTCACAACCCAACTGAGAACCAACTAAGATTCCCAAGCACACTGAAACCATTTATTTCTTCCACCTGATGCACCACTAAGGGCATGAAACATCTTTGTTGCATCCCATTTAAAGTTTTCCCCTTGTCGACAGAAAGTGCTGGAGTAACTCAGCAGGTCAGGCAGCATCTCTGGAGAACATGGATAGGCAACATTTCAGGTCGGGATGCTGATTTGTTCGATAAAGGGTCGGGACTGGAAACATCATCTATCCATGACTTCCAGAGATGCCGCCTGACCCACTAAGTTTTTTTTATTTTTTAAATTTATTTAGAGATACAGCGCGGAAACAGGCCCTTCGGCCCACCGAGTCCGCACCGCCCAGCGATCCCCGCACATTAACACTATCCTACACACACTAGGAACAATTTTTACATTTACCCAGTCAATTAACCTACATACCTGTACGTCTTTGGAGTGTGGGAGGAAACCGAAGATCTCGGAGAAAACCCACACAGGTCACGGGGAGAACGTACAAACTCCGTACAGACGGCGCCCATAGTCAGGATCGAACCTGAGTCTCCGGCGCTGCATTCGCTGTGAGGCAGCAACTCTTCCACTGTGCCACCGTGCCGCCCTAGCATCTAGCATCTGTAGTACTTTGTGTCTACATTTTAAGCAGCAGTGCATGTTAATGTGATCGTCACTCCTTGTCATGCAGATTGCCCAATGCAGCTGGTGTTCGATATACACCCTTGAGTGCCAAGCAAGGTACCAAAGTATATACTGCTCAGTTCCACAACTACTATATCTATCTTAAGTTTGAAGAAAGGTCCTGACCTGAAATGTCACCTCCCATGTCTTCCAGAGATGCTGCATGATCCAGCACTTTGTGTCACTTTTTGTAAATTCACATCTGCAGTTCTTTCTGTCTACATCTTATCTCCTTAAAGTCCAGCTTTGGGTTTTTTTTAACACCATCAGTAAATCCACAAGTCTTGTTAAATCAGTTTGCTGCCAGTAATGGCTCTGTAGGTACTGCATCACACATCAGGGTAGGAAGGTTGTTGGTTCAAATCTCACTCCACAAACTCAGATAAGCTGATAACCCAGTATAGTACTAGTTTAGAAACGTAGAAAATAGGTGCAGAAATAGGCCATTTGGCCCTTCAAGCCAGCACTGCCATTCAATATGATCATGACTGATCATCCAAAATCAGCACCCCGTTCCTGCTTTCTCCCCATATCCCTTGATTCCATTAGTCCTAAGAGCTATAACTAACTCTCTCTTTAAAACATCCAGTGAATTGGCCAACACTGCCTTCTGTGGCAGACAATTCCACAGATTCATAACTCTCTGGGTGAAAAAGTTTTTTCTCATCTCTAAATGAGCCTGTCCTAAATGGCCTACACCTTATTCTTAAACTGTGACCCCTGGTTCTGGATTCCCCCAATATCGGGAACATTTTTCCTGCATCTAGCCTGTCCAATCCCTTAAGAATTTTAAATGTTTCTATAAGATCCCCTCTCATCCTTCTATAATTCCAGTGAATATAAGCCCAGTCGATCCATTCTTTCATCATATGTCAGTCCCGCCATCCTGGTAATTAACCTGGAGAACCTACGCTGCACTCCCTCAAGGGCAAGAATGTCCTTCCACAAATTAGGGGACCAAATTTGCATTGTTAAACAGCGATGAAAAGAAGCTCATGACCAATGCTATCTGGTAATAAAAAGGAACTGCAGATGCTGGTTTATACCAAAGATAGACACAGAATGGTGGAGTAACTCAGTGGGTCTGGCAGCATCTCTGGAGAAAATGGATAGGTGACGTTTTTGGGTCGGAACCTTCTTCAGACTGATTGTCGGGGGGGAGGGTGAACTGGAAGCAGGAAAAGACCAGGACAAATCAGGGCCGACAATAGATGACCTCAGGCAGGGAGGTTCCCTGACAGGCCCATTGTCGGCTAGGGACGGTGTGATCCCAAGAGGGATACATCGTTGTGAACTGTGGAACTGGTTAACGGACCTTTAGTGGAGAAGGGGGGGAGGGGGGGGGGGGGGGGGGGAGAGCGTGAGGAGGAGAGAGGGGAGTGTAGGTAGAAGTTACCTAAAATTGTAGAATTCTGAGATCATATCGCTAATTTGTAAGCTACCCAAGCGAAATATGAGGCAGTAAAAATGTTGGGTGTTTGGACATCTTGAAGGGTGCTATATAAATGCACATTTTTCTTCTGCAAACCGATGGACATTGCAGATTTAAGGCCGATTAAGTCACAATTCCATTTCTCTGTGTGTGTGTGTTCCACTTTTACTGAAATCACCAGCTTCTGTAGAGATGTTTGAGTCAGAAACTGGGGCCACGCTTCCTCTTTTGAAGGTGTCATTTTTTATTGTAATCTCTGGGAGTTAGTTTGCCTTTGGGGAAATGTTTTAACATGAATCTCTTTCTTAATGATATTTTTTAATTACTGTAGCATGATGAATACTAAACCTCAGAGCAAGCCCTAACCAAAATTTAGAGTTTATGATGACGTGGAGATTTATTGTATTAATTATGTAGTGTTGTTCTTTGCGGCACAGTGTTTCTTTGTGACTTTAATAACAAATGTGAATTGAATCATGGGTTTTTTTGTGATTTAGACTTGCATTTTCAAATAGACTAGTTATTCTGTAGCCAACCCCAGTCATTCGACCAGTTCCACTGTTTGCAGCCTTGATTCCCTGTTGATATCACACCTTCCCCAGCCAACAATGGCCCATCAATGTGATCATTGAATGGCGGTGCTGGCTCGAAGGGCCGAATGGCCTCCTCCTGCGCCTATTGTCTATTATGGGCTCCACCCTCCCCAAGGTCATCAATTGCCGGCCCCTAATTTGATCTGGCCTTTTCTCGCCTCCAGTTTAATCCCAGCCACCCCCCCCCCCCCCCTCACCCACTCATCCCTACTTTCAGTCTGAAGAAGAATTCCAACCCGAAAAGTCACCTATTCGGTGGCAGCACGGTAGCGCTGCGGTGAAGCTATTGCCTTACTGCACCAGGTTTGACCCTGACTACAGGTGCTGTCTGTACACAGTTTGTACGTCCTTTCCGTGACTGCATGGGTTTTCTCCGGGTGCTCCAGTTTCCTCCCACACTCCAAAGATGTGCAGGTTTGCAGGTTAATTGGCTTCGGTAAGATATTGTCCCCAGTATGTGATGTGCGCTAATGTAATGGGGGCCGCAGGTGGGCCGAAGAGCCTGTTTCCGTGCTGTACCTCCATCTGTATTCCTTTTCTCCACACTGGCTGCCTGACCTGCTGAGTTACACCAGCATGTTGGGTCTATCTTCAATGTGGTCTTGCCTGTTTTATAGGTGGTCCAGCCACTGTTAGGGATGGACCACCTAATGGCTGCCGACGTTAATGCCTCAGGCATTGCACCAGGCCGGGTAGGCTGCAAGTATCAATTAGACCACAGGCGATAGAAGCCAAGGCCTTGCCCACGGATCATCCCAATTATGTCCTGACAACGCCCACGGCCAAAAGACTTTTTGCACCAAGATATTGTGAAATTTATTGAAAATTATTGAAAGATAATTAAATAATTAAAATTATGAATAAAACATCCAATATAAAGCAGTTATGTTTAGATATACAGCATAATAGAAACATAGAAACGTAGAAAATAGGTGCAGGAGTAGGCCATTCGGCCCTTCGAGCCTGCACCGCCATTCAATATGATCATGGCTGATCATCCAACTCAGTATCCCGTACCTGCCTTCTTTCCATACCCCCTGATCACCTTTAGCCACAAGGGCCACATCTAACTCCCTCTTAAATATAGCCAATGAACTGGCCTCAACTACCTTCTGTGGCAGAGAATTCCACAGATTCACCACTCTCTGTGTGAAAAATCCACCACTCTCTGTGTGAATAATAAACGGGTCCTTCCCCCTCTAAGTCCACACTGACCAGCTATCACCTATTCACACTTGTTCGATGTTATCCCACCTTCTCATCCACTCCCTGCACGCCGGAGGCAGTTTTACAGAAGCCAATTAACCTACAAAGCTGCACGTCTTTGTGATGTGGGAGGAAACCAGAGCAATCGGAGAAAGCCCACGAAGTCATAGGGAGAACGTGCAAGTACCCAAGGTCAGGATCGAATCCGGGTCTCTGGTGCTGCGAGGCAGCAGGTCTACCAGCTGCTCCACTGTGCCGCCTAGTTATGAATTTTAACATCAAAGGAAATAATATGACTTTCACTGAGCTTTTAAATGAAGTGTGCCAAATCCTATTCACACGTGGTGGAACTAGATGCAGCAATGGCGGCGGCTGTTTAGCTCAGTTGAGAGATACAAGGCAGAAACAGGCCCTTTGGCCCGCCAGGTCCGCGATGACCAGCGATCTCTGTTACACTCGCGCACACTGCACACTAGGGACAATTTTTAATTTTTACCGAAGCCAATTAACCGACAAACCTGTATGCCTGTGGATTGTGGGAGGAAACTGGAGCACCTGGAGAAAACCCACGCGGGAAGAATGCACAAACTCCGTACAGGCAGCAGCTATAGTCAGGATCAAACCCGGATCTCTGGCGTTGCGAGGCAGCAACTCTACCGCTGCACCTCCCTGCAATCCTGTGGAAACAATGTGTATCCAGGCCTTGGCCTTATGGAGGGGCGGCCTGACTCAGTACGAAATGCAGGGTGGAGATAGATGTCAGATGAGCCTGCACCTGATCTCAGATATTTATTTCACAAAATGCTGGGGTAACTCAGCAGGTCAGGCAGCATCTCAGGTGAGAAGGAATGGGTGACGTTCCGGGTCGAGACCCTTCTTCAGTCTGAAGAAGCGTCTCGACCCGAAACGTCACCCATTCCTTCTCTCCTGAGATGCTGCCTGACCCTCTGAGTTACTCCAGCATTTTGTGACAAAATACCTTCGATTTGTACCAGCATCTGCAGTTATTTTCTTACACCTACTACACCTGATCTCTAGTGTGCTCCCAACTTCGACACAACAGTACATAACAACAGAGTTGCTGACTATACTGCCGGTGCAGTCCTGCCAGTTATTTGCCTGGTGTCTAAAATATGGTTGCAGCACATTGATAACAATGACATTTCTATAACAACGTAGGGCGGAAAAAAACAAGAAAACATGCATCTGGAGCGATTTATCTCCTAGCATTGATTGCTCTTTCAAGCAACAACAATTTACATTTAAATAGCACATCGAACAGAGCAAACATCCCACGACCCTTCACAGGCACGTTGCCAAACAAGACCTGGCACTGAGGCGAATCAGAAGGTATTAAAACAGGCAACCTACAGCTTAACCGTTATGATGGTAGAGTGCTTTAAAGAAGGAGAGAGGGAAGGACAGGTCATAGAGTCAGATAAAGTCTTACAGCGTGGAAACAGGCCCTTCATCCCAACTTGCCTACACTGCCCAACATACCCCATCTACACTGGCACCATCGACGTGTATTTGGTCCATATCCCTCGATATCTGCCCTATCCATGCACCTGTCCAGGTGCTTCTTAAGTGTCTGTTCCTCTCTGCCCTGATCTCTTCCTCTCATGATTGTGTACACCCCTCATCCTCCTGCACTCCAAGGAATAGAGTCCCAGCCTGATCAACCCCTCTCGTTAGCTTTTCCCTGTAACCCTATAGGTTTTGGGGAAGAATTCGAGAGCTTGGTTGTCTCCACTGAAGGCACCATTTCCAATGGGCCAAGCGGAAAATGACGGGCATGGAGATTGTGGAGAGTCTTGAGATCGAAGTATTATTATCCTGTGGTGCTGGTAATCGTGACGAGTGTGCCTTCCATCCAGAGAGTAATCAAGAAAATACAAATTCCCAAAGAAGCGTCTTGACCCGAAACATCATCAGTCCATTTCCCCCCACAAATGCTGCCTGATACGTTGTTGCAGCGGTAGAGTTGCTGCCTCACAGCGTCGGACACCCGGGTTTGATCCTGACTACGGGTGCTGTCTGTACAGAGTTCGTATGTTCTCCCTGCGAATGTGTGGGTTTTCTCCGGGTGCTCCGGTTTCCTTCCACACTCCAAAGACTTGCAGGTTAATTGGCTTCGGCAAAAATTCTAAATTGTTGTCCCTGGTGTGTAGGATAGTGCTGGTGTACAGGGTGATCGCCAATCAGCGTGGACTCAGTGGGCTGAAGGACCTGTTTCCACGCTGTCTCTAAAAATGTAATTAATACCGAATGGGTGGCCACAGGTCAGCGTGGATCTAATGGGCCGATCGTCCTGTTCCCGTGCTAAATGACTCCATGAGCAGTCACACCATCAAGCCGTCAAAACGATTGATGGTGTGAATGGAAGATTGGACTTCTTTACCCAAAATGTATTGTTCGTTTATCTATTGCGGTTCATTCCATTGAAAAGATGAATCACGTTCTGGTCATGAAGAGAACTTTCAGTTCCACATAAAGAATATGCATTATTCAAATTTTCTTATTTACAGGGGGATAAAAAGCCATTTGACATTTCCTCAAAAGTTCTTTGACACCGCATTTCCTCAGAAGTTCTTTGGGGAATTCCTGTTTTCTGTTGGAATTTGAATGAACAAAGCAGAAAGGTAGAACCGCACCAGATAATGAACCTCCTGACCTATTCGACACTTAAAGCAGAGTTTCGATACCGCACCAACCATCAACACACTGATGTACTCATCCCTTTCTATTCCCTCTTTATTCCTGGTCACCGCTTCCCAGAAGAAAGGTAGATTTCGCCACACACTGGCGGGCAGTTTACAATGGCCGATTAACCTGCCTCCCCGCACGTCCTGAGGATGTGGGAGGAAACCAGAGCAATTGGAGAAACCCACACAATCACAGAGGGAACATGCAAACTCCACGCAGCACCAGGTCAGGCTTGATTCTGGATTGCTGGAGGCTTTAGCTGCTGCACCACTGTGAAGCCCCACGTGGTCATTACATTTCATCATTGAGCTTAGAACATAGAACAATACATTGCAAGGACAGGCTTTCAGCCCGCACTGTCAATATCGAGCAAGATGCCACGTTAAACTCCTCTACCTGCATGTGATCCACATCCCACCATTCCCTGCATATCCTCTTATCTGCCATCGTATCTGTGGTGAGATTGCCATTATTCATTCTGCACTCTCCATGGTAGCTTTCCCATTGCCTTCTCCAGAGTTACATCCAATGATAGGACCTCACTTTTTTAGTTTAGTTTGGAAATACTGCACAGAAACAGGCGATCACCCTGTACACTAGCACTATCCTGCACACTAGGGACAATTTACAAATCTTTACCGAATCCAATTCACCTACAAGCATGGACGTCTTTGGCGTGGGGGAGGAAACCGGAGCACTCGGGGAAAACCCACGCAGTCACGGGGAGAACGTACAAACTCCGTAATTCCTCACAACAGAAAGAGATGTTGAAGATCAACCACGGCAGGGCATCCACAGTTACACAGACCAGCCCAGAAAAGGACAGGAGATTTGCTTCCCTAAAGCACGTTAATGAACCAGATGAGATTTTGCAAAAATCCAACAGTCCTAATCCAATAGGTTAATGTTGTGACTGACTTTTTTTTAAAAATGAAGTTCCTGTTTTTGTTTCATTGTTTGAATTTTACTTCCCTATTTGCCATGTTTGAATTTAAACCAGTATCTTTTGATTACTACCATAATGACTTCACCACTAAACTTAATTAGGGCAGCACAGTGGTGCAGAGGTAGAGTTGCTGCCTGACAGCACCAGTTCAATCCTGACCACGGGTGCTGTCTGTACGGAGTTTGTACGTTCTCCCTGTGACAGCGTGGGTTTTCTCCGGGTGCTCCAGTTTCCTCCCACACTCCAAAGGCGTATTAATTTGTAGGTTAATTGGCTTTGGTTAAAAAAAAATTGTCCCTCATGTATAGAATAGTGCTAGTGTGCTAGGGTGATCGCTGGTCGGCCCGGAGTCAGTAGGTCGAAGGGCCTGTTTCCGCGCTGCATCTCTAAAGTCTAAATTAAAGTCACCGTACTAACGTGCTCTGTAATCATCAATGTGACTAGCTTCTTACTGATTATAGGAACATTCATCAATGCTGGTGCATTTTGCCCTGCGATTGATATAACTAACTAGGTGAGATTACAGGAACATGTCTTGGGCTGCTGTCTTTTTGTTCAGTCGCCAACAGGTTGTCTCACTTTAAGGACTAAAAGGAGACTTGTCCCTGAGCAGCTACTGTCGACCATGTTGGTGGGTCTGGAGTCATGTTTAGGCCTAGACTGAGTGAGCATGGTTTATTTGCTTCCTATAAGACCATAATACATGGGAGCAGAATTGGGACATTCAATCCATCGAGTCTACTCGGGCATTCAATCATGGTCGATCTATTTTTCCCTCTCAACCCCGTTCTCCTGCCTTCTCCCCGTAACCTTTGATGCCCTTACTCATCAGGACAAGGGCATCTCTGAAGGATGAAAGTGAACCAAATTTCTTATGACCCGACCGTTTCATGGTTTCGGTTACTGAAACCGACTTTATTTAATTATAGATTTAGAGTCATAGAGAGACACAGTAAGGAAACAGGCCTTTTGGCCCATGTTGACCATCAACCACCCATTCACACCAAATCCTGCATGAATCCCATTTGTTTAATTCCCATCAACTCCCCAAAGATTTCACCATTCCCCTACACACTAGCAGTGGTCAGATTACCTGCCAACCTGCACGTTTTGGGATGTGGTAGGAAACCGGAGCACCAGAGGGAACACCTCACGGGGTCACGGGGAGAACATGGGAACTCCACACAGTGTCCAGAGTCAGGAATGAACCCAAGCTTCCAGCGCCTCAGGGCAATGCCTCAACTGGCTGGACTTCTGTATTAAGAAGGGATTACAGGGAATTTTTGTGTAGTGTATGAGTAACCAGAGGAGCAACAAAACCTACTGGGTCAAATTCGACAATGGCAATTGGGGAAGTAAAATTCAAGTGGTAAAATAAAACCAGGAACTTCATTTTTAAATGTCTGTGAATTTATTTGAATCTGAATTTCCCAGTGTCGATACTATGATACAAAGTCATGTCAAATTTGTGTGTTACCTTTGACATAATCATGTAATGTTCACTGAACTCTTCTTAAATACTTCGTTGTAGGTCGAAGAGGTTCATGAACTTTGTAGAAACCTGCCTGGCAAAGAACTACTTGCAAAGACCCTCCACTGAAACGCTGTTGAAACATTCATTCATCCGTGACCAGCAACATGAGCGACAGGTTCGCATATTGCTGAGGGATCACATCGACAGGACCAGGAAGAAGAGGAATGAGAAAGGTAACGCGCTTCTTATATTCAAGCTTAATCAAGGACAAGTCTCACCCCGGACACGCCCTCGTCTCCCCTCCCCCATCAGGCAAGAGGTACAGAAGTTTGAAAGCGCACACTTTCAGATTCATGGACAGTTTCTTCCCAGCTGTTTTTTAGTTTTAGATAATAGACAATAGACAATAGACAATAGGTGCAGGAGTAGGCCATTCAGCCCTTCGAGCCAGCACCGCCATTCAATGTGATCATGGCTGATCACTCTCAATCAGTACCCCGTTCCTGCCTTCTCCCCATACCCCCTCACTCCGCTATCCTTAAGAGCTCTATCCATCTCTCTCTTGAAAGCATCCAACGAACTGGCCTCCACTGCCTTCTGAGGCAGAGAATTCCACACCTTCACCACTCTCTGACTGAAAACGTTCTTCCTCATCTCCGTTCTAAATGGCCTACCCCTTATTCTTAAACTGTGGCCCCTTGTTCTGGACTCCCCCAACATTGGGAACATGTTTCCTGCCTCTAATGTGTCCAATCCCCTAATTATCTTATATGTTTCAATAAGATCCCCCCCTCATCCTTCTAAATTCCAGTGTATACAAGCCCAATCGCTCCAGCCTTTGGCGTTTAGTTTTTTAGAGATACAGCTCGGAAACAGCCCCTTTGGACCATGGAGTCCGCACTGACCACCGATCCCCAAACAACATGGAGGGAAAGAAAAATCAGCCATGATTGAATGACGGAGTAGACTTGATGGGCCATCAAACTTATGAACTTACGCTATCCTACAGACACTAGGAACGATTTACAAACTTTACAGAAGCCAATTAATCTACAAACCTGTACGTCTTTGGAATGTGGAAGGAAACCAGAGCACCCAGGGAAAACCTACGCGGTCGCAGAGAGAACGTACAAATTCCGTTCAGACAGTGCCCATCGTCAGGATTGAACCTGAGTCTCTGGCGCTGTAAGGCAGCCACTCTACCACTGTGCCACACTGCCACCCTGTTATCGGGAAACTGAACCACCTTATCAACAACTAACCTCCCATCCACATATGTAGATTTTACACTATCTTTAATACGTTGCACCCTTTATACTTTATGTGTACACTGTTGACGGCTTGGTTGTAATCATGTTTCGTCTTTCCGCTGACTGGATAGCTTGCCACAAAAAAGCTTTTCACTGTACCTCAGTACATGTGACATTAAAGCATAGCTTTAATGTGAAAGGGGAACATTTTCAAGATGTGCGGGGAAGGTTTTTCACACAGAATTTGTGGTGCCCTGGAATGCACTGCCAGGAGTGGTGGTGGAAACAGATACGATAGTGGTGTTTGAGGCTAATAGATTGGTACATGGATAAACTTCATCCTCAACATTGATGGTCTCCCAGTATCCACCTCCCCTCACATCCGGAATCTTGGAATCATCTTTCATCAAACCCTCTCCTTCGACAAACACGTCAAACACATCACAAAGACAGCCTTCTTCCACCTCAAAAACATTGCCCGTCTCCGTCCATCCCTCTCCTCCACAGCTGCAGAAACCCTCATCCACGCCTTCATCACCTCCCGTCTGGACTACTGCAACAGCCTCCTCTATGGCGCACCCTCAAAAATCATCAGTAAACTTCAATACATTCAAAACTCCGCTGCCCGTCTACTCACCCACACCCCGATCCGTGACCATATCACCCCCGTCCTTTACAAACTCCACTGGCTCCCCATCCCCCAGAGAATCCAGTACAAAATCCTCCTCATAACCTACAAAGCCCTCCATAACCTGGCCCCATCCTACCTGACCGACCTCCTCCACAGGCACACTCCCACCTGCACCCTCCGCTCTGCTGCTGCCAATCTCCTATCCCCCCACATCCGGACCAAACTCAGATCCTGGGGGGACAGGGCTTTCTCCATCGCTGCTCCCACCCTATAGAACTCACTACCCCAAACCGTTAGAGACTCCTCCACACTCACCACATTCAAAACATCGCTGAAGTCTCACCTGTTCAGCACTGCCTTCAACCACTGAAGGTCACCTCACCTTCTGTCTCCTTTCTCTGTTCGTTTACTTATTTACTTATTTATCTATTTATTCATTTCCCTATGTTCTCTAAATCTCTGTAAAGCGTCTTTGAGTATATGAAAAGCGCTATATAAATAAAATGCATTATTATATGCAGGGACAGAAGGAACATGGATCGTGTGCAGGCAGAGGTGATTAGTTTAACTTTACATCATGTTCATCACAAACATTGTGGGCCAAAGGGCCTGTACCTGTGCTATACTGTTCTCTGGAGGTAATGGACACGTGAGGAACAGGTTGCAGGGAAATAAGTAGAGGAACGGAACTGGTGTGCTCACTCTAGAAATGGCAGAAGTTCAATGGACTGAAAGACATCCTTCTATGGAAACCACAGTTTAAATGCCAATAGACAATAGGTGCAGGAGTAGGCCATTCGACCCTTCGAGCCAGCACCGCCATTCAATGTGATCATGGATGATCATTCACAATCAGTATCCCATTCCTGTCCTGCCCTCTCCCCATACCCTCTCCCCATGCCCTGCTGCTATTTTGAAATTCTCAGAAGTTAGCCTGTTCACGGTCTATTGCCCTGAACAAGTGACATGTAGTACAGTGACAGGCTGAATGGCATAGGATGTTGGAATCTCTGCTGGTAACTCATTATGCTGACAGACGCAAAGTGCTGGAGTAACTCAGCGGGTCAGGCAGCATCTCTGGAGAAAAAGGATGGCCGGCATTTCAGGTCGGGACCCTTCTTCAGACCATCATTCTCTTCACTCTTCATTCCTCTGATGTTGAATTTAGCCACTTGCCTCTTCATTGCAATGGGTCAGTGTGGAATGGGTCCCCAGTGCGGTATTGGTAAAAACAGATGGATCACTCAGACAGAACAGAACACAAACAAATCTAATCTTCATATCCTTCAGCTGTTATTCTATTGCTTACTGTTGGTCTGCACTGAGCTAGCTTATTAAGTGTCCAATCTATTAATTCCCCATTTCTCTTTCACTGTCACCTTCCACTGTGCCTGCAGCAATTGCAAAGTCTGTTGTCAGACCTTGTTTTCACCCTCTGATCAACACTCTGCAGTAATCCTCACTAAATTTAATTTACACACTGTTATTCCTTGACAATGTCACCTTCAGGTCATTGAATAGCCTTCTTGTCTTTGTACCAGGATTTTAACCCAATCCCCTCCAACTCGTTAGCTAAGAGACACAATGCAGAACCAGGCCCTTCAGCCCACCGAGTCCCCGCCGACCAGCGATCCCCGTTGCACAAGCACACGCGACACACTAGGGACAATTTACAGTTTTTACCAAAGCCTATTGACCTACAAACCTGTACGAATTTGGAGTGTGGGAGGAAACCGGAGCACCTGGGGAAAGACCACACGGTCACAGGGAGAACGTACAAACTCTGCACAGACAGCGCCCATAGTCAGGATTGAATCTGGGTCTCTGGCGTTGTGAGGCAGCAACTCTACCGATGCGCCGCCATGCCGACCAAACTCAGTTGTAACCCAAGCGTAAAGTCTGAGGCACTGCCTTTCAGATGAGATGCCAGAGTGAGATCCATCTGCTCTTCCAGCTGCGCAAAGTCCACAAGATACTGTTCAGAAGATCAGTGGGATCTTAATTATCCCTGGGATCTTAATTTACACTCGCCTCTCAAACCGCTACGATTGTATTTGTAGTTTTCCAATCTACCTAATTGCATCCCTAACACTTTTAAAATCTGCATTTGCTGTAACATTAAATTCCGCACTCTGCTATGTTCTCCGTTGCACTACAGTGCATGGGGGAGGGGAGGTGTCACAGCAGTGCAGCTGGTCGAGTGACTGCCTCACAGCGTTGGAAACCCGGGTTCGATCCTGACCTCGGGCGTTGTCTGTGTGGAGTTTGCACGTTCTCCCCGTGACCGTTTGGGTTTCCTCCAGGCGCTCTGGTTTCCTCCGACATCCCAAAGACGTGTGTTTATAAGTTAATTGACCACTGTAAAAAGCCCCCAGTGTGTAGGGAGTGGGTGCAAAGGTGGGATAAGATGGAACCCGTGTGAACGGGTGATCGATGGTCTGCGTGGGCTTGGTGGGCCGAAAGGCCTGTTTCCATGCTACATCTCTAAAACTAAAACAATATAACTACATGTTGTACTCTTCCATAGTATGATCTGCCTGGCCAGCATGCAAAACAACATTTTTCACTATATCCACTAACTTAGCCTCCACTGCTGTCAGTGGCAATGACTTTCACAGATTCACCACCACCTGGCAAAATAAATTCATCCTCATCCCCATTCTAAAGGTGTGCCCTTTTAATCAAAGGCTATGCCCTCTGGTCCCAGACTCTCCCGCTACTGGAAACATCCTCTCCACATCCACCAATGGTCTCCAAAGATGCTGCCTAACCCACCGAATTACTCTAGCACTTTTTTCCCTGCAAACCAGCATCTGCAGTTCCTTGTGTTTAGTATTATTTGTTGTGATTGGATAGCGTGCAAACAAAAGCTTTTCACTGTGCACAGGACCTCTGAACCTACATGACTGATTAAAAGCCTAGCTTAATTAAAACAATAATTAGTTCTGGTTTCCACTCTTGCACTCACTCAATGGCTTTGGCGCCGAACATAAGTTTCACTGTCATCCCTTCTCATCACTAGATGAAACGGAATATGAATACAGTGGAAGTGAAGAAGATGAAGATGGATTGAATGAAGATGAAGGAGAACCAAGGTAGATGGTTTATTCGCTTGTATTGTTCAAATACATATCCAGTTCTTTTATGCCTGTTGTTCTTAAATCTACTTCCAGCCAATGTTTTCTTGAATTAATTCATAAATGGAGAAACTTCCCAAAATTCAAGGGAATTATATTCACATGAGATTTCGTACAAAATCATTCAATGCTTGGGGATTGATGGAGGGAAATATACTACCCAGGATGCGATTGTTATGTGGAAAGGGGTGCACTGGCATAGGGGTCGGGTACTGGACCAGCTTTCTGAGTCCGAGACTTGACCTGGAAACAGAAGTCCAGATCCCACCATCCCAGCTAAGGATCAACAGATTCCAGTACGGTGGTTTGTTTGGGAGCCAGTTGACTGCATGCACTGAGTACAGGATCAATGGGCCAAAAAGCCTGCTCCTGTATGGTGAGGGTGCGTTCTCTGAATAATGTACCTTATAAATTTACTTTTGTTTTGCTACTGCAGAGCAAAAAAACAAACTGCTGGAGGAACTCAAGGGGTCAGGCAGCATCTGTGGATGGAAAGGGACAAACGACGTTTCTGAAGAAGGGTGCTGACTCGAAATGTCGTCTATACCCATTTTGCAATGCCGACGCTGCCTGACCCGTTGAGTTCCTTCAGCAGTTTGTTTTTGGCTCAGGATTCCAGCATCTGCAGCCTCTTGCGTCGTAACTTTCCACAAGCCAGGTGTCGAAGTAGTGATCTTGTCTGTTTGGTTCAGACATTCTGTTTGGTTCCGACACTGCCAGAGTGAGGCCTCACGCAAATCGGAGGAACAGCACCTCGTATTTTGCTTGGGTTGCTTACACCCCAGCAGTATGAATATTGATTTCTCTAATTTCAAGTAAGCCTTGCATTCCCTCTCTCTCTCTCCATCCCTCCCCAACCCTCATCGTCCTGCGAGTTTCACATATCCCTTCGTCACCACCTCCTCCACAGCCAACAATGGACCAATGTGTGTTCCTTGGCCATCGGTGCTGGCTCTGATTTGTTCTGTACCTTTTCGTACCTCTGGTTTTCCTCTCCCCTGACTCAGTCTGGAGAAGTGCCTCGACCTGAAACGTCACCGATTCCTTTCTCCAGAGATGCTGCCTGACCGCTGAGTTACTCTAGCATTTTGTGTCTTTATTCATTGGTCGCAGGCTCAGCAAGAACCCAAAACAAAAATAAATTTATAAGGTGCATTATTAAACCCATCCAGAGAACACACCCTCACAGCACACACGAGCAGGCCTTTTGGCCCATTGACTCTGTACTAGCTCTTTTGAAAGTCCTCCAATTGATCCCCACACACTTAATCTTGTGCTTTTTAATTCCCTTTCTAAATTAATCTGTTGCTACAAGCTTGTGGGAAAGCTGGGAATGAATCTATATACTAAAACTCTCGTTTGTTATATTGTTTGTGACTGAACTTCAGCCAAAATGGCACATGATAGCACGACAATTGTAGGCCCACCTTACTCACCAATGTCACTTTAGTGATAATGCAAGTAGTTTTATTGAAATCGGTGTTATGTTTTTTAAAGTTATTCACATTTTAAAGTTTAAAAGGAGGGGAGGGGAGGGGGAGGGGGGGAGTGGGGAGAAGGGAGAGGGGAGGGGGGGGTTGAGGAGAGAGGGGAGGGGGGGGAGGGGAGGGTGCTGCACCAATGCAGGAGAGGTTTGGGCCCAGCGGGTCCACTTGGTCTAGTACCCCATAAAAAGATTGAGCCTCACATACATTAACAGCCAGGATTTCCACTGATGTGGGCAAACATCTCTCCTGCATTTTATGCAAGTGCTGTTGTGGGTGAAAGACTTCATTTCTCTTCTGCTTCAAGTGCTGATACCTTTCTGATTTCCAAATAAAATAAAATATATTGCATCGTTTGGTTTCAGAACCAAAGGGGATGGCACGGTGGTGCAGCGGTAGAGTTGCTGCCTTACTGTGTCAGAGACACAGGTTCGATCCTGACTACGGGTGCTGTCTGGATGGAGTTTGCACATTCTCCCCATGATCACGTGGGTTTGCTCCTCCCCCACTCCAAAGACGTGCAGCTTTGTAGGTTAATTGGCTTCGGTAAAAATGGTGACTTGTCCCTGATGGGTAGGATGGTGCTCGTGTACGGGATGATCGGTGGGCCGTGGGGCTTGTTTTCGCACTGCATCTCTAAAGCCTAAAGCCTAAACCTGGAGCTAACATTAGTAGTATTGAGCATTGCTACCGACCACCCACCCCAACCCCCGAGCTCTTCATTATATCCATGATGTTGCCCACTTTGTTCAATGACCATTTGGACGATGTGTTCCCTGTTGTCTGCCCAGCTCCATCGTAAACCAGCCAGGGGAGTCCACCCTGCGCCGGGAGTTTCTGCGGCTACAGCAGGAGAGCGCGAGCCGCCCAGCGTCACAACAGCAGCAGCAGATACACCAGCAGCAACTGCGGGACCAGGAGCAGTACAAGAAGCAACTCCTGGCCGAGCGGCAGAAGCGCATCGAGCAGCAGAAGGAGCAGAGGAAGTGGCTGGAAGATGTGAGCGTTTAACCTGTGCTCAGTAACTTATCATTGGCGTTCGGCTCTCCATGTCCACTCCCCCCTCTCCCCTCCCCCCCCTCACCCCCCCCCCCCCCCCAACCCCCCCCCGAGTTCTTATCTCACGTTCTCGCTGCATTGCAGTTGAAGAGTGAAGAGCAGGCGTTGGAGATACCACCTCCGGCTCTGTGCCTTCTCTCCCCCAACATGACCCATTAGACGGGAATTTGGAGAGGTCTCTGCCTGTGTCCTGTCCAGCTATGGACTCCACCCTTCCTGAGGTCATCTGTTGCCGGCCCTGATTCATTGTGGATCTTCTCCATCTTTCGGTCTGAAGAAGAGTCATGACCAGAAACGTCACCTATTCCTTTTTCTCCAGAGATGCTGCCTGGCCCGCTGACTTACTCCAGCATTTTGTGTCTATCTTCGGTGTAAACCAGCATCTGCAGTTCCTGCCCTTCCTACCCTACTCCTACCCAGAAAGTAACCCTTTCTGCCTATGTGTGTCATCACAATTGGATGTTAAACCAAATCTCAGGAACTCAGCGGGTCAGGCAGCATCAGAGGAAGTAATGGACAGATGATGTTTCGGGTCGGGACCCTTCGTGGAGCATCGGAGACATGTACAAGTTAGAGGCATGCTCAAATTTCTGACCATTGCAACCCACACCAAAAAATAAGTCTCCGAGCAAAATTTGCAATTGGGCCCTTGACTAGTATCTTTTCACAAGAGTAAGTGATTGATAGGTGGTTTTATTCAAAGGTGTTTAAGTAGGGAGCATGTTGGAAGCAAAGATACTAGAGGAACAAGATAGACCACTCGACCCTAAAAACCGTCGTACGTCATGGCGCCATTTTAGTAGGCAGAAACCTGCAGAAACATTTTAAAAGAAAAATAACAAAAATCTATGAATTGGTAGGTGAAATATATTCTGCATTTTAATATTATCATCACAATATACCCCAAAACACTGATTACACTGCGAGAGGCAGAGCGAACGGCGGATTTTGCTTACTAAAATGGCGGCCGTTCCACTCCTTTGCGTACTACACTTCAGTATAGGCGATTTCAACGGAGTGGTCCATCTTGTTCCTCTAGTATCTTTGGTTGGAGGTACATTTTAAATGAGTGATTGACCATCAACCACCCATTTAAACTAATCCTACATTAATCCCACTTTTAATTCTTCCTGCACTTCAATGGTTCAATGGTCCTTTATTGTCACGTGTACCGAGGTACAAAGAAATTTGATTTACCATACAGCTATAGGAGCAAAGAGGTCCTTCTACAGTTGTACCGGGCCCTGGTGAGACCGCACCTGGAGTACTGTGTGCAGTTTTGGTCTCCAAATTTGAGGAAGGATATTCTTGCTATGGAGGGCGTGCAGCGTAGGTTCACTAGGTTAATTCCCGGAATGGCGGGACTGTCGTATGTTGAAAGGCTGGAGCAATTAGGCTTGTATACACTGGAATTTAGAAGGATGAGGGGGGATCTTATTGAAACATATAAGATAATTAGGGGATTGGACACATTAGAGGCAGGAAACATGTTCCCAATGTTGGGGGAGTCCAGAACAAGGGGCCATAGTTTAAGAATAAGGGGTAGGCCATTTAGAACGGAGATGAGGAAGAACTTTTTCAGTCAGAGTGGTGAAGGTGTGGAATTCTCTGCCTCAGAAGGCAGTGGAGGCCAGTTCATTGGATGCTTTCAAGAGAGAGCTGGATAGAGCTCTTAAGGATAGCGGAGTGAGGGGGTATGGGGAGAAGGCAGGAACGGGGTACTGATTGAGAGTGATCAGCCATGATCGCATTGAATGGCGGTGCTGGCTCGAAGGGCTGAATGGCCTACTCCTGCACCTATTGTCTATTGTCATACCAAAAAAGCAACAAGATACAAAACTACATAAAGATTAAACATAAACAGCCACCACAGCAGCGACGTGTGGGAATCCCCAGGTCACACAGCATAAGTGGAGACCCACAGCCATCCGTTCAATGTCCGGGCTGCACACACACGCTCCTTCACCGTGATGTGACCAGAGTTGTACCGGCCGCTGTCACTCTCCCTGCAGTCCCTGTCCGCCCGAACAGTCAGAAAGCCGTCCGCACTCGCACTAGATTCCGGGATGTCCTCATGGTGCCATGTCCCCGCAAACACCGAGATCACTGCACTCACTCCGAGTCCTCCCCAGTGCAGGCAGCATCTTGTTTTTCGGCGACCTCACATCCCCCACTGTGATGGAAGGCAAATAACTTTTACCTTCTTTGGCCCAATCCCCCTGGGACCGCCACACATCCTCCTTTTCTCCCGCGGTCGGGGCGATCGAAGCTCCCACAGTCTGCGATCGAAGCCCCCGCATCCGGGCGTTCGAAGCTCCCATGATCGGGGCAGTCGAAGCTCCTGCGGTTGGAGCTCCTGAAGTCGATCCCCAACAATGGGACCACCAGCTCCACGATGTTAGGCCGCAGTGCGGATGGAGATACAATATGGAAAAAGTCACCTCTGGCGAGGGAAGAGATAAGAAAAGTTTCCCCCATCCCCCTCCGCCACCTTCCACATAATACAAAAACTAAAACATACAAATAAAACAGACTAAAAACAACAAAAGAAGAAAAGGACGAGACAGGCTGTTGGCGAGGCTGCCACTTACAGCGCCACCCGGTGGTCAAACATTCACTGACACTCCTAGATTCTACCACTCATCTTTTCACAAGTCAAGTCAAGTCAAGTCAATTTATTTGTATAGCACATTTAAAAACAACCCACGTTGACCAAAGTGCTGCACATCTGACTAGGAAAAAAAAAGAAACATACAGTGGCAGGCAAGGGACCATCTGTCAACGATTCCAGAGATAATGAAGGTGGACTGTCTCAAAAGAGATGCATGTTATTAATCTTTCCTCTGCTAATGGAGTGGATGTGGAGAGGATATTTCCACTAGTGGGAGAGTATTGGACCAGAGGGCACAGCCTCAGAATAAAAGGCTGAGGCTTTTAGAGCCTTAGAAAGGAGATAAGGAGGAATTTCTTTAGTCAGAGAGTGGTGAATCTACGGAACATATTGTTACAGACGGCTGCAGAGTACAAGTCTTTTAAAGTGGACATTGGCAGGTTCTCATGGATGTCAAAGGTTATGGGGAGAAGGCAGGAGAATGGGGTTGAGAGGAAACGATAGATCAGCATGATTGAATGGCCACTAGACTCTATGGGCTGAATGGTCTCATTTTGCTCCTATGGCTGATGAGCTTAACTCAACAGGGGGAATTTTTAAAGACGGGCACCTGAACCGAAGTTGGCTCATGTCAAAGTGACCCATGTTCCAGTGGCCATTGTGTTGGCCTGCTGGTTTGTCAGTCTTCGTTCTCACTGAAGACAAACGGACCCGTCAAATAAGTGACACTGACCGCATCTTCTCGGGCTATTGTCATTTGTCCACTGATTCCCGCAGCACCACAAGATAGAGGAGAAGCAGCGAAAGCAACAGGAGGGTGCAAAGAAGTCCGAGCTGAAGGAAAGGCCCAGGAAAGAAGAGAGGAGTCAGGGAGAGGAGGAACGGAGATGGGTGGAGGAGGAACGGTGGAAGATAGTGGAAGGGAAAAGGAAAGCTGAGAAAAAACAGGTAAGCATTTTCCCATTATTTCAGTTTCTAGTTTTACAGATACAGCATGGAAACAGGCCCTTCTGCCCACCGAGTTCATGCCAACTGGGGATCACTCCGCACCCTAGCACTATTCGACACACTAGGGGGAATTTGCAGAAGCCAATTAACCTACAAACCTGCACATCTTTGGAATGTGAGAGGACACCAGAGCACCCAGAGAAAACCCTCGCGGTCACTGGGAGAACGTACAAACTCCGTACAGACAGCACCCGCAGTCAGGATCACCAGGCTCTCTGAAGTTGTGAGGCAACAACTCTACCGCTGCACCACTGTGAATGTCTGAATCATTGATGTCTGATCTCCTCAATCTGCCCTTTGGCCAAACTTGCCGATGTTGGCTAAGATGCCCATCTACTCTAGTCCCACCTGCATGCATTTGACCCACATCCCTCTAAACCTTTCCTGTCCATGTACCTGTCCAGATGTATTTTAAATACTGTTATAGTACCTAGCTCCTCTGGCAGCCAATTCCATGTACCCACCACCCATTATGTGAAAAGGTTGCCCTCAAGATCCTATTAACATTTTCCCTTAAACTTTAGTCCTCTGGTTCTTGATTCCCCTACTCTAGATAAAAGACAATGCATTCACCCTATCTATCCCCCTCATGATTTTGCACACCTCTCTCTAAAATCACCCCCTCCATCCCCTGCACTCCAGGGAATATAGTCCCAGCCTGCCCAACCTCTCCTTATAGCTCAGGCTCTGAAGTCCAGTCAACATCCTCGTAAATCGTCTCTGCACTCTTTCCAGTTTAACAACATCCTTCTTTTAGCAGGGAAACTGAAGGTAATACTCCAAATGTGTCCTCACCAATGTTTTGTATGGCTGTAACATAACATCCCCACTTCTACACTCAAGAGCCTGACTGATGAAGGTCAATGTACCAAAACCCTTCTTGATCCCCCTATCTACCTGTGATGCCATTTTTATGTAGCTGCACTCCTCGATCCATCTGCTCTCTAACACTCCCTAGGGCCCTGTCATTCACTGTGAGGAACGAATCCTTCCCCCGGAGGTTCCCTCTCAAATGTGGTGCCGAGGCTGGGCGAGGCGGCCGGTCTCCACCTGATCGAGACTTCCACGGCCGATCGGTGGGTCAAATTGGTCCCTGCGGCCGGGGCTCTGGACCTCAGGCCTGGCCGGAGCCGGCAGATCCGTTCTCATTGTCGACTTCCGCAGCCGACTTTGCTGGCCGGTGTCTCGGCCCCCCAAGGCCGTGACCTCTGTTGGGTCATCTACACTAGTCCCATCTGTCCACGTTTGGCCCATATGTCTGCAAACCTTTCCTATCCATGTACCTGTCCACATATCTTTTAGTTGTTGGTGTGGTACCTGCTTCAGCCGCCTCCTCTGGCAGCTCGCTCCATATACCCACCACCGGGAACAGCTCGGGGAAAACCACCAAGCACGTGTGGAATCACTGCAACAACAAAAAATGGCAACTGTCTGCAAGTTAGATATAATCCCTTTAAATAGCCCAGTGGTGTATGGTGTGCAGGAGGGAGGTTTAGACAGGGATACATGATTAGGCCTCTCCTGAGGTTGATTGAGTTGTGGGATCAGATCGACATTGGGCACTGTCTTCACGTCCTCTTAAACTGTATTCTTCCTGTGTGCATTTCATGGGCATGCAAAATAACACAGCTCCTTACCAGCGAATCTCTTATAGTAAGTGTCCACCTTCTCTGGATGTCATTTTGTTGCCTCAGTCGCTTTCCTGAGTGCCCCAAAATGGCCACATGAAATCTAAATGTAATGCCAAATATGTCATTTGGGCGGCGCAGCGGTAGATTTTCTGCCTCACAGCGCCAGAGACCCGGATTTGATCCTGACTATGGGTGCTGCCTGAACGGAGTTTGTACGTTCTCCATGTACCTGCATGGGTTTTCCCTGGGTGTTCTGGTTGCCTCCCATATTCCAAAGACGTAGAGGTTTGTAGGTTAATTGGCTTTGATAAAAAATGTAAACTGTTCCTGGTGTGTGTCGGATAGTGCTCGTGTACGGGGTGATTGCTGGTCGGCTCAGACTTGGTGGGCCGAAGAGCCTGTTTCTGCATCTCTAAACTAAACTAATGTCAAACACTTTGTACAAACAAGGAACTGCAAAAGCTGGTTTACCCAAAAAGACACGACGTGCTGCAATAGCTCAACGGGTCAGGCAGCTTCACTTGAGATCAGAGATAGGTTACGTTTTGGGTTTGGACCTCTTCAGACCAAACTAAAAAAAGTCACCAATCCATGTTCTCCGGAGATGCTGCCTGACCCGCTGAGTTACTCCAGCACTTTGTGCCCATTTAGGTCAAATACTGACCTTCCCCTGACAAAGCATTTATTAATTCATCCATTCACTCTGATGTTGACCTTGTCTAACTGTTGCCTCTCCACAGGCCGATGGTCTTTCTGAATATCGGACGAGTGAAACCTCTAAAGTAATGGACGTTCATCCTCGGCAGGTACGTGTGCTCAGATGGCTGATCTTCCCATTGTATCCTCATGCTGTTTGTTTCTGGCCATGAATAGGCATTCAATGCATGGGAAAAAAGTCCCTTCATCTACGGGCAGCACAGTGGCGCAGCTAGTAGAGCTGCTGCCTCATCGCTCCAGTGTCCCTGGTTCGATCCTGACCTCGGGCGCAGTCTGTGTGGAGTTTGTGCACTGTCCCCCATATGATCATGTGGGTATTTGTTCTCTAGCTGCCTCGGTTTCCTCGCACATGCCAAAGACATTAAAGTTGGCACTTTAGTTGGCCCGAGGGGCAGAATCTAGGGGACATTAGTGGGAATGAGGAGGGAATGACATGGGGGAGAGTAGGATGAGAGTCAGGCCGGGTGCTAACGATTGGGGCGGTCTCAATGGACTCTTTGCTGTGTCTCCATGACTCTAACACTGGGAGCACAGTAGCACAGCTGGTTTGCACTTTCTTCCCATGGCCATGTGGGTTTCCTTGGTGTGCACCAGTTCCTCCCGCATTCCAAAGATGTGCAGGTTTTTCGGGTTAATTGGCGTCCGGGAGACGGTTGGAACCTTTCTCCCAGAGTGGGCAGATCACAAACACTGGATAGCATTGCTCGAAGGTGAGAGGGGCAAGGTTTAAAGGAGGTTGCGCGGGGCAAGTTTCTTTACACAGTGTTGAAAGTGCCTTGAACACGCTGCCAGGGGTGGTGGTGGAGGCAGAGATTATAGTTGCATGTTAAAAGCCTCGGCGGTTTCGGCAACATCCCGACAGAGCTGGTCAGAGCTGGTCAGCTCCAGGGATCACCACACCGGCAGGATGGAGACGGAGGCAGCGCCAGGAGAGAAAGCAAAAACGTGGACGGCGCGCAAGGCTATGGAGGGCTCCGCAGAGACCATCCCTACCGAGCGTTTTCCTGGCAAATGTCCGCTCACTCACCAACAAGCTGGACGAGGTAAGGCTGTGGCTCAACTCGCAAAGATCACTGGGGATCTTCACTGAAATGTGGCTCAACGCGCCGGTTCCCGACGGGGCTGTGGAGCTGACGAACCGGTCACTACACCGGGCAGACAGAACAAAGGACTCTGGTAAGAGCAAGGGCAGGGGGCTCTGTATCTTCATCAATAATGACTGGTGCACCAACCACACTGAAATGGAGAGGTACTGTTCCCCAGATCTGGAATACCTACTACTTAAATGGAGACCGTTTTACCTGCCCCGGGAATTCTCCGTTGTTATCATAATGGCTGTGTACATTCCACCACAAGCTAATGCTAATCTTGCGTTAGCACAGCTGCACGTGGCCATCAGTAAGCAGCAGGATGCTCACCCCAAGGGTGCCTTCATTGTTGCAGGGGACTTTAACCAGGTCGACCTACGAGCTGTGCTCCACAAATTCCACCAGCATGTGCAATGCCCTACCAGGGGCTCAAACACGCTGGACAAAGTATACACTAACATCAAGGACTCATACAAAGCTCTCCCCTGCTCACCCCTGGGACAATCTGACCACCTCTCACTGGTCCTGATGCCAGCATACACACCTCTCATCCGCAAGACCAAACTTGTAATAAAGACAGTCAAAATATGGCCTGAGGAATCCACCTCACAACTCCAGGACTGCTTTGAACGCACCCACTGGGACCCGTTTGCACAACAGGCGACCCATGGCACAGAGGTAGACTTGGAGGAGTACACATCCACTGTGCTCTCCTACATCAACAGTTGTGTGGAGAATGTCGCAGAGGACAAGAAGATAAAGATATTTCTTAACCGGAAACCATAGATGAACAAAGAGGTACAAAATCCGGGGACACTGCAGCACAGCATAAAAAGGACCAAAGACCTCCACAGGCAATGCGTGGAAGACCACTTCAACAGCAAGGCATCAGGGATATCACTGATTACAAGAGCAACCCTGCCTGCCCCCACAATGATGTCACACTGGCCAACGAGCTCAACACCTTCTTTGCTCGCTTTGAAACCGGCAACAACAACATGAGTGGAAACATTCCGGCCTCGGAGGACGATCAGGTACTCACACTGAGCACACATGATGTACAGCGCGCGATGCAGAGGATCAATCCACGCAAGGCCGCAGGTCCGGACGGAGTCCCAGGACGGGTACTTAAGGACTGTGCTGACCAGATTGCTGGGGTATTCACTAATATCTTCAATCTATCTTTATCTCTGGCAACGGTCTTGCAGTGCCTGAAGTCGGCCACCATAGTGTCGGTGCCGAAAAAAGCAAACATCAGCAATCTGAACGACTACCGCCCGGTTGCCCTCACACCGATAGTTATGAAGTGCTTTGAAAGGTTGGTCCTCTCCCACATCAAAGCCACCATCCCTGCCTCACTGGACCCACATCAGTTCGCAAACAGAGCAAATAGATCCACAGAGGACGCCATCTCTCTGGCTCTTCATACCGTCCTGACTCACCTGGAGAGACAGGGCACATACGTGAGGATGCTATTTATAGACTATAGCTCGGCCTTCAATACTGTCATCCCCACCAAGCTCACCTCCAAACTCCACCAGCAAGGCCTCAGCTCATCAATATGCAACTGGATCCTGAATTTCCTGACGGAGAGCCCTCAGGCAGTGAGACTGGGCCTGCACCTGTCCTCCACCACCCTGAGTACCAGCACACCACAGGGTTGTGTACTGAGCCCCATCCTCTACTCCCTCTTCACACATAACTGTGTCCCCGCTGTGTCCCTGCATTCGCCACCAACACCATCGTCAAATTTGCGGATGACACAACGGTGATAGGGCTGATCTCCAATGGCGATGAATCAGCCTACAGAGCGGAGGTGCAGAACCTGGCGAGTTGGTGCTCAGAGAACAACCTGTCCCCAAACACATCAAAGACCAAGGAGCTAATTATCAACTTCAGAAGGACACAGAATGAGAAATACGCTCCAGTCCTCATTAACGGGGACGAAGTGGTGAGAGTGTCCAGCTTCAGGTTTCTGGGCACACACATTTCACAGGACCTCACATGGTCCACTAACACCGCTGTGCTGGTCAAGAAAGCACAGCAACGGCTGTTTTTCCTGGGAACGCTGAAAAAGCTCAGTTTGCCACGACAGCTTCTGATGACCTTCTACCGCTGCACCACAGAAAGCATTCTAACATACGGCATCTATATGTGGTATCTCAGCTGTACGGCAACGGACAAGAAAGCTCTTCAGAGGGTCGTCGGCAGAGCGCAGAGGTTCATTGGGACACAGCTGCCAGCCCTGGAGGACATCTACAACGCACGCTACCTCAGGAAAGCCACCAGCATCTACAAGGACTCCACACACCCATGCCACCGTCTGTTTGAACTACTTCCATCTGGCAGACGTTACAAGGCCTTCTACGCCCGCACCTCCAGACTAAGGAACAGCTTTATTCCTGGAGCTATAGCTGCTCTGAATCGGTCCTGCTGAGAGCCCGCCATGATCCGTCTCTGCCCCCAGGGTCATCTGGCACAACTGACCCCTGCATGAACCTTTTTTGCACTTTACCTTGTTCCCCCTTTTTCTTTTTCCTTTCTCCCCCCCCCCCCCCCCCTTTTTGTTGTTTTCACTTTCGTCGTGATTTATTTATATATTTGATTTGATAGCATCGATATGGAAGCGACAATCAAAATCCCGTTGTACTTGTACAATGACAATAAAGGATATTGTATTGTATTGTATTGTATTGTAGTTGCATTTAAGAGGCTTTTAGATGGGCACGTGAATATTCAGGGGATGAATGGATATGGATCACATGCAGGCTGTGGAGATTAGTTTAACTTGGCATCTTGTTCAACACGGACATTGTAGGCCTGAGGGCCTTTTCCGATGCTGTACTGTTCTCTATTCTATGAAGATAAAAAGCCTGTTGCAAAGAATTTGGTTTTAGAGAGTGGTTCAGATTTTCTACCTTCTGTAAATGGTGAACAAAGATAAATAGGAAGTAGGTATATACCTCCGATCAAGTATGAATTAAGTGTGATAGAAAGAGTACAGGATCGGCAGCTAAATGGACAATGGAGATTTTAGAAAAACTGTTGATATTGGAGATCTGAAAAGAAAACAGAAACAACATTCTTTTAGGAAGGAGACGAGGAGAAAATTCTTTAGTCAATGGGTGGTGAAATTCTGTGGAATTCTGTGGAATTCTTTGCCGCAGAAGGCTGTAGAGGCCAAGTCAGTGGATATTTTTAAGGCAGAAACAGATAGATTCTTGATTAGTACAGGTGTCAGTGGTTATGGGTAGAAAGCAGGAGAATGGGGTTAGGAGGGAGAGACAGATCAGCCATGATTGAATGGTGGAGTAGACTTGATGGGCCAAATGGCCTGATTCTACTCCAATTCCTTTTGACATGACTACCGAAAACATTCAGAAGGTCAGGCAGCATCTGTGGGAAGAGAAAGAGGACAAGTCTGACATGTTAGATTCAAATTGAGATGAGGGATATTCAATCTGAAACATTAAATCTATTTCTCTCACCAAAGATGCTACCTGACCAGCTAAATGTTTCCAGCATTTTTTAAATCAATACTTCAAGTTAATAACTTAAAAATACAACAAAATTTCAACTTATTTATTGATTAATTAGTCAGCCAACTAATTAATGTTTGAGTTTAGTTTATTGTCACGTGTACTGAGGTACAGTGAAAAGCTTTTGTTGCGTGCTAACCAGTCAGTGAAAAGACAATACATGATTACAATCAATCCATCCGCGGTGTACAGATACATGATAAAGGGAATACTGTGAATAATTTTTAGAGCAAGATAAAGTCCAGTTAAGTCCAATACAAGATAGTCCAAGGGTTTCCAATATGGTAGCTAGTATCTCAGGAGTGCTGTCCAGTTGTTGATAGGATGTTAAATGATTATTTGGTTGATTATTAACTATTTGATTCATCAATTCACATAACTGAGAATAGCTTGAGATAAAACAAGATTCAGAGAAGGGAAGGAGAGGAGAGAACAAAAGGGAACATCAGTGAAATGGTAGAAGACAGGATAGAAGGAATGGTAGAAGGGTTGGTATGAACTCGGATGCCATCTGTGGGAAGTTTGCATTTTCTCCTTGTCACCACATGGATTTCCTCCGGGTGCTCTGGCTTCCTCCCCCATCCCAGAGGACGTGCGGGTTGTAGGTTAATTGGCCTCTGTAAAATTGCCCCTAGTGTGTCGGGAGTGGATGAGAAAGTGGGATCGCATAGAACTATGATTGATGGTCGGTGGGACGAAGGACCTGTTTCCATGCTGTTATCTTTTAATTAATCAGTCGGAGCAAAATGGAACCAAGTAAAGAAAATCAGTGGATCCAACAGGAGTGCAAGTGGCAACTGCAGAATCATTATCGGAAATGCTAAATATAAAATTAATCCGAATGTGGTTAGAAATTTTTTGTAAGGGATTTGCACGTTGCAAGAGGAGAATAGTCAAAGCAGCAGATGGGGAAATAAATAGAATTGGAGTTGACAGGCAGAAAGTGAGTGTGGTGGAAAGGCAGTGAAGAAAGCCAATGGAATGTTGGCCTTCATAACAAGAGGAGTTGAGTATAGGAGCAAAGAGGCCCTTCTGCAGTTGTACAGGGCCCTAGTGAGACCGCACTTGGAGTACTGTGTGCAGTTTTGGTCTCCAAATTTGAGGAAGGATATTCTTGCTATTGAGGGCGTGCAGCGTAGGTTTACTAGGTTAATTCCCGGAATGGCGGGACTGAAGTATGTTGAAAGACTGGAGCGGCTAGGCTTGTATACACTGGAATTTAGAAGGATGAGAGGGGATCTTATCGAAACATATAAGATTATTAAGGGGTTGGACACGTTAGAGGCAGGAAACATGTTCCCAATGTTGGGGGTGTCCAGAACCAGGGGCCAGAGTTTAAGAATAAGGGGTAGGCCATTTAGAACGGAGATGAGGAAAAACTTTTTCAGTCAGAGAGTTGTAAATCTGTGGAATTCACTGCCTCAGAAGGCAGTGGAGGCCAAGTCTCTGAATGCATTCAAGAGAGAACTAGATAGAGCTCTTAAGGATAGCGGAATCAGGGGGTATGGGGAGAAGGCAGGAACGGGGTACTGATTGAGAATGATCAGCCATGATCACATTCAATGGTGGTGCTGGCTCAAAGGGCCGAATGGCCTTCTCCTGCACCTATTGTCTATTGGCAGTGCTTTTCTTTGTACACAAGGTGCCGGTAGGCATGATTGCTAAACAAACGTGTCACGTGGCTGTCCGCAAGTGCTGAGCAGGAGATTTCAGAGCAGCAGCGGGAGATGTAAATGAAAAGGAGCCATTTTACATAACGTTTTAGAGGTGTCAGTACGCCACATCATCACAAAAAGACACTGAGTAAAAGTGAGGTAAAGAAAAGGAAGAAAGGTGCATGGGACACACATGATTACAATCGAGCCATCCACAGTGTACAGGTGATACAGGGAATAACATGCGTAGCGTTTAGTGTAAGGTGAAGTCCAGTAAAGCAGGGAGGTGAGACAAAAGGGAAGATAGCATGGAAGGATGGAATGGACCAGAGTCACGCATGCTTCAGGCAAGAGGAATGATTTTCAATCCATTCTAAGCACACCGACTAGGTTGGCGCCTCTAAAGGACCCGTAGGCTCGATGGTCTGCGGTACTGGGAAACCACCCGAGGACACGAAGGCTCACTGGGTGGTGACACTGGGAGGGAGCTGCTGGAGATGTCAGACGCGAGGAGCAAGGAAGGGCCGGTAGGATGGCGAACTGGGGGTATTGCCACCACCGCCTTCAAGGTCGGCTGCAGGAGGTGCCCTCGGGGCACAAAGATGGCCGGGCGAGGGGAGGGGCGTCGGTACGTGGTCTGATCTGTTCGAAGGCCAAGGAGGAAGGCCCTGCAGCAGCCTGGGGCTTGCCTGGATCAGGAGCCGCTCTAGTAGACCAAGTACGCAGGCGGACCGGACCTTGGACTTTGGAAATGGCGCCAAAACATGGTGGCGCCCGCACGTGTAAACATGCACGAAGGATTTCACTGCGCAGTTGCACACGTGACAAATAAAACACTATTGAACCATTTAATGTGGAGTTCAAAATGCAGTCGCATTAGGCAAAACTACCAGAAGTTAGATGAGGATTTTTTTATTTTACCCAGCGGGTTGTTGCGATGTGGAATGCAGTGCCTGGAAGGGATATGGAGACAGCCATGATAGGAGTTTTTAGAAGAGAGTTTGATTTAAAAACTTGAAGGGAAAGGATTTACAGAGTTACAAGGAAATGTATACGCATCACAAGATAGAAAATAGAAGGTGGAGGAGGCCATTCATCCCTTCAACATGTTCTGGCCATTGAACACAATCATGGCCGACCCTTTATCCTTTTTTTTCGGAAGGAGGACGTATCAAAAGGCAGACTCACAATGGATCATGCATTTCCTTCCAAACAGTGTGACTCTATGGCCCACTGTCCAAGTTTTCAATGTCTCGTAAGCTTTACGAACGAAGCATGCCTTGAGAAGTTGAGCTCCCAAAAAGCATCCCAATGTCAAGCTTTCTCGAGGTGTCCGTTTCCGTGCTGGTTGAGTCTCACCTTAAATGCAGCTGTAACCAAGTTCATCCTGTTCTTGCCTAATCCTTCGTCTGCCTTCTACTTAGGGAGCAGAAAGACTGAAGCAAATGGGTGATGGTTTTGCCCCATCACGCACTAAACTGGGCAAGTTGGTTCCTGGGGCTTCAGTACCTGCAGATGGCGACCCCACCAATGGAGGCAGGACAAGTCACATCAACTCTGCTCTAAAAAGGCCCACAGACCTACAGGTAATTATGTACATTCTCAGAGGGCAGACATCACAAGTTGGATACTCTATTATTTAATTTCCCTTCCAAAGTTCAGAGACTGGTGGAATGGTTAGATGCAGAAGCAGGCCATTCAGCCCACTGACCCTTTGTTGCCTTTGGAAGAGTGACAATAATCTGGTCCAAGTGCAGGAAAATAAGACTAGCTCAGGAATTCAACTTGGTTGGCATGAACGGTTGAGTCTGCTTCCTAGCTTTTTCCCAATCCCTTACACCCTCCCTTCATCCAGCAAACTATTCTCTCTCGTACCTCCACTAATTTTATTCAGAAGTCCTGATCCTGATTTAACGATGCCATTAATTTGCAAGGGCACAGAGGAGATTCACAAGGATGTTGGCTGGACTTGCGACCTTGAGATAAAGAAGAGGTTGGATCGGCTGGGAGTCTTTTTGTTTGGAGAGTAGGAGGCTGAGGAGTGACCTCATTGAGGTGTACCAGATCTTGAGGGGCATGGATAAAGTGAACGCGTAGTCTTTCTGCCCCAAGGTAGAAGATTCAAAAACCAGAGGGTGTTGGCTTACAGTGAGAATGACGACATTTAAGAAGGGCCTCTGGAGCAACCTTTTTCACTCAGAGGGTAGTCCATACCTGGAATGAGTTGCCAGAAGAAGCTATAGAAGCAGATGTGGTCACGACTCTTAAAAAACACTTGGACAGATATACAGCATGGATTGGAGGAAGGATAGGGGCTAAATGCAGGCAAGTGGGACTCACCCAATAGATAGCACTCATCCGTGGATAAGGTGGGCCAAAAGGCCTGTTGTCATGCTGTACAGCTCTATGACTCTACAACTGTTCACCTCCCCCTACAATCAATGAGTTACAGATCCTGACCCACTCACTGTATAGAAATGTTTCTCCTTGCAGCTCACTCAGGTCTTTCTAGCCTTAGAGGGAGTACAGAGAAGGTTCACCAGATTGATCCCTGGGATGGCAGGACTTTCATATGAAGAAAGTCTGGATAGACTAGGCTTATACTCGCTGGAATTTAGAAGACTGAGGGGGGATCTTATAGAAACTTACAAAATTCTTAAGGGGTTGGAGAGGCTAGATGCGGGAAGATTGTTCCCGATGTTGGGGAAGTCCAGAACCAGGGGTCACAGCTTAAGGATAAGGGGGAAGTCTTTTAGGACCGAGATGAGAAAACATTTCTTCACACAGAGAGTGGTGAGTCTGTGGAACTCTCTGCCACAGAAGGTAGTTGAGGCCAGTTCATTGGCTATATTTAAGAGGGAGTT
This sequence comes from Rhinoraja longicauda, assembly GCF_053455715.1. Taxonomy (NCBI): domain Eukaryota; kingdom Metazoa; phylum Chordata; class Chondrichthyes; order Rajiformes; family Arhynchobatidae; genus Rhinoraja; species Rhinoraja longicauda. Next base: position 10,739,156 of record NC_135967.1, on the reverse strand, counting down.
AGATGTGGCCCTTGTGGCTAAAGGGATCAGGGAGTATGGAGAGAAGGCAGGTACAGGTGACTGAGCTGGATGATCAGCCATGATCATATTGAATGGCGGTGCTGGCTCGAAGGGCCGAATGGCCTACTCCTGCACCTATTTTCTATGTTTCTATGTTTGCACCACGTTTTAAATCTGCTCTGGTCATTGAACGATTGGAATTAACTTCCATTTCCACTGTCTTTTTGAAATATATGAGTCTCGCGGTCTGTCAGGTATAAAAGGCAACCCAACCCGGACTAGAAGCCAAGGAATCGTAATATTTAACTTATTCAATCCAGCCTGACCATCACTACAGATGCAGGAGTCTCAAACATGCTGCCTCTCGGGTGGCGTCATGTTGATGAGTGCAGACGTGTTTGCATGAAGCAGGAGGGGACATCAGTTGCCACAATCCATTAATAAAGAACTGAGTTGGTCCACGTTGACCTAACCCAACCTGGATTGGGCGGCACAGTGGCGCAGCGGTAGAGCTGCAACCTTCCAGCGCCAGAGACCCGTATTCGATCCTGACTGTTGGTCCTGCATGTAGTTTGCATGATCCTCCTGTGACCACGTGTGTTTGCGCCAAGGTGCTCTGGTTTCCTCCCATACTCCAAAGATGTGTAGGTTAATTGGCCTTTGTGAATTGTTCCCAGTGCGTAGGATAGAACTAGTGTGATCACTGGTCGACGCGGACTTGGTGGGCCGAAGGGTCTTTTTCTACACATTATCTCAACTGAACGAAAATAAATTAAACTGGAACGAAGTGCAAGATGAGAATGTTGATCCCTTTCCCGAGGCAGCATGAAGTTCAGATGGAGTCGATGAGGGGTAGGAGGGCTGGTTTATGTGATGATGTAGCTGAGAAGAGGAGCAGAGCAGGAGAATTACAAAGAAGCCATTAGTTTCTGGGAGTGACTGCGTCATGTGGTGTAACAAAGGAAGGCAGGGACTAATCGGGGGGGGGGGGGGGGGGGGGGGGAAGGGTGGGGGGGGCATGTTCTGAAGTGGCTGGGCCTGAGGTGAAGTAATGTGATTGAGAGGAAGTGCTGCAGCTTTAGCTCGAGAGGCTTTGGCCAGGAGGTTGAGGGGAGTAAGTGTAAGATAAGGTAAGATCTGTGCTGTCTGTACGGAGTTTGCACGTTCCCCCTGTGACTGGGTGGGTTTTCCCCGGGTGTTCTGGTTTCCTCCCACTCTCCAAAGACGTGCAGGTTTGCAGTGTACAAACTCCACACAGGCAGCACCCGTGGTCAGGATCGAACCAGGGTCTCTGGCATTGTCAGGCAGCAACACTACCACTGCCCCTTTGTCGTCGAACTATAGAAGTTGCTTGTGTGTATGTAAAAGTACCGATCCTGTATGATGTCGAACTACAGACGTTGCTTAAGTGTATGTAAAAATACTGATCCTGTATGATGTCGAACTGCAGAAGTTACTTAAGTCAGTTACTGAAGTATATAAAAGTCCCGACCCTATATCCATGCTACATGACCTCTATGACAACTCTGCAGTTTCTTGCTGTCTTGGACAGAGCAATTGCCATGCCAAGCTGTGATACATCCGGATAGGATGCTTTCTGCAGAAATTGGTAAGATGCGATGGAGACCTGTGGACTTTCCTCAGCTTTCAAAGGAAGCCGAGCTGTTGGTGTGCTTGCTTGGGCGTATCGGCACAGTCCCCTCTTAACATCCCCTCATTAGAATCGCATTTCCCACTCAAATTGTCAGCTCTCTCAAGCAGACAAAATCTCCTGGTGGGGACAGAGGAAGGTAATTTTTCACTGAAGGAATATTGTCAATAGCTGACATATGGAAATGCCAGCTCTGACTAATTAGGAGTGTGAGTAGCAATTGTGTTTTGAGAGCCAGGCATAGAATTCACTTACATAAAGTGCAGTTTACTCAGCTCCTGCAAAACAGAACAGCACTTTGGATAGACACAAAAAGCTGGAGTCACTCAGAGGGTCTGGCAGCATCTCTGGAGAAAAGGAATAGGTGGCGTTTTGAGTCGAGACCCTTCTTCAGTCACCTTTTCCTTTTCGCCAGAGAGGCTGTCTGACCCGCTGAGTTACTCAAGCTTTTTGTGTCCATCTTCGGTTGAAACCAGCATCAGCAGTTCCTTCTTACACAACATTTTGGAAGCAGAGTTCGACGTGGTTATTTTTTAGGTTTAGGTTTAGGATTATTATTGTCGCCTGTACCCAGAGCCAGTGAAATGCTTTGTTTTGCATGTTTTCCAATCTGGTCATTAGATACAATCAAATCACACTCAAGTACAATAGATAGAGCAAAGGGGAAGATACAGTACAGAGTGCAGAATATAGTTCTCAGCATTGTCGCATGACAGTTCAATAGACAATAGACAATAGGTGCAGGAGGAGGCCATTCGGCCCTTTGGCCCTTCGAGCCAGCACCGCCATTCAATGTGATCATGGCTGATCATTCTCAATCAGTACCCCGTTCCTGCCTTCTCCCCATACCCCCTGACTCCGCTATCCTTAAGAGCTCTATCTAGCTCTCTCTTGAGTTCCATAGACAAAGTCTAATGTCTGCAATGGGGTAGAAGTGAATCAAACACTACCTAGTTTATGTTGTTCTCATGTGTCCTGGGGTACAGTGAAAAGCTTTTTGTTAACCTAGCTAACGGAAAGATCATTTGGAAGCCCGTTAACAGAGGGGGAGAAACTGTTCCTGACTCTGACGGTTTGTGTTTTCAAGCTTCTGTATCTTCAGTCTGATGGGAGTGTGGGGAAGAAGGAATGACCGGGATGGGAAAAGTCTTTGATGATGTTGAATGCTGTTCTGAGGCACCGTGAAGTGCCAATGGAGTCAATGGTGGGGAGTCAGGTCTGTGCGATGGACTAGGCTACATGTACAGCTCTCTGCAGGTTCTTGTGGTCTTGGGCAAAGCTGTTCTCAAACATATGTTAAAAAACATGCATCAGTTCCTATAAAATGTTGTCCTCAGGTGTTCAATAGATTGCAAAAGCTGCCAAGGGTGTGGACACTTTGGAATGGGCAGGGACGAGGCTTTGGTGAAACTGTAAGTTGTCCCTCGTGTGTAGGATAGTGTTCGTGCCTCCCAGGAGGCCGCAGAGAAGCCGGCCTGCCTGGGTTGGTGGAGCCTCATGGCGGCCGACAGAGCCCGGTGATGGTGGAGCCTCGCGGGGCGACCCGCGGTCGATGAGAGCGTGGGGGGACCGATTGCCGTGAGGAGGGGAGGGGGCAGAACAATGGAGGACCTGGCGGGGGTACTTTGTCACTTTGTTGGCGCCATTTATGTGTCGACTATTGCACACCTTGAGTATGCAAGCCAATAATTTCACTGTGCCTTGTCACAGGTGACAATAAAATATTCCATTCCAGTGATCACTGGTCGGCACGGAATAGATGGGCCGAAGGGCCTATTTCCATGCTGTATCTCTAAAGTCTAAAGTCTAAAAGGTGCCTTTTATCAGCTGAAGCATCTATATACTAAAACTCTCATTTGTTGGTTTGTTTGTTCCTGAACTACAGCCAAAACGGTACACGATAGCGCGACAATTTTAGGCCCACCTAACTCACCGTCGTCCCTTTGGTGCTAATGGAAGAAATTTCATTGAAATCGGTTATATTTTTTAAGTTATTCACATTTTAAAGTTTAAATCTATTTCCTAGGGAGGGAGGGAGGGATGGGGGGGAGGGAGGGAGGGGGGTAAGGAGGGAGGGGGGAGGAGGGAGGATAAGGGGGTTTGAGGGGGATGGAATGGGGGTAGGGAAGGAGGGGAAGGGGGAGGAGGGAGAAGGGGGAATGGGGAGGAGGGGGAGGAAGGGGAAGGAGGAGGGGGGAGGATAGGGGAAAGGGGGAGGGGGGCAGAGGGGAGGGGGGGAGGAAAGGGTTCTGTACAAATGCAGGTTTGGGCCCAACGAGTCCACTTGGTCTAGTTAAAGCTAAGCCTTTCCAGCCCTAAGCTACAAAGCAAGATGTCAATACAGCAACAGAGGGTGGCAATGTAGTTGTGGCTGAGGCAGTGGCCAGGGATGGTGTCGGCGGCCTGGCCTGGCGGTGAAGTTTAGCAGGTCAATCCCCCATAACTGAAACACGCTGTAAAGAGCTCCATAAATACGAGGGTTTGCTTTACTGATATTTTCACAGTTTAAATTTTTATGAACAGCTTTGGAAGAAAAGCCGGTAAAATATCGCATGTAATAACTTTGATTCAGGTCATCATCCTCAATAATTCTAACCCAGATTACTCAGAGAACTTTGCTTTTTTCTTGGCCGGGATTGTTCCCTGGCAGAATTTATGGGGGAAAAAACCCAGAATTAAAGCTTCAGGGTCAGAAAGGAGTGGTAGAGTTGTTGCCTTACTGCACCAGAGACGTACAGCGCCCTCCATAATGTTTGGGACAAAGACCCATCATTTATTTATTTCCCTCTGTATTCCACAATTTGAGATTTGTGATAGAAAAACTCACATGTGATTAAAGTGCACATAAATAAATGATGGGTCTTTGTGCCAAACATTATGGAGGGCACTGCAGGTTCAACCCTGACTACGGATGCTGTCTGTACGGAGTTTGTACATTCTCCCTGTGACCGTGTGGGTTTTCTCCAGGTGCTCCAGTTTCCTCCCACATTCCAAAGATATGCAGGTTTGTAGGTTAATTGGCTTCTGTAAATTGTCTTTTGTGTGTACGGTAGAACTGGTGTATGGGTGATCAATGGCACAGACTTGTATTAAGTTTATTGTCATGTGTGCAGTGAAAAGCTTTTGTAGGTTGCTAACCAGTCAACGTAAAGACGATACGGGCTGCACGGTGGCGCAACGGTAGAGTTGCTGCCTTACAGCGAATGCAGCGCCGGAGACTCAGGTTCGATCCTGACTACGGGTGCTGTACTATAAGGAGTTTGTACGTTCTCCCCGTGACCTGCGTGGGTTTTCTCCGAGATCTTCGGTTTCCTCCCACACTCCAAAGACGTACAGGTATGTAGGTTAATTGACTGGGTAAATGTAACAAATTGTCCCGTGTGTGTAGGATAGTGTTAATGTGCGGGGATACTGGGCGGCGCGGACTTGGTGGGCCGAAAAAAAGGCCTGTTTCCGCGCTGTATCTGAAATATGAAAATAAAATAATATATACACCGATTAGCCAAAACATTATGTCCACTGACAGGTGAAGTGAATAACATTGATTATCTTGTTACAATGGCACCTGCCAAGGGGTGGGATTTATTAGGCAGCAAGTGAACAGTCAGTTCTTGAAGTTGATGTGTTGGATGCAGGAGAAATGGGCAGGAGTAAAGACCTGAGTGACTTTGACAAGGGCCAAATTGTTATGGCCAGACGACTGAATCAGAGCATCTCTGAAACGGCAAGGCTTGTTGGGTGCTCCCGGTCAGCAGTGGTGAGTACCTACCGACAGTGGTCCGAGGAGGGACAAACCACAAACCGGCGACAGGGTGTTGGGCACCCAAGGCTCATCGATGCACGAGGGCAACAAAGGCTAAGCTGTCTGGTTCAAACCGACAGAAGGTCTACTGTGGCACAAGTCACAGAAAATTTTAATGGCATCACGGGAGGAATGTGTCACAATACCCAGTGCATCGCACCCTGCTGCGTATGGGGCTGCACACAGAGCACCAACAGTATATTAGGCTGGTGGTCATAATGTTTTGGCTGATCGGTGTATGACTACAATTGATCCAACCACAGTATACAGATACATGGTAAAGGGAATAACGTTTAGTCCAAGATAAAACCAGTAAAGTCTGATCAAAGATCGTCCGATGACTTGGTGGGCTGAAGAGCCTGTTTCCATGCTATCTCTAAACTAAACTAAAAAGGAGATGGAAAAGGATGTTGTAAGTTGCCGTGAGGGTGCGAGAGGAAGGAATAGGATAAAGTGACCGTCTGTGAGGAGGTGACTCTGGGCTTGGTGGGTTAACGCTAGCAGTTACACAGCTTTGGCTGTGTTATGTGTTACTAATAGCAGGGCTGGTGAGACATTCCCAGCAGATCATACTGCACTAATGGAAAGAAACACTGAGCAAGTGTCACTGATGATTTACAGCAGAAGTGGTCGGTTCTCAGACAGACGGAGATAAAAGATTCCCTCACGTTGCAAAATTTGATAATGAGTTTGGAAAGCAGCAGTTTGCCCAGCTTCAGGTGTTGCTTGTTTGAGCTTCTGCTGGGCTACTTTGTGGTGGTGGACAGACCATGAACAGATAGCCCAGAGTCAGGTGGGAAAGGAAAGCGCCCCCCCCCCCACACTTTGTCCCACTGTGTGTGTGTGTGTGTGTGTGTCCCCTGCACCACACTAATCGGACACTCTGTGCTCAATACAATTTCCCTGAGCCGTGCTGTGAAAGACTGAGTTAATGAAGTCGTTATCAGTGTGGGAGAGTCAGGCTGCTCTTGCTCAGCATCGATCTAATTATCCATCGTGAGTAATGGACAAACAGGCAGTGCAAGTTAACAAACAAAACCTTGGTATGATATTGCCCCAATAATCTCTCCACTCAGATAATTACCAGCCCTTGTTGACAGTAAGTGTCAGAACAATATCCAAATATCCAATTTGCTGTAATACCCAAACAGATAATGACTTGGAAACCCTTCACTGCCAGAACAGAAGTCAGAAAATACACTTTGAATGATGGGGGTGAAACTGAATTGTAAATTACTTTAGACTTTAGCGGACGGTCCGACTGAACTTCACCGCCAGGCTGGGCTGCCGCCATTATCCCCGACCCACACCACCTCTCCTGGCTGCTTCCAGGCTGGGCTGCCACCAACATAACCAGCCCACACTGTCTCCTGGCCACCAATATAACCAGCCCACACTGTCTCCTGGCCACCAACATAACCAGCCCACACTGTCTCCTGGCCACTTCCAGGCTGGGCTGCCACCAACATAACCAGCGCACACTGTCTCCTGGCCACTTCCAGACTGTGCTGCCACCAACATAACCAGCCCACACTGTCTCCTGGCCACTAACATAACCAGCCCACACTGTCTCCTGGCCACTTCCAGGCTGGGCCCCCGACACCATCACCCCCAGCCCAGACCGTGGTGGTTTCCAGGCTGGGCTCCCGGCTGCTGCCTTGGCCGTGCTTACTGCTAATTATGGAGATACCACAAACTGCAGTTGCTCAAATCTTGTGCAAAGCACAAAGAGCTGGAGGAACTCATCGAGTCAGGCAGCATTTTGGGTCAGGACCCTTCTTCACACTGAAGTCTGAAATTTCACCACCAAAAGTCTCAAAAAAAAGCCCCGACCCCAAACATCACTGTGCCTCGGCTTTTCACTGTGCCTCGGTACACGTGACAATAAACTGTTGCCCGCCACAGCTGCTGCCTGACCTGTTGAGCTCCTCCAGTACTTTGTATTTTGCTGAAATAATTAAAAAAGTTTCAGTCATAATTCAAATTATGTGCATGGTATCTTTACATTTAATAATGGTGGCTGCATTATTTATTTTTCTTTATTCATCTCTTTGCTATGAATTTATGATCCCAAGTAATACTAAACTGTAACCTCCACAGGACCTGAGCCCAAATGTGTTTAGGAGACAACTATTCAGTTCCACTTCCATTTCCGATATGGGGATGATTCCAATGTCGCCTGAACAGGATGATGTGTTTTGGGAAAATGGCGTTCCACCTCCCAAGGTAGGTTTATTGACACATGGTATGCCCTATGGCTTTGTGAATATCGTTTCATTTAGTTCAGAGATACAGCGCAGAAACAGGCCCTTTGAGTCCGCACCGACCAGCGATCCCCGCACACTAACAGTCCAACCGCACTCGGAGTATGCTTCCGCTGCTTGGAACCCCGCTACCAAGAAAAATAAAGATCTTCTTCAAAATGTTCAACGAAGAGCAGCCCAGTTTGTGTACGGCGACTTCAGACGACAATCCAGTGTAACCAAAATGCTCACCAACTTAAACTGGGACTCCCTTGAAACCAGACGCCAGATGCTCAGATTGGCCACCCTTCACAAGATCATCAACAAGGACATCAACCTCGATGCTGACTTATACGTCAAAGAGAAAACAACAAGATCCAGAAGAAGCCACAGCAGGCAACTTGGATTTCAACAACACTCATCTACTCCCTACATCCAGTCATTTTTCCCTGAAGCAATTCCCCTCTGGAATGCCCTCCCACAACCCTCGGTTGACAAGCCCACCTACGCAACCTTCAAGACCTCCATCCAGGCCCACAGACAGCACAGACCCACTCTCGTCAACTTCCAGTATAGACCCTGGTGGACTCTTCGGAGGTGATGACCACAAGATACAAGATACAAGAAACACGAGGGACAATTTACAGTTATACCAAGCTAATTAACCTACAAACCTGTACGTCTTTGGAGTGTGGGAGGAATCCAGAGATCCCGGAGAAAACCCACGCAGATCACGGGATGAACGTTACAAACTCGTAGTCAGCACCCGTAGTCATGATGGAACTCGAGTCTCTGGCACTGTAAGGCAGCACCTCTACCGCTGTGCCACCGTGCCGCCCTTATTAGCTTCTGACTGCCATTGTGAAGCTTCCCTTACGCGACAGGATAGATCGGTTCATTTTGGGATCACTTTGACTCGTCCTTTCAAGGTTAGTGTGGAGAACTGCTTGATGAATGTGCACATTTACTCCATTCACAATCCTCTCACCGATGGCTCATTTGACAAATTATAGGGACAGCTGTCGGTGATCTAATGAAGCAGATTGTACATTGCATCCTCAATGCTCTGAGGCTGCTCACCTCAAAGGGTGCAGAAGAGATTCCTCAGGGTGTTGCCTGGGCCTGCGGGCTTGTGATATTGGGAGAGGTTAGATAAACGGAGACTTTTTTCTTTAGACTAGGAGGCTGGGATTTTCCCTTATTGAGGTGTACAAATCATGAGGGGCATGGATAGAGTGAACACTCTCAATCTTTTTTTCCAGGGTCGAGAATTCTAAAACTAGAGGGCATAGACTTTACGATGAGAGGGGGGAGATTTAGAAGGGACCTCAGGGACAGCCTTTTCACTCAGTGTAGCCAATATCTGGAGCGAGCTGCCGGAGGAATCTATAGAAAGGTCAAGAATGTTTTGATTTGGCATTTGATTGAGTGAAGGTTTAGAGTTATTGTTTTCAAACCTAATGGTGTATTCTTGCATGGAATTGGGCTAAAATTGTTTCAGGGTTGCACATTAACGAGGAGACTAGAGACTGCAGATACTGGAGCAGAGTACAAAGTGCTGGAGGAATTCAGCGGATCATGCAGCATCTGTGAGGGGAATGGACAGGGGGAATTTTGGGTCCGGACCCTTCTTCAGGCCGATACAGTTGCCCCAAATGTCACCAGTCCATTCCTTTCCTGGATGCAGCCTGACCTGCTGAGTTCCTCCAGCACTTTGTGTTTTGTGCAGTAGTGATATCTTCCAAAAAGAAAATCTCTTTTTTTAATTGTTATTTCTCACTCTTAAGGTTCCTGAAAGAACTGTGTCCAAATCCTACAGCAAAAACCAAATAAACAGTCACGCCAGCCGCAAAAGTACTCCCAGGTGAGTGATCTCCAGCAACTAGATGCAACTATAATCTATCACCTGATTCAACCCGTGAAGGATCAATGGCCATACGATACATGAGCTGAATGTGCCCAACTGTGACAATTGGTGACCCAAAACTTGGTGCTAAGAATGCTCTGCAATGTGGGCGGGCAACGTGGCGCAGCGGTAGAGTTGCTGTCTTACAGCGCCAGAGTTCGATCCTGACTGCGGGTGCTGTCTGTACGCAGTTTGTACACTCTCCCCGTGACCGCGTGGGCTTTCTCCTTGTTTCCTCCCACACTCCAAAGGTGCACAGGTTTGTAGGTTATTTGGTTTGGTAAAATTGTAAATTGTCCCCAGTGTGTGTAGAACAGTGCTAGGGTGCAGGGATCGCTGGTCGGCACAGACTCGGTGGGCCGAAGGGCCTGTATTCCACGCTGTATCTTTAAACTAAAACTAAATTAAAGCTTTGTTTTTGAGCTTCCCATATGGGCAAACTTGGAACTTTTGTCCAAAGTGGAGGGGGGGTTAAAACATTGCACTGGTAATTTACAGTTCTGGTTTCACATGAATTTAATTTGTATGATCACAAACCTACAATTGCCAAAACAGAGCACAAACAGGCAGTGCAATGGAAGGCAGACACAAAAATGCTGGAGTAACTCAGCGGGTCAGGCAGCACCTCTGGAGAGAAGGAATGGGTGACATTTCGGGTCGAGACCCTTCTTCAGACTGATGTCAGGGAAGGGGGCGGGATAAAGATAGAATGTGGTTGGAGACAGTAAGGTGAAAACAGGCCCTTTGGCCCACCGAGTCCACGCCAACCACGATTCCCCCCCACATCAGCTTTAGTGCTGTGCCACCATGCCACCCACTTGCATTGCCATTTTCACTCTGATTATTGATGTAACCAAAACAGAAGTAAAACTTAAAGTATAAACCACTTTCAGAGTGAATCGCGACTCCACAATCTTCCATGCTGCTTTTAAAATCACCACCCAGATCCAGAACTTCATTCTCAAAACTGGCTTCAACACCAGGTTAACTGTGAACATTTGCAAGACCTTTGAGGTGATTCCAAAAATTGGAATGGTCCTGGTAACCTATTCAGTCCCATGAGGTGGCCTGGCCATTTTGAAAGATCTTCCTCATCCAGAGCCTCAACTCCTTTTCTCACCCCATCCTTAACATGCTTTGATGTCCTTGCTGTCCTAAAAATTATTGATACCCTCAGAAGATATCCTTCGCAGCTCCGGTGGCCCAAGTTCAATCCTGGCACTTGCTGCTTGTGTGGAGGTTGCATGTTCTCTCCATGACCGCGTGGATTTCCCGGGGGAACCTAGAAGAGTACGCACTGGAACAGGCCCTTCGACCCAAAATGTCTGTGCTAAGCATAATTCCAAGACCATCTCTTATCTACCCGCACATAATCCATGTCCTTCCATTTCCTGCATAACTAGGTGCCGAGACAAAAGTCTCTTAAATCTTGAAAAGCGCTATATAAAATAAATGTATTATTATTATTATTATTATTATTATTAAATGCCACTTATGTACCTCCTTCAACCACCAGACGTAGAAAAAAGAACTTGCTTTCCACAGTGAACTTCTAACCACAGTGGAACAACCTGTTGCTGTGAAAATCCATGTTTCTACTGATGGATTGGTGATTTCATAGAACATCGATCAGTAGGGCACAGAAACAGGCCCTTTGGCCCACTATGTCTGCGCCAAAGATTATCCCAAGTTAAACTAATCTCATCTGCATGCACATGATCCATATCCTGTCATTCCTTGCATGTCCATGTGCCCAGCTAAACACCTCTTAAACACCTCTGTCCTATCTACCTCTACCACCTCTCCAACATTTTGGGTCGACCCTTCTTCAGACTGAAGAAGGGTCTCGACCCGAAACGTCACCCATTCCTTCTCTCCTGAGATGCTGCCTGACCTGCTGGATTACTCCAGCATTTTGTGAACTAAATACCTTCGATTTGTACCAGCATCTGCAGTTATTTTCTTACACTATATATATATAAATATATATATATATATATATAAATATATATATATATATATATAAAAATATATATAAATAGTATATATCTAATGTTCTCAGTCATTTTATATAGTGTCAGTTAGAAGTGACAGATTAATTCGTAATGTTTTTTTGTATTTTGTCCTTTCAACTGTGCACAATGCATCAGATTATCACTCTCAAAAATATGAAGCAGTATTTTTCATAGAAAAAATTGAAAAGCAAAGGCCTGGATAGAGTGGATGCGAAGAGGATGTCTCCGCTGGTGGGAGAGCCTCGGGCTATAAGCCGCAGCCTCAGAATAAAAGGACGTACCTTTAGAAAGGAGATGAGGAATTTCTTTGGTCAGAGAGTGGTGAATCTGTGGAATTCATTGCCAATTCATTTGGGTATTTTTATTGGGGAGATTGACAGATTCTTGATTACTAAGGGCGTCAAAGGTTATGGGGAGAAGGCGGGAAGAATGGGGTTGAGGGACAGATAGAGCAGGCTTGATGGGTTGAATAGCCTAATTCTGCTCCAATGACTTATGAATTTATGGAAGCTGTACCAACAAATTGTGATCCTCGGAGCTTTGTCTTCTTGTGAACGTGTCCAGTTAATTTCAGACTGCCGTGAGATGTTGGTTTATCTCCATGAATGTGAGTGAAGTATTTATGAATGAGGTATTTATGGTTGCCATGACGATGTGAGAGCTTGAGTATTATCACCTCTGTGTGGTCTATCCCATGGATACAAGTGGACACAATAGTCACACCAGCTTCAGCTCTGGTGACCAAGAGAACATCTCCCCACCATTAACTTCTGCATTTGAAGTGCAGTTATTTAATAGTCCATCATAAGACAGAATTTGAGGCGGCACGGTGGCGCAGCGGTAGAGTTGCTGCCTTCTAGCGCTAGAGACTCGGGTTCAATCCTGACTATGGAGTTTGTACATTCTCCCTGGGGCTGTGTGGGTTTTCCCTGGGTGCTCCGGTTTCCTCCCACACTACAAAGATGTACGTACAGGTTTGTAGGTTAATTGGCTTCTGTAAATTGTAGGATAATGTTAGTGTATTCTATCATGGTTGATTTATATTTCCCACTCAACCCTAATGGCCCCATAACCTTTGAAGTCCTTACTAATCAAGAACCTATCAATCTATGCTTTAAAATACCAATCCATAAATCTCTTAAATGCCACTATCACAACTGTCTCCACCACTGGACTTGAAGGGCACAAGATGTTACCTAAAATGTGATGACTCTCGTGTACTGATTCTGTGTGGTCTACTATCTTATACAGTGCCCTCCATAATGTTTGGGACAAAGACTCATCATTTATTTATTTCCCTCTGTACTCCACAATTTGAGATTTGTAATAGAAAAAATCATACGTGGTTAAAGTGCACATTGTCAGATTTTAATAAAGGCCATTTTTATACAATTTGGTTTCATACATAGTATGATTGTGTCATAATGTATTGTGGGGATGTCACTGAACTGTATACAAAAAAAAAAGACTTTCACTGTACATAAAAATATAAGTGAAAAATACCCAATAACTTGGCCTCCATCGCCATCTGTGGCAATGAATTCCACAGATTCAATTCTCCAAAGACGTACAGGTATGTAGGTTAATTGGCTGGGTAAATGTAAAAATTGTCCCTAGTGTGTGTAGGATAGTGTTAATGTACGGGGATCGCTGGGCGGCACGGACTTGGTGGGCCGAAAAGGCCTGTTTCCGGCTGTATATGATATGATATGATAATACTTGTAGGATAATCACTTAAAAGGTAGGTGAGTCAATAGTCTATATCTCCTGTGTCGGAGACGGTGAGACCAAGAAAGTTGGCTCTCGTTGCCAAAAGAAACACTTCCCCATCGGTGATGAGAAATTGCTGTAACATGGTTCATGGATTGCAGATTATTTGTGTTTCTATTGAGCAGCTTTGAACTTCAGCCTCTGTGGGAGAGGGTGGAGAGCCCACTAGCCAAGCATGTTACAGGCAATTCCCCCAGCAACACTTTGAAAACAAGAGGTCAATCTGGTTCTCGTACTGCATCAGGTGAGTCTAAAACGTTGGCATTAAATTGCCCCCTTTTTTTTTCGAGAAAAAGCACACAGCTTCAGTGTGTCTTGCCCATTTGCTTTTAGAAACATGGAGCAAGTTGGAGTGTTACGTCCGCCAGTTATTTTTTGTGACATTTTTCTTCAGGTTTTCTTGGTACCGCTCTCAAAGAGTGAAGTATTTTGGAAGGGGAAGTTACAGGGTTTGGCGCCAAGTTTCTAGCCGTTTGGTTATGCTTTTATTTCCAATTAACATCTTGAGTTTATCTCCACATCGAAACACAAGGAGCACGCGATGCAAAAGCAGGAAGTTTGATGTGATTGGATTTAGTTCCGAGCCGACAAATTCCCAATTCCCTTCCTTTCCCATCTCTTCACCAACCTATCTAAACTAATCTACGATTGATGACATTGCTTTTGCCTCGCCCGTTAGCATTGATTTTCGCAGCTCTTAGAATGTAAGATGCCAAATGTCATAAAACTCCTGCAGTTAATTCTATATCTCTGGCCATTTGTGGTAGAT